>NW_006408565.1:10660293-10690695 GCF_000296735.1 Chrysochloris asiatica | reverse complement strand
TCTGCCACAAATAACCCTAACTATAAGCCTTCCAACCTTCTAAATATTCCTTTATATGTGGTTCAGAGTTCTGGGACCATCCCCTGAGCCTGCTTGGTTAGGTATTCTGTGTTGTTGCTGGTGGAACTCCTCAGTGCACTTCCACCCGATCCGCCATCTTGTTTGTTGTCCGAGGCTGTAAATCTTTACGGGAGCAGAAAAGCCTCATCATTCTCCTGCGGAACAGCTGGTAGTTTTGAACTGCTGACCTTGCGGTTCACAACCCAATTCATAACCACTACGCTACCAGAGCTCCTTAGATCTAAGGTTAGGGGTCATTAAAATAATCCTCTCCTTTCACATCCAGAGGATTCTCTCTGGAACACAATTACTCCAGGAAGTGATCACATCTTAATATTTCATCATTTAACACTTGAGTTGGGCTTAGGATATAGGGTGAAGAGTGGGCAAACTCGTATTTATTAATTTTGAAGTTGTAACTGGAGTAGAAGCTAACCAGCTTTTTCAAAGACCTGAATTCCCTGGTCCCTAAATATCACTCTGTGTACAAATATTATGGATTTCAACTGATAGAGGAGAATGGGAAACAAACATGTTTCTGTGGTGCTGATGGTTAAGCACTGAACTCCTAGTGGAAAGGTCAGTGGCCTGAGCCCACCCAGAGGTGCCTCTGGAGACAGGCCTGGCAATTTGCTTTGTAAGGGTCACAGCCTTAAAACTCTTTGGAAACAGTTCTTCTCTGCACACATGGGGACACGATGAGAAGGAATAGACTCCATGATAATTAACAACTTCCATCAACCTGATCTCCTCTGTAATTGTAATTACAACGAGATCATAAGCCCAAGAGGAGATTGGGAACCCAAACACGTCGAACTGGTGCCACAGAAAGTAAATCAGGTTATCTGCCTCTGAAACTGTGCCTGGAGGTATATAAATCTGTCTATGGGAGTGTCCCTGGATTAGGTTGCCACATGATATAAATAAAGACATAATATGCTGTGGTACACACTCAAATGTTCACACTCCAGTTGACTGTCTCCTATGCCATATGCTATGAACAATGAGCCCCCAACTCCTATAGAAGAACCGGCACTTATAAAAAATACAGATTCCTGGGTTCTGTCTTAAGTTTTGTTGTTGCTAGATGCTATCAGGCCAGTTCCAAATCATAGGGACCGTATGTACCAAAGAATGAAATATTGCCTGGTCCTGCACCATCCTCACAATCATTGCTATGGGAGCTTCATGGGAAAATGGAATTAAAAGATAATGGAATTTCTCCACAAACTTGTGGAAGCCCCCTTATGGGTTTGAGTCCAGTCATCTCATCTAGGGTTAAAGTGAATAGAGGCAAATACAGTTAACTGATGTTACATAGAGGAGATTGCAATAATTATAACTAAGCGAAGTGTATGATTTGTTGAAAGTGGGACTATAAATCTTCACTTTGTTCACAATAAAAAGTTTCTTGTTTTAAAGATAATGGGATTTTCCCACTAAGTTTTTGAAGTCACTTCTTATGTTTGAGCCTGTGTCAACCCACTTCATTGAGGGTCTTACTCTTTTACACTGACCCTTTATCAAGCATGAGGTCCTTCTCCAGAGACTGGTCCCTCTCGATAACACACCCAAAGTATATGAGAGGAGCCTTGGAGACATGCTTTCTAAAAATAAAGAAAAGGTATTAAAAAAAAAAAAAAAAAAAACTAAGTAAAGGAGATAAACTCTTACCTTCCTGGCTTATAAGGAGCATTCTGGTTGTACTTCTACTAAGACAGATTGGTTCTTTCTTCTGGCAGTCAATAGTCTTCACCGATACTGTAGTTCAAATGCATCAGTTCTTCTTAGGTCTTCCTTCACATGCATATGAGGTGGTTGAAAATACTATGGCTTGGGTCAGGTGCACTTCTGTCCTCAAAATGACTTCTTTGCTTTTAACACTTTTGCAGCAGATTTGTCCAGGAGAACAAATAAATCTGTGTTGGCATAAGTATAGCCAGAATGTTCCTTAGAAGCCAGGATAATAAGATTTCTTCTCTCATTTTGTTGTTGTTATTAGGTGGCATCAAGTTGGTACTAACTCATAGCGACCATATGCAGAAAGCACCAAAAGAAGATTGAAGGAATACACAGAGTCACTGTACCAAAAGGAAATGGTTGATGTTCAACCATTTCAACAGGTAGCATATGATCAAGAGCCAGTGATACTGAAGGAAGAAGTCCAAGGTGCAGGTGAAGGAATTGGCAAATAACAAGGTTCCAGGAATTGATGGAATAAAAATTGAAATCTTTCAAGAAAGTGAGGCAGCACCGGAGGCACTCACTCTTCTATGCCAAGAAATTTGTAAGACAACTATCTGGCCAACTGATTGGAAGAGATCCATATTTGTGCCCATTCCAAAGAGAGGTGACCCAACGGAACACAGAAATCATTGGACAATCTCTTTGATATCCCATGCAAGTAAAGTTTTACTAAAGGTAATACAGAAATGGCTGTAAGCATACATTGACAGAGAACTTCCAAATGATCAAGTTGGATTCAGAAGAGTGGAATGAGGGATATCATTGCTGATGTCCGATGGATCTTAGCCGAAAGCAGAGAATAGCAGAAAGATGTTTACCTGTGCTTTATTGACTATGCAAAGGCTTTCTTCTCTCATACTTTGGGCATATTATCAGGAGGGATCAGTCAGTTCCTGGAGAAGGAAATTATGCTTGGAAAAATGATGGATCAGTGCAAAAGAGGAAGCCCCCAATGAAATGGATTGGCACAGTAGCAGCAGCAATGGGTTGAATCATAGCAAAATTATGAGGATGGTGCAGGACCAGGCAGTGTTTCATTCCATTGTGCATAGGGTTGCTGTGAGTAGGAGTCAACTCAACAGCATATAACAACAATATAAATTGTTTGATTTCTTGAGTGCTGTTTTCATGGGTGTTGATTGTGGATCCAAGTAAAATGAAATCCTTGATGATTTTCATCTTTTCCCCATTTATCATGATGTTGCTTATTGGTTCAGTTGTGAGGACTTTTGTTTTATGTTGAGATGTTCACACTAAAAGCTGTATTCTTATTATTATCCCTGATAATATTTTATTGTGTTTTTGGTGAAGGTTTACACAGCAATTTAAGTTCCCATTCAACACTGACATTGTTTACATTTTTCACAGTGCAGAAGTATTCTCTTTATTTCCATTCTGGCTGCTCAGTTTCCATTATTGAGTTTCCCTGCTCTTTTACATTTTCATTTTTGTTTTAAAAGAATTGTTGCCCTTTCAACGACATTCCAGTGTGGCTGCTTCATTTCCATTAATGTAATTTTCCCACCCTATTAGATTCTCATCTTTATTTAAAAGTAACTCTTGATAGTTTAATCTCATTGTTGTTGTTAGGTGTCACCGAGTTGCTTCCAATTTATAGCGACCCTATGCACAACAGGAGTCCTGGTGTGGTGCTATGGGATAAGCATTGGACTGCTAATCACAGTTCAAACCCAACAGTTCCTTGGAAACCTTATACAGGGTTACTATGAGTTGAACAGACTCTGTGACATTTAACAACAACAACATTCACAACAGAATGAACACTGCCTGGTCCTGCACTCTCCTCATAATTGTTGTTAAACTTGAGCCCATTGCTGCTGCCACTGTGCCAATCCATCTTGTTGGGGGTCTTCTTTTTTGCTGACCTCTACTTTATCAAACATGATGTCATTCTCCAGGGACTGGTCCCTCCTGATAATATGTCCAAAGTATGAGAGCTAAAGTCTTGCAATCCTGGTTTCTAAGGAACATCTGACTATAATTCTTTCAACACAGATTTGTTTGTTCTTCTGGAAGGCCATGGTACTTTAAATTTTCTTCTCCAACACCATAACTCAAATGAATCAATTCTTCTATGGTCTTCCTTATTCATTATTCAACTTACACTCACATATGAGGCTATTGAAAATGCCATGGCTTGAGTCAGGCGCATCTCAGTCCTCAAAACAGATTTTTTTTTTTTTTTTAACTTTTTATTGTGAATTGAGTGAAGGTTTACAGAGCAAATCATCAGTTTTACATTTTAAAAATTACATACTTTGCTTTATTACAATGATTGCAATCCCTTCCATGTATCAAGGGTAAACAGTATTTACCTCTACTCACTTTAACTGTTGCATTCTTCCCTGTGTCTCCTGCTACCTTCATCTTTCCTCTACTAAGGAAAATCATTTCCCTCTTGTTTTATACTACTTGCCCTGCCATCCATGTCAGCATGGATCTACACCTCTAGCCTCTGAATAATTGCTCCACCCCCTTGTAATCATCATAGAATGTTTCTTTATCAAGAAAATCTTTTGTTAACTTTTTATAACAGTGGTCTCATGTAATGTTTTGACTAGTTTCAATCAACATAATGTCCTCTAGGTTCATCCATGTGGTTCATGTGATTGACTAATTTCAATGAACATAATGTTCTCCAGGTTCATCCAGGTTCAACATTGTGTAGTATTACATTGTATATGTACCAACGTTTGTTTAACCAGTCTTCTGTTGGACTTTTAGACTGTCTCCATCTTTTTAATGTGTCTCTTGAAGGACACTGTTTTCTTCTCCATTCTGCTCTCTTTACTGGTGCATTTAATCCATTTACATTCACTATAATTATTAATAGGTGTGATGAGTTGATTGCTGTCATTTTGTGTGTACTTTTTTGTGATGCTGCTGGTTTCTTTGTTCCACATAATATCCTATGCTGAGTCCATTTTGTTTGTGGGTTTTCTTTTTCATTTCTGTTGTGTTAATGTTTACTAAATCTTGTTGATTTTCCTTTTTTTGAATTTTGATGCAAAGGTATATTAATTTTCTTTGAGGATACCCTGAAATTTTTAAATTTTTTCCTTGTTTAAAACAATCTGTTTTATCTTGATATATACTGAATATCCTTGCCATTGGAAGTTCTGAATCTACACTATTGCTTGTAGTTGACTTCATTATAAATTGATATCTATGGTTCCCTATTTTCAGTCTTGTAGATTTGTTTTGGAGTCCTGGTATAGCACGGTAAGATAAAATTGGACTACTAACCACAAGGTCAGTGGTTCAAACTCACCAGCTGCTCCTCATAAACCCTATACATTATTGTTATGAGTCAGAACCAACTTGACGGCATTCAACAAACAAGGTTTGTTTGACTTTAAATCCATATGTGGATTGATTTCTGGGTGGTGTTGGCATGTAGTAATCTCAAGTTATTGTCTGGGGCTGTTGGTTCTCAGTCCGAAGAACATCCTTTAATATTTTTCATAAAGTTGTTCTAGTTATTAAAAATTCCTTTAATTTCTGTTTATTTGGAAATGTCATAATTTTGCCATTGTATTTGAAGGACAGCTTTGCTGGGTATATAATTCTTTTTGGCAAGTTTTTCTGCACAGGGTTTTGTAAATGTCATCCATTGCCTTCTTGCCTGCATGGTTTCTGCTGAGAAATTAGAGCTTAGTTTTATTGACTGCTCTTAGAATTCTTTCTTTCTCTTTGGTTTTGAAAAATTTGATTATGATATATCTTAGTGATTTTCTTTTGGGATCTATCCTGTTTGGGGTTTATTCAGCTTCTTGTATGCTTATCTTTCCATCTTTCAAAATGTTTGGAAGGTTTTCTTCCAAAAACTCTTTGACAATTTTCTCTTGCTTTTTATATGGCCTCTTCCTGTTCTGGAATTCAGATCACCTGTAAGTTATTCCTCCTCATGGTGTCCCACATAACTCTTAGGCATTCTTTGGGTTTTTTTTTCATTCTATTTTCTGATTATTCTTCTAGCACACTAGTATTGAGATATTTATCTTAAGCTCACTAATTCAGGCTTCCATTGCTTTGACTCTACTCCTTTGCCCTTTCAATGTGTTTTCCATTTCTGAAATCTTAGTATTAATCTTCTGGATTTCTAATTGCAGGTTTTGTATTGTTTCAAATTTTGCATTTATTTTGTCGGTTCTTGTAGTGTTTTCCTGCATTCTTCTAAAGATTTTTCTGTGTTCTCTTTGCTTTCCTTGATCTTTCTAATGATCCTTTGAAGACACCTAAATATCATTCTTGCTTTTTAAGTTTTTATTGTGAATCAAGTGATAGTTTACATGGGGAACATCAGTTTTACATTTATTATAATCTCTTCTGTGCATCATCATTCAGCAATATTTACTTCTATTCCCTCTGGGGTTTTTTTGTTTGTTTGTTTGTTTTTGATGTACACAAAAACACTCAGGAATATATAATAATTTAAACAACCCAAGGGCACATTCTGCAAGCCTACTGCCTGGTTGCCAGCACACAGCCTTTCTCTTTCCATGAGTCTATAGTCCTCAGCTCAGCTGCTCTCTCTCTCCATGTCCTCATCTCTGCCTCCATCTCTGGTGTTGCTGCTTCTCTGGATAGGGTCCCACATTCTGCTCGTGCTCTTCTCCCTTGATGGCCCTAGGGTTCTCTGCTCCTGGACTGTAAGATTAACTACTCCCCTTTTTTTGTTATAAAACCTCTACCTTTATACTGTGATAGTTGCAATTAGTCATGATTAATAATTACTCACTATTGAATCATAAGTATCTTATCCCCATCTCCTTTCACCAGACCCATCTAGACAAGATAAGAACTATTCAATGGGGATTCTACCTTCCCCTATACACTCTGAAACTAAACTCCCTCTTTAAAACTTGTCAGCCAGTCACTTTGTGCCTTTGTAGCCCCTCCCATTTTAGATAGCTAATGTCTAAGTTTCCCATCTCTATCAACCCTTTATACAGACGGGATAGGATTGATCTTGGATGTGAAAACTCTTGCCCTTTCAGTTGGTATTTTGAGCTACTACATCCATAAGTATAGGTAAAGTTCATCAAATTGTAGCAATTTACACGTTTCCTTTTTTAGGCATTTTTGTGCATCTCCCCTCACTTCACATCAGCTAGGTGCTTTGCTCTCAGCTCCAGCCATCTGTGGCTATGTCCTTGTCCATGGGCTCAGGAGTCCACAGGTCTCACCACACTTCAGACCAACCAACCCCTCTTCTTCTCTCTTTCATCTCCAGGTCGACGGAAGTCTATGGAATGGGGTCGAACTCAGCCCATATCTCCATTGCTACCTTTCCCCCTCTTCCACTCACCAGGAAACCAACATGGTTGCCAGTTAGCTTACATGCCTGCTCATGTGTTCCCTTTGAGTTTCAGTCTTGGAGGGGGATTTGTTCTGAAGGGACTTGATTGCTTGCCTTGATGGCTTCCCAGACTGCCATTTTTGTTTTGGATTTTTTCCTGTTGGTCTTTCTTTCAAGAAGTATCTTCTGTTCCTCTAGCTATTCCAGGCTGGTTTGCCTGTCATTTAAAGTGGGAATATCCTACCTCAGAAGGTTCTAGATGGGGCTCAGGATTCCACCTAAAGCCCTGTAGGCTACAAAGGCTTCACAGGAAGCCTATTTCACTGGGCAAATTCTATAACTCCTTTTAGGTATTCCAATCAGTTATAGGTTGAAGACGGGCTTACAAGCTTTCCATAATCATGTTTCCCGAAATTCCTTTCTATCACATTCAAGTGTCTATTTTACAGTAGCAGACAAAGGAAACCAATGTTCATAAGACAGTCAAGTATCTTAACATTATTTCCTCTTTTACCCATTCAGTCTGTCTTGATCCCTGTATCACTAAGCCCTGTTGTTCCAAGGTTGAGCATACAGCACTATTTACCTCTGTTCCATATAGCCCATGTAAACCCATGTTTCTACCTTGTTTTTCCATTCCCTTCCCCCTTCTTTTGTACTGCCCTCCCCAACACCCAAACTATGATATGTCTATTCCATACTATGTGCTCTACCCATCCCTTCCTCCTTCTCTCCCCGCCCCCACCTCCACCTCCATAGCCAACAAACAAAAATTTTTTTCCCCTTTTCAGTATGGGAGAATAATGGTCTTATACAGTACTAAATATCATTCTTTTGAATTTTTTTTCAGTTAGTTCCATTACCTTTTCTTCCTCATAAACATTTTCTGGCTCTGCATTGTAGTTACTTGTTTGAACCATTCTCTTCTGTTTCTTTGTGTGAGCTAAAATTGTCTGTTGTCTCTGGGACATTGTGGTGTTAGTGCATTTGTATTTAGTTGATGATTGTATATTGATGTGTTCTTAGGCTGTCACCAACTATCTCCTGTGAGTGTACTTAGAGAAAGGAAGTGTGTACACCATTCTCTTTTCGCTATTCATACACCTCAGTTTAGGGTGAGTTTGACTGGTGTTGACTATGTCTATCATTGATCAATGGATAGAGGAGCTTGGTTCTTGCCCAGTGGATGGAGCTTCAGAGGGTACTCTTGTGGCTAGGCTGTATGGGCCTGGATGCTATCTCCTGTCAGGTAGGAAAGAAGAAAGCACCCCCCCCCAACACATACACACACACATAAAAGAAAACAAAACAGAATTAAAAAAAAAAAAAAAAAGCAAGGAAACAACAAAGAAACGGGAAAACAAATAAAAACAGGTAGCAATTGGAAACAAATAATATAATGACTAAAAAGAGAAAAGAGGGACAGGAAAATAAGCAACATAAGAGGGAAAATAAAAGGAAGAAAAAAAAACATTTAGAAAAATTAGGGAGAAGGAAGATGTAAAGAGAAAGAGTAGACAGTAGTAAAGAAGATCAAAAAGGATAAAAAGAAGAGGGGGAATGAGAAACAGAAGAAAAGAAAGCAAAACAAAAGCAGAGATAGAAAGTATAAAATTCAAGGGAATGGAAAAAGAAGAAGGAGAAGAAAGAATAAACAAAACAATGAAAGGAATAAAAACAAAAAGAAAACCAAAATAGTATAACTGTTGGACCTAGAGAGAAACTCTGTGGTCTCCTACCAGCCAACCAGTTCACAAGGTGGGTGCAGAGGGATGTAACAACAGAGTTCCTGTCTCAAATGCAGTTCCTATAGGCCTACATGTTATCTATGTTCAAGGTACTCAATCTGGAAGTAGTTCGTGGAGGCACTTGATGGAGCTATTTTCAGGGTCTGTTAGGACCACATAGCAGCAGAGAACAGGTGGTTGGTTGTGAGGGTTTCTGCTAGACTAATGCTAGTTTAATGGCTCTGTGGGTTCTGTGGGTCTGGAACTGAGTTTGCCTGAATCCAGACACCAAAGTGATCCAGTTGGCTCTTGACTCATACTGGTGTAACTCACAATCATGTGACTTAGAACTCCCGGACTTTAGTAACCAGGGGAGCATGGGGAAAAAGAAGGAATTGCACCTTTCCTGTTACCTGTGTGAATCTGCTCTGCCAGACCACCTTCTGCTCACAAAAGATCAGTATGGTGGCCATTCACCAGTCAGTCTTCCTCTCTTACCATCCCTGCTCAGCTTCTCCTTGGAGCAAACACTCAGTCCACTTCTCTAACCTTTCCTCTAAAGTTAAAGATTACAGGATTTTCGTCTGTGTCTGTTTCATTTGGTATCTCTTATCTTTGTTGTAAGGAGCTCTGGTAGCGTAGTGGTTACAAATCGGGCTGCTAACCTCAAGGTCGGCAGTTCGAAACTACCAACTGTTCTGTGGGAGAAAGATGAGGCTTTCTGCTCCTGTAAACACTGTAGAGGGTCGCTATGAGTCGGAACAGATTCCATGGCACATAACAAGAACATCTTTGTTGTAGAGGGTCCGTGTAGTGCATCTGCCCAGCCCACCATCTTGTTGGAATTCCTCTAAAACTGATGTTTCTGCTCTTGAATACTCTAAAGGGTTTTTTCTAAAAGATTTACCTAATGCAATACATCATTTGATTTCTTGACTGCCACTTCCATGAATGATGATTGTGGAGCCAAGCCAAATAAATGTGTTTGACAGCTTCAATTTTTTTCTATTTATTATGATGCTGTTTTCTCTGCTAGTCATAAGGTTTTCAGTGACTATATATTTGAAAGTAGTTCGTCACTCCTTCTTCCAAGTCTGACTTCATCTGGAAGCTCATCTGAAACCTGTCCACTATGGGTGACCCTGCTGGTATTTAAAATACCTGTGGCATAGCTTCCAGAATCACAGCAACTCACAAGCCACCACAGTACAACAAACTGACAACCTGAGATATGTAGATGATACAACCTTGATTGCTGAATTATTTTTTAATTATCTTCCACCAAAATTTTACTTGCATGGGATATTACTGATATTGTTAGATGATTTTCACATTCTGTTGGTTCACTTCTTTGGAATGGACAGATATATGAATCTCTTCCGATCAGTTGGCCTAGTAGATATCTTCCAAATTTCTTGGCATAGATGAGTGAGTACCTCCAATGCTGCATTAGTTTGTTGAAAGATTGCAATTTGTATTCCGTAAATTCTCAAAGCCTTGTTTTTGGCTAATGTTTTTAGTGCAGCTTGGACTTCTTCCTTCAGTATCATCAGTTCTTGATCATATGCTACTTCTCGAAATGATTTTACACCAATAATTCTTTTCAGTACAGAATATGTGTACATCTTCCATCTTCTTTTGATG
Organism: Chrysochloris asiatica; assembly: GCF_000296735.1. Classification (NCBI taxonomy): domain Eukaryota; kingdom Metazoa; phylum Chordata; class Mammalia; order Afrosoricida; family Chrysochloridae; genus Chrysochloris; species Chrysochloris asiatica. The sequence continues at coordinate 10,680,195 of NW_006408565.1, read as the reverse complement.
ATGAATGCTAGCCTCTTCAACTTGTCATTCCCAGCATAGTAAACCATACAATTATCAGATTCAAATGGCCAATACAAGTCCATTTCAGTTCATTAATCTCTTATTCTTGTTGTTGTTAAGTGTCATCAAGTCGGTCTGACTCATAGAAACCCTATATAGGGTTTACAAGGAACAGCTGGTGAGTCAGAACCATTGACCTTGTGGTTCAAACCAACCTTGTGGTCCAATGTATCCCCCAGTACCACATCAGGCCTAGGATGCCAATTTTTATGTGTTCCATTTCATTGTTGACAACTTCTAATTTTCCTACATTCATACTTTATAATTCTATGTTTTGATTATTAATGGATGTTTATAGCTGTTTCTCATTTTGACTTGTGCCCCAATAGCAAATGAAGCTCCCATTAGCTTTACTTCATTCACATCACCATGGCCAACTCTACTTTGAGAAGTCAACTCTTCTCCAGTCATATCTTGAGTGCCTTCCAACCTGAGGGGCTCATCTTCTGGCACTGTATCTGACAATATTCAGGTGTTATTCATTGTTTTCATCTTCTGGCACCATATCTGACAATGTTCTGTTGCTATTCATAAGGTTTTTAGTGGTTAAACATTCAGAAATAGTTTGCCTCTCCTTTCTAGTCAGTCTGTAAGATGTGCTGAAACCTGTCCACTGTGGGTGACCCTGCTGATATTTAAAATACTGGTGGCATAGCTTCCAGTATCACAGCAACATGCAAGCCACCATAGTGTGACAAACTGACAGAGGAGTGGTGGTTTAATCTCACATGGTGGTGGTGGTTGTGGCTGTATGTCACCAAGTCGGTTCTGACTCATAGCGACCCTGTATAGGGTTTCTGAGGCTGTAAATCTTTACGGAAGCAGAAATCCTCATCCTTTTCCCATGGAGCAACTGGTAGATTTGAACTGCTGACCTTGAAGTTAACAGCCCAGCTTGTAATCCACTACGCTACCGGCTCTTTTTAATCACATATAGATGATTTTTTAAAGAAGCACAATACTTACAGGTGGTACTATTTTTCGAGTCCATTTGTTATCTAGCTACAAGGTGATCTGAGGGGTTAGTTTAGCTTCACGATTTGAAGACTACCTCAGGACAGTAGTCCCAGGAAGTCTTCTGGTCTCAGTCAGTTTCTTAGGTCTAGTGTGTTCTTTAAGAATTTGAAGTTCTGTTCTACATTTTTCTTCTACTCTATCAGGGTCCATCTATTGTAGCCCTGACTAGAATAGTTGGTGGTGATATTTGGGCATCATCTAGTTTAATCAGTAAAACTTTGAATAGATCATAGACATTTAATAATAAACTATTTTAATAGATAATTATCTAAAGCAGTGTTTATTAAAGTACGTGTCTAGCAGATGATAATCTATGGGTTATTAGGAAGAAATTGGGGTTCCATGGCCTCAAAAATCTGAGAACAGATGGATTAAACAAAATTCATTCATTTATGAAACTACAGTGTAGAGTGGATCCCTGATGGCACAGTGTACTAAGCTAACTGAAAGACCATCAGTTCTAACCCATCAGCCACTCCAAGAAGAAAGATGAGGCAGTCTGCTTCTGTAAAGATTTACAAGGGCTGTAATCTAGGAGCTTCATTAGTAAATGTTTCAAGTCTTCCTTGCTTTCATTTCATGTGTCACATGTTTTCCACCACATCAGAGGTGTAATGAAACCCATGTGAAATTGTTCATTACAGATTAGTAAATAAGCACAAGTAAACCTGTGCTCTGGTAGCGTAGTGGTTACGAATCGGGCTGCGAACCTTAAGGTCAGCGGTTCGAAACTACCAGCCGCTCCGCGGGAGAAAGATGAGGCTTTCTACTCCCGTAAAGATTTATACCCTCGGAAACCCTGTACAGGGTCGCTATGGGTCGGACCCGACTCGATGGCACTTAACAACAACAACAACAACAAAACCTGTGCTTACTTTGATCATTTGGTAATCTACCCCTGGTTCTGATGCAAGGCTGTGTTAAGCCTATTACCCTCCTCCTCTTAATTCTTAGACTCTCTCCAGCAAAGCAAACCTATAGAGTGACCATTTTATCACTCAACTTTTTTTGTTTCCTATTCAGCTTTTTAGTACAAATTCTCTTCAATTTCTGATACAAATTCCTTTTGCTTCTTCCTGTTGAAATCAACAGAAGATCTCCCCAGAAAGTTAAAAGCTTATTCACAATTTAGAGCAATGCTTACTCCTAATCATAGAAACCCAGTAGGAGCCATCTGCAACCCTGATGTAGTTTTCTAAATCCTGAACATATATTAATCTGAAAATTCTCCATAACTGATGATGCTGTTAACCTACATTGAGAATAGACGTATTACTCCTGATTCTGGTAAAAGGACTTATGAACTGTGATCCTACAGAAAATCATTTTGAGGATAGAGGTCCCTAAAAAGGTAAGCTTTCTCCCAAATTACTCTTGTTTCTTTGCTCACTACTGAAGATGTTTCAGAAACCAATACTTGGGCCAGAAAGGAAAGCTCCTGAGTGACTGAGGATTTTCTGGTCTCAAATTAAACAGAAAACTAAATTAGCAAATTAATTGTTGGATGTGTTTTCCTGGGCCCTTCATCAGCTGCTGCAGGACCTGTAGCCAATGAAAGAAGATTTTTGGCTTCCCTGGATAGGGGGCAGGGTTCAGAATCAGGTTCTGCTAACTACCAAGTGTCAGACATGTTAATTTTAAATTGCTTTTGTGGAGCTTGGTGTCAAAATGATTAAAGCATAAAGAGAAAAACAGAATCAAAGAGAGGAAAGGGAAATCATTTACCTTGCATTTGGACAAGGACACTTGCCATTCCTTTTCAGCTGGCTTTCTTCTATACGTTAGAAAGTTCCAAACTTTAGGCCTTTTAGTGACCACCTGAGATAGGGTGCTGTGGCCATGGTTCATTCTTCTTTCTTTTTGAATAATGTCACTATCCTATCTGGCAGTGTCTAAATCACTAACACTAATAAGGCCACACTTTCTTCCTCTCTCCTCTAGTAAAGTTTTATTCTGGTAACATGTTGGGCATTTACTGTGTCAGGCACTGGGCTCAGTATACTCTAGCTTTAATCTATCATGCAATCCTCACAACAATGCTATACATTAAGTGTGATTATTATTCCCATCTTCTTGTAGTTGTTAAGTACCAAGGAGTCAATTCCCACTCATAGTGACCCTGTACAGGGTTTCTGAGGCGGTAAATCTTTATGGAAGCAGAAAGCCTCATCTTTCTCCTGTGAAATGGCTGGTAGTTTCAAACTGTCGACCTTTAGGTTAGCAGCCCGATTCGTAACCACTACGCTATCAGAGTTCCTTCTTACAGACTTTAAAAAGCTGAAGCTTAGAGAGGTAAAGTCACTTGACTCTAGTCACTCAGTTAGCAGAGCTGGAATTCTAGTCCCACCTCCAGAGTCAAATTCTTAACCATTATGCCATACTGCCACCTCTCTATTTTTCCTATTGCTATTATTGTTAAGGGTTGTCGAGTCGATTCTGACCCATGGTGGTGGTGGTTATGTGCCGTGGAGTCAGTTCTGACTCATAGTGACCTTGTACAGGGTTTCCAAAGCTGCAAATCTTTATGGGAGCAGAAAGCCACATCTTTCTCCCGTGGAACAGCTGATAGTTTCGAACTGCTGACCCTGAAGTTAGCAGCCCGATTCGTAACCACTGCACTACTAGAGCTCCTTTTCCGACCCATAGCAACCCTGTATAGGGTTTCCGAGGAGCAGCTGGTGAGCTTGAACCACCAACCTTGCAGTTTGAATGGCTTTGCAGTCTGGCACAATAACCCACAATGCCACATCAGGACTCCATTTTTCCTATTAGGTTGGAGGAAACAATTAAATGTCTGATTGATAAAACAACCTCACTGTCCCCTTTAACTGTTCACTACAGATTAGTTAAGCACGCTTTCTTTATGTTTGAAGATGCTAAGGTCAACCTTATTCTCTATGGAACAGAAAAGTCTTTACACAACTATCTTTCCAAGGTGAGTAGGTAACCAGTGCAGTAATTGGCCTTTGTCTCTCTGTACCCAAATTTCCCAGCTGATTTCATGGGCTTCATGATACCTTTTGCTCAAGTTGTATATGAGCCTTGTATGTGATGAGTAAGGCTGACCTTGACTGCTAATGATTTTCAAAGATATGCTGTTTGAGTTTCTCTCTGTTTACCAGATTTTATTAAGCTTATTTCCCCCATTCCTTCCTACAGTGACATTGTCACTGCATTATTTACCTCTGGCATGCTACAACTCAACTTTCAAGATCCTGGTGCTCTGTTAAGTGTCGTTGAGTCAGTCCCAACTCATCCTAACCCTGTACGGGGGATTTCCAGGAGCAGCTGGTGGGTTTGAACCGCTGACCTTTTGGTTAGCAGTCCAGTGCTTATCCTACAGCACCACACCATGACTCCCCTGGTGCTAGAGCTATCATAATATTGCTCTCTTGCCACGACTGAGTAAGTTTGAGGTGTACCAAGAATATACTAAGGATGACAGTGATACCAAAGCCATCATTCAGGATAATTATGTCAAAGAAGTGATCTATAAACACAAGACTAAATAACTGTCCAGCAATAAAAATTTTAAAACTGAATTTTGGAACTTCAGGGATGTTATCATCAGCTGAGTTTTATTAAGTCCTGACTACATGGTAGGCACTGTGCTAAGTGTTTGTCAACAACCTAATAAGGTAGGTTATATTGTTATCTCCCGTTTTACAGTGTCTCAGTAAGTGGTAGGAGTTCTGGTGTGGTGTTATAGGATAAGCACTAGACTAACTGAAAGATCAGTCGTTCAAACTCAACAGTTGCTTCTTGGAGATCCTAGACAGGGTCACTGTGAGTTGGAATTGACTCGAGGGCACTTAGCACAACAGAGTGATAGAGTAAGGATGAAAAAGCCCTTTAAACATTATTTAGTTCAGTCACCAAATGCACTTTGAACACCTCCCATGGCAAAGACTTCATTACACTCTAAGGCAGCCAATTTCATGTCTACATGATTCTTTCCACATAACTGGAACTGCGTCTCCGACATTCTTATGCATCAGCTCTAGAGCCTTGTGAGTCTCCCACAGGACACAGCTAATTCCCTTTTTACACAAAGGCCCTTCAGGTATTTGAAGATTTCAGTCACTCATGAATTGTTTAAACTGTTCCTCATAAGCCAGAGTTTGAGGCAGCACAGGAGGCACTCACTCATCTATGCCAAGAAATTTGGAAGACAATTGTCTGGCTGACTGATTGGAAAAGATCCGTATTTGTGCCCATTCCAAAGAGAGGTGACCCAACGGAATGCGGAAATCATCGGACAGTATCTTTGATATCCCATGTGAGTAAAGTTTTACTAAAGGTAATACAGAAATGGCTGCAAGCATACATTGACAGAGAACATCCAGAGGTTCAAGCTTGATTCGGAAGAGGCCATGGAATGAGGGATGTCATTGCTGATATCCGATGGATCTTGGCTGAAAGCAGAGAACACCATAAAGATGTTTACCTGTGCTTTTTGACTATGCAAAGGCTTTTGATTATGTGAATCATGACAAGCTATGGACAACATTGCAAAATATGAGTATTCTGAAACACTTAATTGTGCTGATGAGGAGTCTATGCCTGGACCAAGAGGCAGTTGTTAAAACAGAACATGGGGACACTGAATGGTTTAAAATGAAGAAAAGTGTACGACAAGGTTGTATTCTTTCACCATACTTATTCAACCTGTATGTTGAGCAAATAATCCAAGAAACTGGGTTCTATGAAGAAAAACGTGGCATCAGGATTGGAGGAAGGCTCATTATAACAACCCTTGATATGCAGATGACACAACCTTGCTTGCTGAAAGTGAAGAGGACTCAAATACTTACTGATGAAAATCAAAGAGCACAGCCTTCGGTATGCATTGCATCTCAAGGTAAAGAAAACAAAAATCCTCACCACTGGACCAATAAACAACATTCTTATCGATGAAGAAAAGATTGAAGTTGTCAAGGACTTCATTCTTCTTGGAAGCAGCAGTCAAGAAATCAAGCGACGACGTATTGCATTAGGCAAATCTGGTGCACAAGACCTTTTTAAAGTACTGAAAAGCAAAGATGTTAGCTTGAAGACTAAGGTGCGCCTGACCCAAGCCATGGTATTTTCAATAATCTCATATGCATGCGAAAGCTGGCAGCGAATGAGGAAGACTGTAGAAGAATTGATGCATTTGAGTTATGTTGGAGGAGAATACTGAAAGTGCCATGGGCTGTCAAAAGAACAAACAGATCTGTGTTGAAAGAAGTGCAGCCAGAGTGCTCCTTGGAGACCAGGATGGCCAAACTTTATCTCTCATACTTCGGACATATTGTCAGGAGGAACCAGTTGCTGGAGAAGGATATCATGTTTGGTAAGGTGGAGGTAAGAGAAAAAGAGGAAGACCCCCAGCGAGATGGATTGGCAAAGTGGCAACATCAATGGGCTCAAGCATGGCAATAATTGTGAGGTTGACCCAGGATGGGGCAGTGTTTTGTTCTGTTGTGCATAGGGTCACTATGAGTTGGTACCGACTCGATGGCACTAACAACAAAGTCTCCTCACCGTTGTTGGTGGTGGTGGCTATGTGCTGTGGAATCAGTTCCAACACAGTCAGTATGGTACTGATCTATGTGCACATATGCTACAGTTATTTTCTTATCTCTGCTTCTTTTACCTTATTTCTCCCACTTCACTTTCTGATTTCTATTGCATCCAACAGCAGTAAAACCAAATATCTTTCTAACCATTTGTAACCATTTTGTTGAGGTAGACATGTTCTGAAACATTATTATCTGGTGAGGTTGAACATGTCTATCCTGGTTAGCACTTACAGTGAATATGCTGACAGTCTAAGGCTGTCTTCCAAGAAAGTAACGTGATTTGGGAATGCTTCTCCTAAGCAGATCTCAACAAATTTCATGTAATTAGAGTTCCAGAGGAAAAAACATGGCCCAGACCTTGGTCATACTAGGGACAACTTAAGTGCAAAAGATGAATTAATGGTGATTCTTCACTTTAGTGTCAGATAAACCAGCTTGGGTAATGATAATTATAATGGAAATAGACAGCTTGAGTTCAAATCCTAGCTCTGCCACTTCTAGACTGGGTAATTTTGGGCCCGTTACTTAACTTCTCTGTGTCTTAAATTCCTCATCTGTAAAATAGTGATCATTGTAATCACATTTTAGGCCTATTGTGAGGAATAAGCGAGTTCATTCATGTAAAGAGCTTTGAATAGTGCCTGACTCACATTAGTAAAGGATGGCTCTGTGGGTTAATGCACTGGACTGCAAGGTAGGTTAATGCACTGGACTGCAAAGTCGTCAGTTCAAGCTCATCAGCTGCTCCTTGATACCAACTTGATGGCACTTAACAACAACATTATTATTATTGTATGTTGGAATTAAAAGGTAGGACAGAAAATACATTATTTCTTAGTAAAAGGCAGCTATTATTGTTATTCCTGCATGTTGGAATTAAAACGTAGGACAGAAAGATTATTTCACTCAGGTTTTTTGCCTGCATCTTTACAATCCTTGATTCCTTGAGTATGGTATTCAGGTCTGCAGGATAAACTGGACAGTTTGAACCACAGAGCCGGCAGTTCAAACTCACCAGTTGCTCCTAGGAAACCCTATACAAGGTCACTATTAGCCAGAACTGGCTTTATGACACCTAACAACAACAACATAAAGAAGCAGACATTCAGAAGGAGGCTCAGTAGTCATTTGTGAATGAATGTACTTCAATCTGAAACTGGTGAGGAACTGAGCAGGTGAGTTGAATAGAATTATTAAAGGAGAAGAATAAAGGATAAGAGAATCTACCTGAAGATGAATGGACTACTGGGGTGGTGCTGTAGGATCAGCACTGGACTTTGAACCACAGGGTCGGCAGTTGAAACCCACCAGTTGCTTCTTGGGAACCCTACACAGGGTTGCTATGAATCAGAACTGACTCAATGGCACTATGTAGCAACAGCATCCGGAGATGAGATCCAACATGATCTCTTCCTCTTCTCCCTACTGAAATATATATATTCCAATTGGTCAGCACTGTAGTATAAGCACTAGACTGTTAACCACAAAGTTGGTGGTTCAAACCCACCATCTGTTCCTTTGGAAACACTATCCAGTTCCTGGGCCAACCTCACTATTGAGCCCATTGATGCTGCCACTTGGCCAAATATCTCTCTATCTCTCTCTCCCCTTCTCCCCCCCCCCCCATATATATAGATCTCGTAGCATAGTGGTTATGAATCTGACTGCGAATTGCAAGGTCAGCAGTTCGAAACTACCAGCTGTTCCGCGGGATACCAGCTGTTCCATGGGAGAAAGATAAGGCTTTCTGCTCCCGTAAAGATTTACAGCCTCGGGAACCCTGTTCAGGGTCGCTAAGGATCCGAACCAACTCAATGGCACTAACAACAACATATATCTTTAAGGCAAAACAAGTAGCTCCTACTGGGGGCTGTGGATCTACAGATCTTACCCAAAGAATTAAGTGGTCTAAAGGGGCAATCTTTTGTGCTTTTAAAATCTCTAGACTTAAAAAACAAAACAAAAACAACCTACTTGCCCCAGTTTCAAAAAACACCCCTCCCCCCCTTTTTTAAAAAAGTATTAGTTTTAGTTCAGAATTCTACAAATTGTCAAGGGTTCCAAAGAAACTTATGTTTGGTTCTGTTGTATGGTCTGTAGTGTAGACTTTACACTAACAGAATAAATTAGTTTAAGTTGTGTTAAAATACAACATTAAATAAATGCAAAGAGCCCAGAACAAAGAAAGTGATTAAGCTGGTTTAACTGCATTCAGCCTACTATGCTAAAGCGCCTTAGGGGGCTTGGATGAAATAACAAAGTTGGTTTCTTGGCCAAAATCTTTCTTCAAAGACAATTTTCTTGTGTAATTCTGATAAATTTGTTTTCATCTTCATTTTTAATCCACAGGGAAACTGGAGTGAAAATAACCTACTTAATTGGTTGCGTTTTAGGAAGAGATGGACTGTAAAGAAGAGAGGGCTGAAGGGGCGTTGGACGAACTGAGAAGGTGCGTGGCTGTTCAGTCCCAGAAACAAGCCAGCTAGTGACACCCGGGGTGGGTTTTTTATCTGGCGGTGATTCAAATAAGACTGCAAGGAAGATAATAAGGTGTAATTATACTAGTGTTTATGGGGTCTGGCAGCAATTTGGTTGAACACCCCTCATTTTGAGAAATTTGTAATTTGGTAGAAAGAATTCTCGCCTTAAAATTTGGCACAAACCTTTACAGTTGAAATTGCAAAATCTGAGAAATGTTGAAATGTGGCTGATATTCTAATAAACTCTTTCGGATTGGGTTTTTTCCTGTTGGATTCAGAAACAAACGCTTCTCTTTAAAAGTTCACCAAGGTTTTTAAAAACCACAAACTCAAGTAAGCTTACAAGCAGATGTATTGCTGTAATGAACCCTCATGACTTAAATCTTTGTGTACATGGGGGGGGGGTAACGTATGAAAAAAACCTGAGTTCCTTCTGTTGGTAGCCCTTTAAAAATTTCCACAATCAGTATTTTGTTTAATTTTTTTTTCTAGTCAGAGCAGGGCAACGTGGTGCTGCTCTGGTTTTATCAACCAACTGCTTCCCCCAAGATTATTCCCCGTTGTTTTAAACTAGAAGAGAGGTCACTAGGCTGTAGTGAAATGTGGCCAACTCCGGCTGAAACCAAGTTGGCCCAACGGGTTTCTCTCTTAAGTAACTGGAAGTTTTCGAACAGGAAACCGGTCAGTTCTTGTATGCATCAGCTTCGGTTCCCACGGCCCCAAAGAGCGCTGCACCCCCGACGCCCCTCTTGTGGCCTGGCGGGGGCACAGGGTTCGAAGTACGGCGGGCGGCAGGGGGCAGCAGCAAGAACCCGTTGTTCTAGAGGCGGGGGGTGGGGCGGAAAGTCACCCCCCCCCCTCGCGTTTCCGAGCCCCGCTCCCTCCCCTCCTTGTTCGCAGTTTTCCTCCCCCTCCCCGCCGGAGGAGGGCGGGGGGTGCGGTGCCCTCCCCGGGGACTGGGGGCGTGTGCGTCCCCTCCGTTCCCCTCCCCCCAGCCGGGCTCTCCTGGCTCCCTGAGGCGGGAGTTTCCAGGAAGAGCGCAGAGAACGACCGCATCACCGAGCGCAGAGAGACATCAAGTAGTCCCCCAGAGCGAGCTTCTTAGAGGGGAATTCTAGAAGCTAGGGTGTAGCGAGGTTGGAACCTCGAAAAGACAGAGTGGCGGATCGGCCCAAGGTAGCTCAGGGAAGGATAGCCGAGCACCCTCTTTCCGTTCTGGCGAATAATGTGTGGGGGAGGCGGAATGAGTTCCGGCAAAGGCTCGGGCGCGCCCCGTAGAGTGAAGCGCCGTGCGGTCCTAGCACTTACAGAGTTAAAGTGGGCGGGAAAACCCGGAGCGGACTCTCCCTGACACGCCCAGAACCTCTCGCCCCATTCTTTGCTGGGGAGGGAAGCGAAGGGAGCAGTAGAGACAAACGTGTCCCCTTCCCCTGCTTCCTCAATCTCCAATGAAGAGCCAGGTGACAACCCGCCACCTCGGGGGACGTGTTATAGAAGTCACTGTTCCCAGCGGGAGGGGGGAGGGGCCGCGTGACTCCTCCTCGTTTAACGTCCGCTCTGTCGTCCGCGCTAGGCGCGCGGTCTGGAGCCCAAGTCTGCGTACTGGAAAGAGCAAGGGCGCGCTTCCCGCCCCTTCCAGAGCGCATTCGCTCTTCCCCTCCTCCCCCCACGTTCCTCTGCCGCCACCTCAGAGCCTCCCCCGCACCCAACCCTGCCTTTTCAGTGGAGGTGGCCCGTCTTGTCCGTCCACCAACTAACCCCTTCACCCAGCTTCCTCCTGCCTGTCTTGAGCTTTCGTACAAACTCCGCAGTTAAGCCTAGGTTTTCACATTCCAGCCTCCGCCCTCAATCTCCCCTCCCAACCCCGAAGCGCTTCCAGCAAACTGCTCACTTGTGTTGTTGCTCCTCTTTCTGCGCCGCCCCCTCCGTAACCGAACTGGATGATCTTCTACTTGGTTGGGCCCTAGGTTGTAGTCCTGAATTCCTGCTTTCAAACTAGCAGTAGCCGGCTCCATTTTACAGGTGGGGAAATTGAGGCTCCTTGAGTTGTATCTCAAACCAAGCACAATAAGTGACACTGGAAGACAAAATCTTTGACTTAACATAATTTAAGCAACCTTAACCCAGCCCACAAACCTTTCCTCTGGGAACACATCAATCCTTCAGGCCAACCTATACCAGCCAAATTAACAAAAGTCATAGTAACAATTTACTTTAAATCAACTACATAGCGATTACTACGTTAGAAGGGCCAATTGGAGATTTTAGCTGGCATACAGGTTTTTAATGTGTTCAATATGAGATTGTTTTTTAACAAGATGTGTAATGCGTTCTCTCAGATTTTGTAATTACTCATTCATTCAGTATCCTACTTTGAGCTTTGAAAACATTTTCATGAAATCTCCCCTATCGATTATAAAAAAGAGTTTATAAGATTATTTTTAAAAAGTTCTTTTAAAAGAGAACTTTTCCTTTTTGTTAGTATGGTAGGTAATTGTGATGCTGAATTCCCCCAGCTTCCAAACTCAGAGGAAAACTACCTAACAAGTCAATGAGAGGCTAAGAAGAGATGTGATGCCTTAGAGAATCTTGAGGCTCTGTGAACCTTTTGCATACTACAAACTTAAATAATAACTGAGAAGTCAATGAAACAGGAGACTTGTGTCGTTTTGTGTGTATTTAGCGATTCAGTTATTTCAGATTTAAATGTTTTGAAGATCTCATTCCAATCATTGTAAATATGAATGTTTTTGTTTTGTCTTTAGTGAACGCCTTATAATTTTCTATATGCAAGTATTCTTAAACTATTAATCAGCTGTTTTTTTAAGCATAATGGTGTTGGTGGTTATATGCTGTGGAGTTGATTCCGCCTCATAGCGACACTGTATAGGTTTTCCGAGGCTGTAAATCTTTATGGGAGCAGAAAACCTCATCTTTCAAACTGCTGGTAGTTTTGAACTCAAGCTTAGCAGCCGGACTCCTAACCACTACACTACCAGAGCTCCTTAAACTTTTTAACAATCTAGTATTTTTAAAAGTATAATAGTGGTCTGAAGAACCAATTTAGATTTGTTACCAGACAGTTTTTTTAAGCGGCCTGAGAGTGTTGCATGCTAACATGTCTGAACACTTATAGTGAATGAATGTTCTGTGTATTTAGAACTCAGTGTATTTAGGTCTTTATGGGCTATATAAAGAGTTCTGGACTCCTGGTGTGGCGCTGTGGGTTAATGTGCCAGACTGCAAAGCCGTTTGAACTGCAAGGTCCATAGTTCAAGCTTACCAGCTGCTCTTCAGAAACCCTATATAGGGTCGCTATGGGTTGGAACCGACTCGACGGCACTTAACAACAACAAAACAACAACATAAGGAGTTCTTTATAAAGAAGTCGTTATGAGACGGGCTGCTAACCCCAAGGTCAGCGGTTTGATGAGGTTTTTTGCTCTGGTAAAGATTTACAGCCTCGGAAACCCTTTGCAGGGTCGCTATGAGTTTTAGAACCAACTCCATGGCACACCACCACCATCACCACCACCGTTTATGACATATAAAGTTGTTCAAGATAGAACTCTTTTTCAGAAACAATCTAGCAGAGGAGATAAAATTTCTATCTTCCACCATGGCTCAAATCAGTAAAGTTTTATTGTTATTTCTAGATTATTTTGTTATTTTATCATGTAAATTAATTTGTGGTTTCCAAAAACAGTTTTTTTTCCTTGTACATGTGTAGTTGTCAATTCTGAGCATGAGTGGGAAATTAGATAATTGGTATATGAAAAATGACAAAGTCCAGTATTGAAAAATATTAATAGAACATAGCAGAAAAGAGAAATTTAAATGTGAGGATGACCAGGTCTCTAGAAAAAAGGTAGGGAAGCATTAGGAAGTATTTACTGTTTAGTTTTACGATTTCGGGATGAAATAGCCTAGCAATTAACACTTGCCTACATACATAGGTTTGGTAAGGAGTTTTAAGGAACATCAGTGATAGAGAAGTAAAATGCAGTTTGTAGTGGAATTCAAACTTCCTAAACTAGTAGGCCACCACTTGTCAGTCAGTTTTGTCCTTTGTTGTATTGTGGTGGCTTTGGTGTTGCTAAGATGCTGGAGCTATGCCGTGTAAACTTCTCATAGGGATATGTGTTATAAAATAATGTGACTAGATTTTTAGCCCAATCCCATTTTATTTCTAACATTTATATTCAGAAGTTAAATTGGAAAAAGAGTGTTGTATAAAAATTTAAAAATCACATGTGAAAATGTGTTACTACTTATTAAACCTAGGGATAATTTTCAGAACTCCTATGACTATACTTCTATTCCTAACCTTCAGCAGTGTCCCATAGATGTTAGAGTCATGCTGCCATGGTTTATATATCAATAAACTGAGAGGACACTGGCACTATATGTTTTCTTGAGGAAAAATCACATTGTAGACTAAAATCTACTGAAATAGTGACATGAGCCATCAGTTTTATCATAATGGTATTCAAGGCCTTTTTTCCCCATTTATGCCATATGTTAGCATGGTATTTCTAATAGTCTCGTATACATGTGAAAGTTCAACAATGAATAAGAAAGACTGTAGAAGAATTGATGCATTTGAGTTCTAGTGTTGGTGAAGAATATTAAAAGTACCAGGGACTTCCAGACAAATAAATAAATCTGTGTTGGAAGAAGTACAACCAGAATGTTCCTTAGAAGCCAGAATGGCAAGATTGCTCTCTCAAGGAGGAACCAGCCCCTAGAGAAGGACATCATGCCTGGTAAAGCGGAAGGCCACAAAAAAGAAGAAGACCTCCAATGAGATAGATTGGCACCGTGGCAACAGCAATGGGCTCAAGCAAAACAACAATTGTGAGGATGGCGCAGGACCTGGTGGTGTTTCATTCTGTTGTGCCATATGTTGTTGTTTTGGGGCGCAGTCAAGTTGGTTCCGACTCGTAGCAACCCTATGCAAAACAGAACAAAGCTGTATGGTCCTGTGCCATACTCATTGTATGTCACATAGCAGTCCTCTATTGTTCTTGCATCAAAGATGGAATTCTTATAACTTCCATTTCTTCAATCATTTTAGAAGTCACTATCTAAATAGATTCCTGTTAGATCTTTTCATAGCCAAACTTTATAAAGAAGACTTTCCTGGCCACCATAGCTAATTCTCTTTGTGGAACCTTGGGTAAGTCATTCCCCTTATTTGGGTTTCAGTTTCACTACCTTTGGTCTTCCTGAACCCACAAACCAGATCCAGGCCTTTGAAACCCTCAGGGACAGGGGTGCCAGTTCTTTAACTCAGTGCATTAGGACCCTAGACTCTTTTTGTTAAACATTTTATTGTGAATTGAGTGAAGGTTTATAGAGAAGATGATCAATTTTGCATTCAACAAATCATATACTTAGTTTCATCTCAATGTTTGCAATCCCCTCCATGCAACATTTATCCCACTTCCTCCCTTTGGTTTTGATTTCTGTGCTACCCTCCTTCCCATGGCTTCTCAACTTTGATCTTGAATAATTGACCATTCCAAGGTGAGCATACCACTGTTGTTGTCGACCCTATATACCTATCAACTGCCTAGCTGAAAAATTGGGCCATGAGGCTGAGTCCCATTCCAAATATGAATGGTGGTCAAGTGCCATAGTCTCAGGTTCCTCCAATCTCTTTCTGATCAGTAAACCTGGTCTTATTTATTTATTTATTCAAAACCTTTTATTGTGAATTGAGTGAAGGTTTACAGAGGAGATTATCAGTTATACATTCAGCAAATCATATGCTTTGCCTCATTACAATGATTGCAATCCTCTCCATGTACCACTCTGTCAGTTTGTCATACTGTGGTAGCTTGTGAGTGGCTGTGATTCTGGAAGCTATGCCACTGGTATTTTAAATACCAACAGGGTATTTAAAAGTACCAGGGACAGGTTTCAGATGAGCTTCCAGATGAAGACAGACTAGGAAGAAGGAGTGACGAACTACTTCCGAATATTTAGTCACTGAAAACCATATGAATAGCAGACAAACACTGTCAGATATAGTGCCAGAAAATGAACCCCTCAGGTTGGAAGGCACTCAAAATGTGACTGGGGAAGGGCTGCCTCCTCAAAGTAGAGTTGACCGTGATGACATGAATGGAGTAAAGCCCGTGGTAATAAAGCCCGCAGGACCTTCATTTGCTGATATGGCACAATACAAATGAAGAGAAACAGCTGTAAACATCCATTAAAAATCAGAACATGGAATGTACAAGTATGAATCTAGGAAAATTGGAAATTGTTGAAAATGAAATGGAACGCATAAACATTGGTAGCTTAGGCATTAGTGAGCTGAAATGGACTGGTATTGGCCATTTTGAATCTGACAACCACATGGTTTACTATGCCGGGAATGACAAATTGAAGAGGAATGATGTTGCATTCATTGTCAAAAAGAGCATATCCAGATCAGTCATGAGGGACAAAGCTGTCTGTGATAGAATAATATCCATGTGCTTAATGGGAAGACCAGTTAATACTAGTATTCAACTTTGTGCACCAACCACTAAAGCCAGTGAGGATGAAATAGAAGAATTCTATCAACTTTGTCAATCTGAAATTGATCAAACATGCAATCAAGATGTATTGATCATTACTGGTGATTGGAATGCAAAGGTTGGGAGCAAAGAGGAAGGATCAGTAGTTGGAAAATATGGCCTTGGTGATAGATATGATGCTGGAGATAGCATGATAGAATACTGCAAAACCAATGATTTGTTCATTTCAAATACCTTCTTTAGACAGCATAAGAGATGATTATATATACACATGGACCTTACCAGATGGAATATACAGAAATCAAATTGACTACATCTGTGGTAAGAGACGATGGAAAAGCTCCATCTCATCAGCCAAAACAAAGCCAGGGGCAGATTGGAACAGACCATCAATTGCTCATATACAAATTCAAACTGAAGCTGAAGAAAATGAAAACAAGTCCAAGAGAGCCAAATATGACTTTTAATATATCCCACTTGAATTCAGAGATTATCTAAAGAACACATTTGCTACATTAAACACTAGAGACTGAAGACCAGAAGAGTTGCGGGATGACATCAAGAACATCACACAGGAAGAAAGCAAAAAGTCATTGAAAAGACAAGAAAGAAGGAAAAGATCAAAATGGTTATCAGAAGAGACACTGAAATTTGCTCTCCAGTGAGAGATGCTAAAGCAAATGGAAGAAATGAGGTACACCAGCTGAACAGAAAATTTCAAAGGTCAGCTCAAGAAGACAAAGTCAAATATTATAACAAAATGTGCAAAGATCTGGAGTCAGAAAACCAAAAGGGAAGAACATGCTCAGCATTTCTCAAGCTGGGGGAACTGAAGAAAAAAATTCAAGGCTCGACTTTCGTTATTGAAAGATTCTCTGAGCAAATTATTGAATGATGCAGAAAGCATCAAAAGAAGATGGAAGGAATACACATAGTCACTATACCAAAAGGAAATGGTTGATGTTCAATCATTTAAAGAGGTAGCATATGATCAAGAGCCAATAATACTGAAGGAGGAAGTCCAAGGTGCATTGAAGGAATAAGACACCAGGAATTGATGAAATAAAAATTGAAATCTGTCAAGAAACTGAGGTGGCACTGGAGGCACTCAGTCATCTATGCCAAGAAATTTGTAAGACAACTATCTGGCCAACTGATTGGAAGAGATCCGTATTTGTGCCCATTCCAAAGAGAAGTGACCCAACGGAATGCAGAAATCATGGGATAATATCTTTGATATTCCATGCGAGTAAAGTTTTACTGAAGGTAATACAGAAACAGCTTCAAGCATACATTGACAGAGAATTTCCAGAGGTTCAAGTTGGCTTCAGAAGATGTGGATTGAGGGGTATCATTGCTGATGTCCAATGGATCTTGACTGAAAGCAGAGAATAGCAGAAAGATGTTTACCTGTGCTTTATTGACTATGCAAAGGCTTGCAGTTGTGTGGATCCTGACAAGCTATGGACAACATTGCAAAGTATGAGTATTCTGAAATACTTAATTGTGCTCATGAGGAATCTGTACATGGACCAAGAGGCAGTTGTTCGAACAGAACATGGGAACACTGAATGGTTTAAAATGAAGAAAGGTGTACAACAGGGTTGTATTCTTTCACCATACTTATTCAATCTGTATGCTGAGAAAATAATCTGAGAAGCTGATTTATATGAAGAAAAACGTGGCATCAGGACTGGAGGAAGACTCATTAACAACCTTTGATATGCCGATGATACAACCTTGCTTGCTGAAAGTAAAGAGGACTTATTTACTGTTGAAGATCAAAGAGCACAGCCTTCAGTATGGATTGCATCTCAATGTAAAGAAAACAAAAATTCTCACCACTGGACCAATAAACAACATTCTTATAAATGGAGAAAAGGTTGAAGTTGTCAAGGACTTCATTCTTCTTGGATCAACAATCAACACTCATGGAAGCAGCAGTCAAGAAATCAGACAACATATTGCATTAGGCAAATCTGCTGCACAAGACCTTTTTAAAATGTTGAAGAGCAAAGATGTCAGCTTGAGGACTAAGGTGTGTCTGACCCAAGCCCTGGTATTTTCAGTAACCTCGTATGCATATAAAAGCTAAACAACGAATAAGGAAGACCATAGAAGAAATGATGCTTTTGGGTTATGGTGCTGGAAGAGAATACTCAAAGTGCTATGTATGGGTTGCCAAAAGAACAAACAGATCTGTGTTAGAAGAAGTGTAGCCAGAATGCTCCTTGGAGGCCAGAATGGCGCAAAACTTTGTCTCTTGTACTTTGGACATATTGTCAGGAGGGACCAGTCCCTGGAGAAGCATATCATGTTTGGTAAGGTAGAGGGTCAGAGAAAAATAGGAAGACCTTCAGCGAGATTGATTGGCTCAAGTGTGGCAACAGTTGTGAGGTTGGCCCAGGACTGGGCAGTGTTCTGGTGTGCATAGGGTCACTCTGAGTTGGTACTGACTCGATGGCACCTAACAACAATTCTCTCTCCCCTGCTACTTTCATCTTTCCCCTGCTAACCATCCTCTTGTTGTCATCTCACCCATGTCAATGTGTGTCCGTCCTTTAGCTCCTTTTTCCCATAAGGAGCCCTGGTAATAGATTATCTGGGCTGCTAACCGCAAGATCAGTAGTTCAAATCTACCAGTCTTTCTGTGGGAGAAAGATGAAGCTTTCTGCTCCCATAAAGATTTACAGCCTTAGAAACCCTGCAAAGGGTCACCGTGAGTTAGAACCAACTCAATGGCTCACAACACAACCTCCTACCTCCCCACCCTCCAACCATCATGTATTGTTTCTTTTGCCAAGAAAATGTTTTCTTAACTTTATACAACTTTGGTCTCATAAGCCCAGACTTTTTTTTATTTTTTTTTAAATAATTTGAGTTTTATTCCACATTTTGTCTCACTCTATCTGGCACCTCCTAATGTGATCCCTTTCAGGGAGGTTGGTAGTGGTAGTCAGGCATCATTTAGTTTTTCTGGTTTCAGTATCATGGTTACTGATGTTCACCTGCTCCATTGAGGATCCTGGACTTTTAAAGTGTTTTTTTTTTCTTTTACTCCGATCTGTATCTTGTTGAGTCTTGTTTAGTTTTAACACATATATGAAACACCTTTTACATTAGGTTTGAAATTTTGGACTTTTAAGGTTAGGGCTTCAAGAAGTAAAGGGCACAAAGGAGATCTTAACCTGGGACCCAGGATAGAATTCACTGGGTTCATGCACATGGATGGGGGCGGAAATTATATCTTTCTTTTTATTAACTCCTAATTGAACTGCAGCATTAAAATAAAAAAAAAATTTTTTTCTTAGTATGAATATAGGGAAGAAAATCACAGCTGTATGAGCAGCACTTGTGACTTTGTTACCAATATAAATCACAGATATTTCATATCACACCAGGTTGTTGCAGACATGTTGACATAGTACCCACTAACTACTAGAATAGGAGCTCTGGTAGCATAGTGTTTAAAAGTTGAACTGCTAACATCAAGATCTGTGTTGGAAGAAGTGCAGTCAGAGTGCTTCTTGGAGGACAGGATGGCCAAACTTCATCTCTCATACTTCAGACATATTGTCTGGAGGGACCTGCAGAAGAATATCATGTTTGGTAAGGTAGCGTGTCAGATGAAAAGATGAAGACCCCCAGTGAGATGGATTGGCAAAATGGCAGCATCAATGGGCTCAAGCGTGGCAACAATAGTGAGGTTGGCCCAGGATTGGGCAGTGTTTCTTTCTGCTGTGCATAAAGTCACTATAAGTCGGTACTGACTTGATGGCACCTAACAACATCAACAAGAACAAATTTGAAACGTTAGACACCAATGACTGATGACCAGAAGAGTTGTGGAATGGCATCAAGAACATCACATATGAATATAGCAAAATGTCTTTTTTTTTTTAAGGTTTTTATTGTGGTTTGAGTGAAAGTTTACAGGGTATATCATCAGGTTTACATTCAACAAATCATATACCTTGTTTCATTACATTGATTATAAATCCCTCCATGTACCATCAGTTAACAGTATTTCTCTCTATCCACTTTAGCTTTTTTAAAAACACACAAACAAACAAAAAAAACCCCACTCAGGCATATATAATAATTTACATCTTTAAAAGGCACATTCTGCAAGTCTGCTCCTGGCCACCAGCTCTTAGTCCCTCTCTTGTTAGTCCATGAATCTAGAGTCCTCAGCTGCTCCCACTCTCCATGCCCACATCTCTGCCTCCATCTCTGGTGCTGCTGCTTCTC
>NW_006408565.1:10654990-10658193 GCF_000296735.1 Chrysochloris asiatica | reverse complement strand
TTATAGCGCTTTCCTGACTTCTTCCTTATTTTTCCTCAACTCCATTATATAATGTTTTGATACATTTTATAATCATTTTTCTGAATTCCTTCTCTGGCATTTCCAAAGCCTGCCCATCTTCCAGTATGGAATGTAGGTCTCCTTCCAGCTCATTTGCCTCAGTCACTTTATGTCGTTTCTGGACATGTGCAGATATGGTCATCTGTTTCTGTTTTTTGGGTATATTCAAGGGTTATCTGTGGACTTAATACTTAGATGGGTATGCATTTTGCTATTTTTTATGCTTTCTGGTTGCCTTCAGGTAAATGTGATCAGGAAATGGGCTTCCCTTTTCACTCTTCTTCTTGAGAAATTTCAAGATGCCACTGTTGGTCGTTTTGACGTAATTTAGGATTTTATTTTCAGCTTATTTCCTTTTTTGTCTGCTTGTCCTGCTCCACAATACCCATCAGGCCTTCTTTCTAGTTGTAAACAGTTCAGGGCCGGCTGTGGCTGTTTGGTTTTAATTGGAAACTGTCTCTTTAAATTTTGAGGAGATCTGTGCGCATGCATAGTAGAACCCTCTGAGGGTGGGACTGGGGTGCCCACTAGCTCAGGCACCCCTATAGTCACCAGAATGGAGGTGCATAGACAGTAAGGGACCAATGAACAGATACCAAAAGAAAAGAATGTCCACACCTTTATCTCCGCGGTTCTTCCAGGTGTCTGTGACCGCTCTGATCCTTTCCCTGCTTGGTCTCACCCAAGATGGTGGCTCCTGGAGCAGCTGAGCATCCTGGACTAGAAAGCAATGGATTTCTTGCTTCTGCCACAAATTCCCCCAGCTGTAAGCCTTCCAACCTTCTAAATATTCCTTTATATTTGTTTCAGATTTCTGGGACTATCCCCTGAGCCTGCTTGGTCAGGTATTCTGTGTTGTTGTTGACGGAGCTCTTGCTGCACTTCCACTCGATTCACCATCTTGTTTGTTCTCCCACATTGTTTCCCAAAATGTCATTTAAAAGACAGGAAAAAAAGAAAAGACCAAAGTGGATGTCAGAATATACTCTTAAACGTGCTTCTGTGTGCAGAGAAGCTTAATGACTGAAAGAAATGATGAAGTAAAAGAACTGAACAGAAAATTTCAAAAGGCAGTTTGAGAAGACAAAGTCAAATAAAATGACATGTGTAATGATCTGGAGTTAGAACACTAAAAGGGAAGGACAGACTCAGTTCTCAAGCTGAAAGAACTGAGGGGGAGAAATTGAAGCCTCAGGTTGCAATATTGAAGGATTCTATGAGCTAAAAAGAAGATGAAAGTATTGCACAGAATCATTGTATCAAAAAAAAAACAAAACCCCACAAAAAACTGGTTGATGCTCATTCAAGAGGTACCATATGATCCAGATGGTACTGAAGGAAGAAGTCCAAACAACACTGAAGGAATTGGTGATACATAAGGCTCCAGGAATTGATGGCATACAAATGAAAACATTTCAACAAACTTATGCAGTGCTGGAGATTTTCACTTGTCTATGTTAAGACATTTTGAAGACAGCTACCTGAACAGCAAATTGGAAGAGATCCATTATTTCTGCTCATTCCAAAGAAAGGCGACCCAACAGAACATGGAAATCACCAAACAATATTATTAATATCACATACAAGTATAATTTTGGTAAAGATAACTTAAAAACAGTTTCAGCAGTACATCCACTGGGAGCTTTCTGAAATTCAGGCTGGGTTAAGACGAGGAGTTGGAATGAGGGATATCATTGCTGAAGTATGATGGATTTTGACAGAGAGCAGAGAATATCAGAAAATTTATTGACTATGCCAAGGCATTCAACTGTGTAGATCATAACAAACTATGGCTAACATTACAAAGAATGGGTATTCAAGAACACTTAATTGTACTCATGAGGAACATGTCAATAGGCCTAGAAGATCTATATACAGAACAAGGGGATACTAAATGATTTTAAATCAGGAAAGCTGTGTATCAGGGTTGTATTTTTTCTCCATACTTATTCAATCTGCTAAACAAATAATCCAAGAAGCTGGATTATATGAACATGGTAGCATATTGGAGAAAGACTCATTAACAACCAGAAATATGCGGATGGTACACGCTTCCTTCCTTAAAGCTAAGAGAACTTGAAACACTTGCTGATGAAAATCAAAAACTACCACCTTTGATATGGGTTTAACCTTAATGTAAAGAAAACAAAAACCTTTACAACTGGACCAGTAAATAACATCATGATAAATGGAGATAAGATTGCAGTTGTCAAAAACTTTAGTTTGTTTGGTTCTAATAATGCTCATGGAAGCAGTAGTCAAGAAATCAAACAACGTATTGCATTAGGTTAATCTTCTGCAGAAAGCCTCTTTAAAGTGTTCAGAAGAAAAGCTATTGATTTGAGGACTAAGGTGCACCTGTCCCAAACTATGGAATTTTCTGTAGCCTCATGTGCATGTAAAAATTGGACAATGAATAAGGACGACAGTAAAAGAATCAATGCATTTGAATTATGGTCAAGGAGAAGACTATTGAAAGTATCATGAACTCCCAGAAGAGCAAACAAATCTGTCTTGTAAGAAGTAGTGCCAGAATGCTCTTTAGTAGCAAGGATAGCTAGAGTTCGTCTTTCATAAGTTGGACATATTATTACGAGGCACCAATCCCTGGAGAAGGACATCATGTTTGGATAAGTGGAAGGTCAGTGAAAAAGAAGAAGACTTTAAACATGATAGATGGACACAGTGACAGCAACAATGGGCTCAAATATAACAATTATGGCACAGGACCAAGAGGGTTTCCTTCTGTTGTGCTCAGGTTCTTTATGAGTCAGAACCGACTCAATGGCACCTAACAACAAAAATAGAACTACTAGATTTTATTTTTATTGTTGTTGTTGTTAGGTGCCAACTCATAGCAACCCTATGCACAAAAGAATAAAACTGCCTAATTGTACACCATCCTTAAAATTGTATTATGGTTGAGACCATTGCTGCTGCCATTGTGCTAATTGTGGGTCTTTCTCTTTTTTGTTGACTCGTCACTTCATCAAGCATGATATCCTTCTCTAGGAACTGGTCCCTCCTGATAATATGTCCCAAGTATGAGAGAGAAAGCCTAGCTTCAAGAAACATTCTGGCTGTATTTTTTCCAACACGGATTTGTTTGTTCTTCGGGCAGTATAATGGTTTTATATATATAT
>NW_006408565.1:10650855-10653865 GCF_000296735.1 Chrysochloris asiatica | reverse complement strand
GCCTTTGTAGACCCCCCCCCATTTTGGGTAGCCAATATCCAAGTTGCCCATCCCTGTCTACTCTGTGTATGTAGGGGGTGGGAATGATCCTTGTTGTAAATATGTGTTCCTTTTTTTGAGCTACTGCATCCATAGGTGTAGATCAAGTTAATCAAATTGTATCAGATTACTCTTTTTTTCCTCTTCTTTCTTTTTCTGGTTGAGCTCTGATCATCCATTGAAGCCAGGTCAAGTGGGTATTATCTGCAAGTGTGGGTGTTCTTGTGCATATGCCCTGCCTTCTTATCACCTGGTCGCTTAATTCTCCACTCTAGTCCTCTGTAGCTATGTCGCTGACTCTGGGCCCAAGAGTCCCCAGGTCTTGCCACACTGCTGGCCAACCAGGTCTCCACCAGGGTTCACAGGAGTCTATTGAATGTGGTAGGGCTTAGGTCGCAGCTTCATTGCTGT
Source organism: Chrysochloris asiatica (assembly GCF_000296735.1). Classification (NCBI taxonomy): domain Eukaryota; kingdom Metazoa; phylum Chordata; class Mammalia; order Afrosoricida; family Chrysochloridae; genus Chrysochloris; species Chrysochloris asiatica. The sequence goes on along the minus strand of NW_006408565.1, from coordinate 10,653,415 downwards.
TTTTTCCAACACTTCTCCTTATCTGTGATGAACGTGGTCACCAATCAGTGCACATGTCTGCTCGTGTATTCCCATTGAGTCTTAGTCTTGGAAGGCGGTTTGCCCTGAGGGGACCCCACCAATTGCCTTGATATTCCCTGGGCGAACAACTTGCTTGTTCTTGTAGTAGTCAGTCGGACTGCCATTACTGTTTTGTATTTTTCCTGATGGTCTTTCTTTCAAGAAGTATCTTCTGTTCTTCAAGCTACTTTAGGCTGGTCTGCTTGTCCTTTCCAATGGAAATTTCCCACCTCAGAAGATTCTGGATGGGGTTCAGGATTCTACCTATGGTCTTATGTAATTCAGAAGCTCCTCAGGAAGCCTCCTTCACTGGGCACGTTGTAGCCCCATTTTAGGTATTCCGATCAGTTATAGGCAGAAGACAGACTTGCAAACTTTCTATGGTGATATTTCTGGCTATTCCTTTTTCTCCCCCTCAAGTGTCTATTTTATAATGGTATACCAGGGAAACCAAGATTCAAAAGACAGACAAACATCTAACATTATTTCTCCCCTTATGCCCATTCCAACCATGTCTTAATCCCTGTATCCTGGAACCCTGTTTTTCCAAGGTTGTGCATACATCATTATTTACCTCTGTCCCACTTAGCCCATACAAACCTGCCTAATTGTTTTTCCATCCACCTTGTTCTTCCATTCCGCTCCCCCTTCTTGTGTATTGCCTCCCTCCTTAGCACCCAAACTATCCTGTGTCTATTCCCTCCCCTGTGCTCCACCTTCCTCTCCCTTCACTCACCTCACCCCCCATATCCTGGTAACCAGCAAATAATCCCCTACCCCTTTAGTATGGGTTCTTTTTCTTAGTGTTTTACAGTGGTGATCCTATGCAGTATTTCTTTTTTTGTGACTGACTAATTTCACTCAACATAATGTCCTCACGGTTTATCCATGTTATGCGGTAGCTTGCAGCTTCCTTGTTATTCTTCAAGGTAGCATAATATTCCATTGTGTGTATGTACCACAGTTTGTTTATTCATTCTTCAGTTGATGGGCACTTTGGCAGTCTCCATCTTTTTGCTATTATAAATAGTGCTGCTGTGAACATTGGTGTGAATGTATCTACTTGTGTTATGGTTCATATAACTTGTGGTTAAATACCATGTAGAGGAGTTCCTGGATCATAAAGTATTTCTATTTCCATCCTTCTGAGGAAGTGCCATATTGCTTTCCAGAGAGGTTGGACAATTTTGCAATCCCACCAGCAATGCAGGAGTGTCCCAGTCTCTCCACATGCTTGCCAGCATTTATTGTCTTCTACTTTTTTGATCTTTGCTGTTAATGCTGGTGTGAGATGATATCTCATTGTTGTTTTGATTTTCATCTCTCTAATGACTAGTGATTGTGAACATTTCTTCATATGTTTGTCGGCTGCCCGGATCTCTTCCTTGGTGAAGTGTCTGTTCATGTCCTGTGCCCGTTTTTTTATTGGGTTATTTGTATTTTTCTTGTAGAGGTGTTTAGTTTCCCATATATTTTAGAAATGAGTCCCTTGTCTGATGTGTCTTTGCAAAAGAATTTTTCCCATTCTGTGGGTTCCCTTTTTACTCTTCTGGTGAAGTCTTTTGATACACTTAAGTTTTTAATTTTTAGTATGTCCCCATCATCTATTTTGTCTACTTTTGTTTGCGTAGTTTTCAAAATGTTTGGTAGTCTGTGTATTCCCTGAATTAGTGCCCTCATATTTGTTTCTATTTTTTCATTGATGGCCTTCATAATCTGGGATTCACATTTAGGTCTTTAATCCATTCTGGTTTGGTTTTTGTATAAGGTGTGAGGTAAAGGTCTTGTTTCAACCTTTTGCATATCGCCTTCCAGTCTGCCAGCAGCATCTGTTGAAGAGACTATTCCCTCCCCATGCAATATATTTAGGTACTTTGTCAAAAATCAGTTGGCTGTGTGTGGATGGGTTAATTTCTGGATTCTCGATTCTGTTCCATTGATCATTATATCTTTCATTGTACCAATACCAAGCTGTTTTGACCACTGTAGCCATGTAATAAATTTTGAAGTTGGGGAGTGAGAAGTTTCCAACTTTCTTCCTCTTCTTAAGCAGTGCTTTGCTTATCCCGGGTCTCTTTCCTTTCCATATAAAGTTTGTAATTGTTTTTTCCATCTCTTTAAAGAATGTTGTTGTAATCTGGATTGGGATTGCATTATATGTGTAAATTGCTTTGGACAGTATTGACATTTTCATGGATGTTAGGTCTTCCTATCCAGTAGCATGGTACATTCTTCCATTTTTGTAGGTCTCTTTCGGTTTCTTGTAGTAGTGTTTTGTAGTTTTCTTTGTATAGGTCCTTTGTTTCTCCGGTTACTTTTATTCCTAGATATTTCATCCTTTGAGGGGGCTATTGTAAATGGTATTTCTTTTCTAATGTCCTTTTCAGCACTGTCATTTTTGGTATAGAGGAATCCAGCAGATTTTTGTATGTTGATCTTATATCTTGCCACTTTGCTGAATCTTCCAATGAGGTCTAGTAGCTTTTTTACTGAGTCTTTG
>NW_006408565.1:10648571-10649193 GCF_000296735.1 Chrysochloris asiatica | reverse complement strand
TCTATTTCTTTCTTCAAATCTATTAGAGTTTGCTTTATATATTTTGGAGCTCTTTCATTGGGAGCCTAGATATTTATTACGGTTATCTTGTTCAATTGTCTGTTTGATCATTAGATAATGTCCATCTTTATCAATTATGCTCGTTTTTGCCTTAAAGTTTAATTTATCAGAGATTAGCACTGCCACTCCTGTTCATTTTGTATTGCAATTATCTTGGTATATTTTTTTCCATCTGTTTTTGTCTCTGCGTGTGAGATGTGTCTCTTGCAGACAACATATTGAAGGATGTTGTTTTTTTTATCCATTCTGCCACCCACTGTCTCTTAACTGGTGCATTTAATCTGTTTACATTTAATCTGTTTACATTCAGGTATGGATTAATTGCTGCCATTGTGGGGTTTTTTTGTGTGTGTATGGTGTTGCTGCTTTCTTTGTTCTGTGTGTATTCCTTTGCAGAGTTCATGCTTTGTGTTGTTCCTTGTGAGTTTCCTCATAGTTTTAACATTTCCATGTTCTTCTTGGGTTTTACATTTTCTTGGTATGTTGTGAAGTGTTAATTTTCTTTGAGGTTGCCTTATAGTCCGTTAACTTTTCCCTCTTTTTTTTTTTTTTTTTTTTTTAC
>NW_006408565.1:10646825-10647479 GCF_000296735.1 Chrysochloris asiatica | reverse complement strand
GTAGTAACAGCCCATCTGCCTCCATTTTTCCTGCAGGTACTTTCCCCTCTTTTTAGTGCAGTCTATTTTATCCTGTAATCTACTTGACCTTCTTACCATCTGGATCTCTGTTCCTAAGTATTTACCTTCTTTTACATTGTAATTGTTTTGATCATAGACTGACCTCCCAGATTCTCTGAGTTTGTTCTTATAGTTTTGTTCTTTTCTCGACTTCCTTCTGTTGATTTAGTTCTGGGTGGTGCTGCCATGTATGTCTATCTCTGGTTGTCATATGTTCTTGTTGGGTCTCAGTGTCCAGAACTCCACTTAGGATGTTTTATAGTACAGGGTTGGCTTTGGAAAAATCCCTTAGCTTTTGTTTATCATGGAATGTTTTGATTACACTGTTGTATTTGATTGATAGCTTTGCTGGATAAATGATCCTTGGTTGGCAGGTTTTTTTCTTTCTGAGTTTTATATATATCTCCCCATTGCCTTCTAGCTTGCATGGTTTGTGCTAAGAGATTCGAGCTTAATATGACTTGTTTGCTTTTGTATGTACCAGTTCTCTTTTCCCTAGCTGCTTTAAGGATTCTGTCCTTATCTTTGATTTTGGAGAGGTTGATTATGATTTGTTTCGGTGATTTTCTTTTGGGGTCTATATTTCCTGGGGTT
>NW_006408565.1:10634376-10646141 GCF_000296735.1 Chrysochloris asiatica | reverse complement strand
TGTGTTTTGGCATTTTTTATGCTTTCTGATTTCCTCCAGGTAGATGTGATCAGGATATGAGCTTTTCACTCTTGTTAACTCAGAGTGACTTTCACAGGTGTTGTGTGCCTCCCTGTTGTATGGCAGTTGGTATTGTTTCTTGCCTGGATTTTGGTGTTTTATAGCGTGTGATTGTAGCTTGACTATATGGCAGTAGTTGCTATCTCTTCTTGGGTAACATAGGGAGAGAAAGAGTCCCCCAAAGGTAAAAGGGGGAACATAAAACAGCAACAGCAAAACAAGAACAAAAACAAAAACAAAAAACTAGATTGGTTATTGTAGTCTATAATTGCAGAAAGGGGAGGGGAGGAAAAAAATCTGTAGCCTAATATGAATATGACTTTAATGTCCTCTTTCAGCTTCTTGCATTCTAGGCTGTCTGATAAATTTCAAGATGCTACTGTTGGTTGTTATGCTATACCTCAGGATTTAATTTATCCCTATCCACCATCAAGCCCCGCCTCTCCAGTTAAATTGTACTTTTAATTTTCTTTTCCAACACCATAACTCAAAGGCATCAGTCTTCCACAGTCTTCCTTATTCATTTTCCCAGCTATTGAAAATATCATAGCTTTGACCAAGCACATGTTAGTCCTCAAACTGACATCTTAGCTCTTGGACACTTTCTATGACACTTTAAACAAATGTGTTTTGCAGCATATTTGCCTAATGCAATACATCCTTTAATTTCTTGACTGTTGCTTCCATGAGTGTTGATAATGGATTCAAGCAAAATGAAGTCTTTGACAACTTCAATCTTTTCTCCATTTATCATGATGTTATTTATCAGTACAATGATAAGGATTTTTGTTTTCTTTACATTGAGGTTCAACCTATACTGAAGGCTGTGGTCTGATCTTCATCAGTAAGTATTTTAAATGCTCTTTGCTTCCAGAAAGCAAGCTTGTATCATCTGCATATTGCTAATGAAGAAGCTCAAATCCTGATGCCATTTCTTCTTCATTTAATCCTGTTTCTTGGATTATTTGATCAGCATACAAATTGAATAAGTATGTGAAAATATACAACCATGGTGCACACCTTTCCTGATTTTGAACGATTCAATGTCCCCTTGTTCTGTTCAAATGACTGCTTTGTGGTTTATGTACAGGTTCATCATGAGCACAATTAAATGTTCTGGAATATGTATTCTTTGAAATGTTTTCCATAGCTTGTCATGATTCATACAGTTGAAAGCCTTTGCATAGTCAATAACACATCTTTCTGGTATTCTCAGCTTTCAGCTAGATCCATCTGTTGTCAGCAATGATATCCCTGGTTCCATGTAAATGGACACTTGCAGCCATTTTGATATTATCTTTAGCAAAATTTTACTTGCATGTTATATTAATGATATTGTCCAATGATTTCTGCATTCCATTGAGTCATCTCTCTTTGGAATGGGCACAAATATGGATCTCTTCCAGTCACTTGGCCAGGTAGCTGTCTTCCAAATATCTTGGCATAGATGAGTGAGCACCTCCAGTGCTGCATCAGTTTGGTGAAAGATTTCAATTTGTATTTGATCAATACCTGTGCTTTGTCAATGCCTTTAGTGCTCATTAGACTTCTTCCTTCCTTCAATTGACTCTTGATTATGTGCTACCTCTCCCCCCCGCATCCTCATAATTTGTACTTTATTGTTTTAAGGGCCAGTACAGAGACGTTATGAACAATTTGTGCACATTTTTTAATGTATGTACCCAAAACCTAAGAGCCACTTAGTTACAATCTTTTCTAGATTCCAATGACTTTCAAGCTTTAAATTTGGTGATTAAATCTTTTCTTGAGAGATGTCAAGTACCAGTATCAGTTGTTGATAGTCATAAGTCTCAGTAGTTCACAATTTAACATCACACACATTACAAACTCAAATTTTCAAACTTTCACAGCACATAACAGTGTTATGAAGACAACTAGACTACTACAACCAAAGACGTCACAGAATACACACAGTACTTACAGGCCGAGAGTCAAGATGAGTGAAACAGTTCTGCTTAAAAACCATCATGGAAATAGAATTTAAAATGTTCGAGTCATACAGATGCATGACTGTGATTTCCAGTTGCAATGAAGTATGCTTTGTATTATGGGATATAAAAAACTTAACCCACCCAATGGAATGTTAAGTTCATATCCAAAATAGTCTAAATTTCCCATAAGTCAATATCCCACTATTTTCTGCTTGTACCAAAAAATAAACAACCAGTAAATGATTTCACTCTTAAAAAAAAGCATTTACTCTTTAAAATATGGGATTAAGTAGGATTTCAACCCTTATTAAAAATGTTTCTAGAGCTACCAAAGGAGTCCTGGAGTGGTGTTGTGAATTAATGTACTGGACCGCAAAGTCAGTTTGAACCACAAGGTCAGTGGTTCAAGCTCACCAGCCACTCCTTGGAAGCCCTGTACTGGGTTGCTATGCATTGGAACTGACTTGACAGACCTTAACAACAACAGAGCTACTTAAAACATGTATTTACAAAATAGTTGATAAAAATATTCCTCTGGGTTGTACAAGAAGACAGATACAGGACCCACTGACACGACATGATGGATGAACATTAATCAGACTTGGCTTCTTTCTCTCCTGCTTCATCAGAGGCTGGACTCTCCTCATGTTTATTGTTGTTGTTAGGTGCCATCAAGTTGGTACCTACTCATAGTGACCTTATGAACAACAGAATGAAACACTGCCCGGTCCTGGGCCAACCTCACTGTTGTTGCCACGCTTGAGCCCACTGATACTGCCACTTTGCCAATCCATCTCACTGGATGTCTTCCTCTTTATCTCTGACCCTCTACCTTACCAAACATGATATGCTTCTCCAGCGACTGGTCCCTCCTGACAATATGTCAGAAGTATGAGAGATGAAGTTTGGCCATCCTGGCCTCCAAGGAGTGCTCTGGCTGAACTTCTTCTAACACAGATCTCCAACACCATAATTCAAAAGCATCAATTCTTGTACAGTCTTCCGTATTCACTGTCCAGCTTTCACATGCATATGAAGTTATTGAAAATACCATAGCTTGGGTCAGGCACACCTTAGTCCTCAAGCTTACATCTTTGCTCTTCAACACTTTTATAAAGGTCTTGTGCAGCAGATTTGCCTAATGAAATACATCATCTGATTTCTTGACTGCTGCTTCCATAAGTGTTGATAGTTGATCCAAGAAGAATGAAGTCCTTGAAAACTTCAATCTTTTTTCCATTGATAAGAATTTGTTTATTGGTCCAGTGGTGAGGATTTTTGTTTTCTTTACATTGAGATGCAATCCATACCAAAGGCTGTGCTCTTTGATCTTTATCAGTAAATATTTTAAGTCCTTTTCACTTTCAGCAAGCAAGGTTGTATCTTCTGCATATTGCAGGTTGTTAATCAACCTCCAATCCTGATGCCACATTTTTCTTCATATAACCCAGCTTCTCGATTATTTGCTTAGCACCCAAGTTGAATAAGTATGGTGAAAGAGTACAACTCTGTTGCACACCTTTCTTAATTTTAAACCATTCAGTCTTCCCATGTTCTGTTTGAACAACTGCTTCTTGGTCCATGTATAGATTCCTCATGAGCACAATTAACTGTTCAGGAATACTCATACTTTGCAATATTGTTCATAGCTTCTTGTGGTCCACACAATCAAGTCTTTGTGTAGTGAATAAAGCACAGGTAAACATCTTTCTGGTATTCTCTGCTTTCAGTCAAGATCCATCAGACATCAGCAATGATATCCCTCATTCCATGTCCTCTTCTGAATCCAGCTTGAACCTCTTGAAGTTCTCTGTCAATGTATGCTTGCAGCCATTTCTGTATTACCTTTAGTAAAACTTTACTCACATGGGATATCCAAGAGATTGCCCAATGATTTCCGGATTCCGTTGGGTCACCTCTCTTTGGAATGGGCACAAATACGGATCTCTTCTAATCAGTGGGCCAGATAGTTGTCTTCCAAACTTCTTGGCATAGATGACTGAGTGCCTCCAATGCCACCTCATTTTCTTGAAAGATTTCAGTTTTTACTCCATTAATCCCTGGTGCCTTGTTCTTTGTCAATTCCTTCAATGCATCTTGGACTTCCTCCTTCAGTATCATTGGTTCTTGATCATATGCTACCTCTTGAAATGGTTGAACATCCACCATTTCCTTTTGGTACAGTGACTCTGTGTATTCCTTCCATCTTCTCTTGATGCTTTCTGCATCTTTCCCCATTTTCAGCAAGTTAATCTTCAATTTCTTGGTTAACAACTTCAGTCTGTTTTACCTTGGGTCCCCATTTCCCTTTTGGTTGAACTTTAGTTGTCTGTTGATTTACTTTTCCTGCTCCCTTTTTTGGCTTCATTTCCATTTTCAGGAGCAGGTTTAGCTGACAATCAGACTGATTTCCTCTTGGGCTTTTCCTTCACCACCCGTTAGGCTGAGCTGATCTTCCTCTTTGGCATCTTGACAGTGGGGGGGGGGGCACTTGCACAGAGCCTATGGGCCTTGAGGTACTGAAATCTTTGGGAAGCTGAGTTGCCTGGTCACTGACCCCTCTGCTTCCATATGATAACACTTAAAATGGTTGAACATAGACCGTATATTTTGTACATTGATGTTGCATATTCCCTCCATATTCTTTTGATGTTTTCTGTATTATTCACTATTTTACCCATTGTTGTTGTTGTTATGTGCCCTATAGTCTGTTCCAACTCAGCAACCCTGTACAGGGTTTCCGAGGCTGTAAATCTTTATGGGAGCAGAAAGCCTCATTTTTCTCCCATGGAACAGCTGGTAGTTTCGAACTGCTGACTGTATGGTTTGCAGCCCGATTCGTAACCACTACACTACCAGAATTTCTTAGTTTGCCCTTAGAATCCTTCAGTATTGCAAGTCAAGGCTTAAATTTTTTCTTTAGTTCTTTTAGCTTTAGAAATAAGAGCATGTTCTTCCCTTTTGGTTTTCTAACTCCAGGTCTTTGTACATTTCGTTATAGTATTTGAATTTTTCTTCTTGAGTTGCCCCTTCAAATTTTCTGTTCGACTTTTTACCTCTTCATTTCTTTTTTTATTTCTTTAGCATCTCTATGCTGGAAAACAAGTTTCAGAGCCTGTAAGCTTCATAGATTGTTTCTTTTATCAAGAAAATCGATTTTTTAAACTTTTGACAACATTGGTCTCATACAGTGTTTGTCCTTTTGTGATTGACTAATTTCACTCAGCATTCTGTCCTCCAGGTTCAACCATGGAGTGAGGTGTTTCACAGATTCATCATTGTTCTTCAACATTTTGTAGTGTTCCGTTGTTGTTTGTGCCAAAGTTTATTTAACCATTCTTCTGTTGATAGGCATTTAGACTGTATCCATCTTTTTTTTTTTTAAGATAACAGAATACTTTTATTAAGGACAAAGATGATCCTCTGCTGAACATGATTTGAAAATTTATATAGATATACATTTATTGAGATTAAAATTATACTCAGAGAACCTATTGAAGGTTCTCCAAAGTCTCCTATTTTTATTTTTTAAATGTTTTTTATTGTAAATTGAGTGAAAGTTTACAGGGCAGATCATCAGTTTTACAGTCAACAGATCATACACTTTGTTTCATTACAATGATTATAATCCCCTCCATGTGCCATCCATTAACAGCATTTCTCTCTATTCATTTTAGCTGTCTCTCTCTCTCTCTTTTTTAAAAACAATCAGGCATCTATAGTAATTTACACCACCACCAAGGGGCATATTCTACAAGTCTGCCTCCTGGCCACCAGCTCTCAGTCCCTCTCTTCCGTGGATCTAGAGTCCTCAGCTACTCCCTCTCTCCATGCCCCCATCTCTGCATCCATATCTGGTTGCTGATTTTCTGGATAAGGTCCCGCATTCTGCTTGTGCTCTTCTCACTTGATGGTTCTAGGGTCCTCTGTTTCTGGACTGTCAGATTAAATACTCCCCCATTTTTATTACAAAACTTCTACCTTTACAACTGTGACAGTCTCAATTAGTCATAATAACAATTACTCACTATTGAATCATAAGAATCTTATCCCCATCTCTTTTTACCAGACCCATCTAGACAAGATGAAAGCTATTCAGTGGGGAGTCTATCTTCCCCCACACACTCTTCAACTAAACTCCCTCTTGAAACCTTATAAGCCAGTCACTCTCATGGTGAAGCATACAGATTTGGGAAGGTGACTGCTCAAGGTCATACAACAAGCTAGTGGCAAAGTTAGGGACAAAATCCATCTTCAGATGTTGGCCCCCTTTGAACAACACCACTGAATCCTTTGTTGCTTGTGTTTGGATAGCAAAGATTGAACCACCCCTTTTTAGTTCTCTTTTTTTAGTCTCTTAGTTCCTTAGAACTAGTTCCTTATACCATAGAACGAGAGTAATGTAACTAGATGCTTCTTTTAGTTCCTTCATGATTAGGCAAGGACCAATTTCAAGTTTTTGATCCACACAGATATCCCTTTCCCCTTATAGGTTCAACATCCTTCTTATTGCCAGCTTTTTCCTGCTTATATATGCTATTATTGTATCCTTTCTCCCAATGGGATTGTTGTTGTTGTTAGGTATCATTGAGTCAGTACTGACTTATAGCAACCCTATGCACAACAGAATGAAATACTGCTGGGTCCCACACCAACCTCACAAGCATTGCTACATTTGAGCCCATTGCTGATGCCACTGTGCCATTCCATCTCGTTGGGGGCCTTCCTCTTTTTCTCTGGCCCTCCACTTTACCAAACATGATATCCTTCTCCATGGAATGGTCCTTCCTGACAGTATGTCTGAAGTACAGGAGATGAAGTCTGGTCATTTTGACTTCCAGGGAGCATTCTGGCTGTATTTCTTCCAACACAAATCTGTTTGTTCTTTTGGCAATCCCTGGTACTTTCAGCATTCTCCTACAAAACCATAGCTCAAATGCATAAGTTCTTCTATGGTTTTCTTATTCACTGTCCAACTTCCACATGCTTATGAGGTTATTGAAAATACCATGGCTTGGGTCTGGCACACCCTAGTCCTCAAACTGACATCCTTGCTCTGACTATTTTAAAGAGGTCTTGTGCAGCAGATTTGCCCAATGCAATATGTCATTTGATTTTTTGACTGCTGCTTCCATGAGTGTTGATGGTTGATCCGAGCAAAATGAAGTTTTTGCCAACTTCAAACTTTTCTCCATTTATATGGATATTGTTTACTGGTCCACTGGTGTGGATTTTTGTTTTCTTTACATTGAGGTGCAACCCATACTGAAGGCTGTGGCCTTGATTTTCATCAGTAAGTATTTTAAGCCCTCTTTGCTTTCAGCAAGCAAGGTTGTATCTTGTTATCTTGATATCACAGGTAGTTAATGAATCTTTCTCCAATCCTGATGCCACATTTTTCTTTATATAATCTAGCTTCTCAGGTTATTTGCTCAGCATACAGATTAAATAAGTATGGTAAAAGAATACAACCCTGGTGCACACCTTTCCTAATTTTAAACCATTCAGTATTCCCTTGTTCTGTTCCCTTGGTCTGTCCATAGACCTCTTGGTCTATGGACAGATTCCACATTAGCAAAATTAAATTTTCCAGAATACTCATTATTCACAATGTTGCCCATGGTTTTTCACAATCGAAAGCCTTTGCATACTCAATAAAGCATAGAAAAACATCTTTCTGGTATTCTCTGCTTTTATTCAAAATCTATCTGGCGTCAGCAGTGATATCCCTTGTTCCACATCCTCTTCTGAATCAGGCTTGAACCTCTGGAATTTCTCTGTCAATGTATGATTTTTTTTTTTTTAAATATATCATCAAGATTTTATTGTTTTAATAATAAAACAAGGTAACGCTTAGAACTGGGTCACCTGACCCTTTCTCTTATCTTTTCCCAATTCAAAATGCTTGCACCTCTCAATCTGCAGTTTGGCTCAACACATCCAATCCTCAACACAATCTTCTTTATAGTTTTAGCCTTCTTCTGGAAAATTGGCTTAGTCTTCCCACCATATCCACTCTGCTTCCTGTCATAACGCCGCTTTCCCTGGGCATACAGAGAATCTTTGCCCTTCTTGTATTGTGGGGTTGGTGCTTGCCACACTTCTTACAAAAAGTCCAGTTGGTTTTACGAATGTTCACCCTGTTTGTGGGAGCCCAATGTATAATTTTTGAATGTCAATGCAGCCATTTTGAATGATCTTTATCAAAATTTTGCTTGCATGAGATATTAATGATATTGCCCAATATTTCTGCATTCCATTAGGTCACAACTCTGGAATGGGCACAAATATGGATCTCTTCTACTCAGTTGGCCAGGTAGTTGTCTTCCAAATTTGGCATAGATGAGTGAGTGCCTCCAGTGCTTCGCCAGTTTGTTGAAAGATTTCAATTCGTATTTCATCTATTCCCAGTGCCTTGTACTTTGCCAATACCTTCAATGCACCTTGGACTTCTTCCTTCAGGTTCATTGACTCTTGATCATATGCTACCTCTTGAAATGGTTGAACATCGACCATTTCTTTTTGGTACAATGACTGTGTATTCTTTCCACCTCTTTTGATGCTTGCCACATCATTCAATATTTTGCCCATAGAATTCTTCAATACCACAAGTTGAGGCTTGAAGTTTTTCTCAGTTCCCTCAGCTTGAAGAATGCTTGTGTTCTTCTCTTTTGGTTTTCTAACTCCATATCTTTGTACATTGTAATATTTGGCTTTGTCTTCTCGATCTGCCTTTTGAATTTTTCAATTCAACCTTTTTACCTCCTCATTTCTTCCATTTTCTTTGGCGTCTCTATACTGGAGAGCAAGTCTCTTCTGACACCATTTTGGTCTTTTATTTCTTTCTTGTCTTCTTAATGACCTTTTGCTTTCTTATTGTGTGATGCTTTTGATGTCATTCCACAATTCTTCTGGTTTTTTATCTTTAGTGTCTAATGCATCAAATCGGTTCTTGAGATCTCTAAATTCAGGTGGAATATGTTCAAGGTCATATTTTGGCTTTCATTGACTTATTTCCATTTTCTTCAGCTTCAGTCTGAACTTGCAAAACAGTTTGCCCCTGGCCTTGTTTTGGCTGATGATATGGAGCTTTCCACCATCTCTTTCCACAGATGTAGTCAATTTGATTTCTGTGTATCCCATCTGATGAGGTCCATGTGTATAGTCGTCTTTTATGTTGTTTAAAAACAGTATTTGCAATGAAGAAGTCATTGATCTTGCAAAAGTCTATCATGCAATCTCCAGCATCATTTCTATCACCAAGGCCTATTTTCCAATTACTGATCTTTCTTCTTTGTTTCCACACTTTGCATTCCAATTGCCAGTAATTACCAATACATCTTGATTGCACATTTTTATGAATTTCAAACTGAAGAAGTTGGTTGTTGTTGTTGTTGTTAAGTGCCATTGAATCGGTTCCGACCCATAGCAACCCTGTACAGGGTTTCCGAGGGTGTAAATCTTTACGGGAGTAGAAAGCCTCATCTTTCTCCCGCAGAGCGGCTGGTAGTTTTGAACCGCTGATCTTAAGGTTCGCAGCCCGATTCGTAACCACTATGCTACCAGAGCTCCATGAAGAAGTTGGTAGAATTCTTAAATTTCATCTTCACTGGCTTTAGTGGTTGGTGCATAAATTTGAATAATAGTTGTATTAACTGGTCTTCCTTGTAGGTGTATGGATATTATCCAATCACATACAGTGTTGTATTTCAAGACAGATCTTGATTTGTTCTTTCTAATGATGAATGTGATTCCATTCCTCCTTCATTTGTCATTCCCAACATAGTAAACCATGTGAATGTCAGATTAAAAATGGCCAATGCTAGTCCATTTTAGCTCACTAATGCTTAAGATATCAAAGTTTATGTTTCATATTCTGACAGGATAGTAGTATATAATTGTTTAAACTTCTTTTCATAGACCTTTCAAGGTCTCTTCAATATTATATGTTGTTGTGTGCCTTGGAGTTGATTCCAACTCATAACTATCTAATAGGATATAGCAGAACTGGTCCATAGGATTTCTAGTCTGAAATTGTACTGGAGCAATCATCTGGTTATTTTTCTCTTGGAGCCACTGGGAGTTCAAACCACCAGTTAGCAGCTCAGTGCTAAACCATTACACCACCATAGTTCCTTAAATATTATCGACTCTAGAAGAAATTCTATAGTATTTATTTCTATGAATCTAGGCTCAGTTTCCTTACCTGATGGAAAATTAAGGCATAGGTGCTACAGGATAATGCACTGGACTGCAAGGTCAGCACTTCAAACTCACTAGCTACTACTAGGAAGCCTACACAGGGTCACTGCAAGTCAGTATGAACTTGATGGCACTTAACAACAACATACTAAAAAAAAGATAACATAAAATCTCAGAAATTAAAGTCTTAGTATAAGAGGATTAATCTAACCACACATCCACTCGTCTGTCAGTTTGTTGTACTGTGGTGACTTGTGAGTTGCTGTGATTCTGGAAGCTATGCCATGATTATTTTAAATACCAGCAGGGTCACCCACGGTAGACAGATTTCAGATGAGCTTCCAGACAAAGACAGACTAGGAAGAAGGAGAGATGAACTACTTCCAATTATTTAGTTACTGAAACCTTATCAATAGCAGAAAAACACTGTCAAATACAGTGCTGGAAAATGAGGCCCTTAAGTTGGAAGGTACTCAAAATGTGACTGGGGAAGAGCTGCCTCCTCACAGTAGAGTTGACCGTGATTACACGAATGGAGTAAAGCCTGTGAGAGTAAAGCCCTTGGGACCTTCACTTGCTGATGGGGCACAACTCAAAATGAAGAGAAACAACTGTAAGCATCCATTAATAATCAGAACATGGAATATACTAAGTATGAATCTAAGAAAATTAGAAATTGTTGAAAATGAAGTGGAACACATAAACATTGATATTTTAGGCTTCAATGAGCTGAAATGGACTGGTTTTGGCCATTTTGAATCTGAAAACTACATGGTTTACTATGCCGGGAATGACAAATTGAAAGTAAATGGTGTTGCATTCATCGTCAAAAAGAACATATCCAGATCAGTCATGAGGTACAACGATGTCTGTGATAGGATAATATCCATGCACCTACAGGAAAGCCCAGTTAATACCACTATTATTCAAATTTACACATGAGTCACTAAAGCCAGTGAGTATGAAATACAAGAATTCTACCAACTTCTTCAATCTGAAATTGTTCAAACATGCAATCAACGTGTATTGATCATTACTGGTGATTGGAATGCAAAGGTTGGAAACAACAAGGAAGGATCAGTAGTTGGTAAATATGGCCTTGGTGATAGAAATGATGCTGGAGAACACATGATAGAATTCTGGAAAACCAATGGTTTGTTCATTTCAAACACCTTCTTTAGACAGTATAAGAGATGACTATACACATGGACCTCACCAGATGGAATACACAGAAATCAAATTGACTATATCTGTAGAAAGAGATGGTGGAAAAGCTCCATATCATTAGCTAAAACAAAGCCAGGGTCAAACTGTGGAACAAACCATTAATTGCTCATATGCAAATTCAAACTGAAGCTGAAGGAAATGAAAACAAGTCCAAGAGAGCCAAAATATGACCTTGAATATATCCCACCTGAATTTAGAGATCATCTGAAGAACAGATTTGATACATTGAACACTAAAGACCGAATACCAGAAAAGCTGTGGGATCAAGAACATCATATGTGAAGAAAGCAAAAAGTCATTAAGAAGACAAGAAAGAAGGAAAAG
>NW_006408565.1:10630264-10633096 GCF_000296735.1 Chrysochloris asiatica | reverse complement strand
GGATCAACTATCAACACTCATGGAAGCAGCAGTCAAGAAATCAAAGGATGTATTGCATTAGGCAAATCTGCTGCATAAGACCTTTTTAAAGTGTTGAAGAGCAAAGATGTCAGCTTGAGGACTAAGGTACACCTGACCCAAGCCATGGTATTTTCAATAACCTCATATGCATGTGAAAGTTGAACAGTGAATAAGGAAGACCATAGAAGAATTGATGCTTTTGAATTATGGTGTTGGAGGAGAATTTTGAAAGTGCCATGGGCTGCCAAAAGAACAAACAGATCTATGTTGGAAGAAGTGCAGCCAGAGTGCCCTTTGAAGCTAGAATGGCCAAGCTTCGTCTCGCATACTTCAGGCATACTGTCAAGAGGGACCAGTCGCTGGAGAAGGATATCATGTTTGGTAAGGTGGACGGTCATAGAAAAAGAGGAAGACCCCCAGCGACATGGATTACAAAGTGGCAACATCAGAAGGCTCAAGTGTGGCAACAATTGATAGGTTTGCCCAAGACTGGGCAGTATTTTGTTGTGTTGTACATAGAGCCATTATGATTCGGTACCGACTCAATGGCACCTAAAAACAACAACAACAACAACAACAATCTAACCCCACAATATTAATAATAATAAAAATCCAAACCTGTTCTTGTCAAGTTGGTTCCGGCTCATAGCAATCCTGTGTGTAGAGAGTAGAACTGTGCTCTATAGGATTTCCAATGGCTGAGATTTTGGAAGCACACTGCCAGGCCTTTTCAAATGGTCCCCTGGGTGGGTTTGAATGGCTAACCTTTCGGTTAGCAGTCAAGTGCTTAGCCATTTGTATCACCTAGGCACTTCACAATTATAAAGGTACTCTATCTACCAGTCAGGAGCACAATGACTCTGTAGGATAGGCACTGGACTGCAAACCACCAGGTCAGCAGTTCAAGCCCACCAATTGCTGATTGGGAGCAAGATGAGGCTTTCTGCCCCCACAAAGATTTGTAGCCTCTGAAACTCTATACAGAGTTGCAATGAGTTGGAACCAACTGAACAGCAGTTTAAAAAACAACCAACCAGTTGCTCCATTGGAAAAAGATGAGGCTTTTTGCTTCAGCAAAGATTTATAGCCTCAGAAACTGACTCAACAGCACTAAACAACAGCAATGAATGACCCAGTGAAACCATAATACTAGAGGGTTAGAAAAATCCAAAGCAATTGCCATCAAGTCGTTTCCAACTCCTGACCACCCCATGTGTATCAGTGCAGAACTGTGCTCCATGGGGTTTTCGATGGCTGAGTTTTTTGTTTTTTTTTAATGTTTTATTGTGAATTATGTGATAGTTTACATGGGAGAACATTAGTTTTACATTCATTCTATTGTCTCATTGCCATGGTTATAATCCCCTCCATGCAATCCTTCCCCCAGGTCTTCATCACACAGTCGCTCTCCCTCTCTGGATCTAAAGTCTCCAGCTGCTCTGTCGCTCCACATCATCATCTCTGGCTCCATTTCAGGCATCACTGCTTCTCTGGGTAGGGTCCTGCTCTCTGCTCTTCTCCCTTGTTGGTCCTAGGGACCTCCACTCCTAGACTGAAAAGTTAATCACTCCCCTCCTTGCTATAAAATGTCTACCTTTACATTTCCGACCCTCACAATCAGTCCTGATAACAATTATTCACTATTGTATTACAAGAGATCCGTCTGCATTTCATTGCATCAGCTCCGCCTAGTCAGATTGAATACTACTCACTGGAGATTCTACCTTCCTCCAGGCCCTCTGGATCTAGGTTCCCTCTTGAAAGCTTGTAAGCCAGTCACTTCTTGCCTTTGAAGCCCTCCCATCCCCCATTTCGGGTAGCCAATATCCAAGTTGCCCATCCCTGTCTACTCTGTGTGTGGAGGGGGTGGGAATGATTCTTGCTGTAAGGACTTGATCCCTCTTTTGAGCTACTGGTTCCATAGGTGTAGGTCAAGTTCATCAAATTGTTTGAGAATACTTTTTTTTATTTTATTTTATCTCTTCTTTTTACTTCTGGTTGAGCTTTGATCATCCAGTCACTGAAGCCAGGATAAGTGGTATTATCTGCAAGTGTGGGTGTTCTTATGCATATGCCCTCTCTTCTTATCAGCTGGAAGCTTCACTCTCCACTCTAGTCCTCGGTGGCTATGTCACTGACTCTGGGCACAAGAGTCCCCAGGTCTTGCCACACTGCTGGCTAACCAGGTCTTCACCCAGGTTCACAGAAGTCTATTGAACGTTGTAGGGCTTAGATGGCTGAGTTTTCAGCACTAGATTACCAGACCTCTCTTCTGAGACATTTCTGGGTAGAATCGAACCTCCAACCTATGGTTAGCAGCAAAACATGTTAAATCTTATTAGCCAAATGTGTATATAGTGTTGTTGTTAGCTGCCAACTCTTGGTGATCCCATGTGTTATAAAGTAGAACTGCTCCATAGAGTTTTCTTGACTCTAATATTTACGGAGTCCTGGTGTGGTGCTGTGGGTTAATGCAACAGACTGCAAAACCATTTGAACTGCAAGGTCAGCAGTTCAAGCTTACCAGGCTGGCAGTTCAAGCTCACAGGGTTGCTATGGGTTGGAACCTACTCAACGGCACTTAACAACAACAACATTTACAGAAGCAGATCAACCAGTCCTATCTTCTACAGAGCTGCTGTGTTAGTTTGAACGGCTAACTTTTCAGGATGTTAGGAAAATTTTCTTCCAGAAGCTCTTCAACTATCTCGTCTGTGGGCTTGTGTGATTGTTCCTGTTCTGGAATGCCAATAATTCTTATGTTATTCCTCTTCATGTTATCCAATATGAATCTTAGGCTTTCTTCAGATT
>NW_006408565.1:10617669-10629284 GCF_000296735.1 Chrysochloris asiatica | reverse complement strand
GCTGTGAGCCTTCCAACCTTCTAAGTATTCCTTTATATGTGATTCAGAGTTCTGGGATCATCCCCTGAGCCTGCTTGGTCAGGTATTCTGTGTTGATGTTGGCGGAGGTCTCTGCTACACATCCACCCGATCCGCCATCTTGTTTGTTCTCTTGAACGGCTAACTTTTAGTTTAAAAGCCTTTTGCAAACAACTTGAGCTTCTCAGGCTCATCCTATATATGGTTATTGTTATTGTTAAGTGCCATCGAGTCAGTTCTGACTCATATGGACCCTGTGTAGGGTTTCTGAGGAGCAGCTGGTAGGTTTGAACCACCAACCTTGCAATTAGCAGTCCAGTGTTTATCCTACAGCACCATACAGGACTCTCTGTTTAAGGTTGTTGTTGTTAAGTGTTGTGGAGTTGGTGCTGACTCATAGTGGCTCTGTATAGGGTTTCCAAGGAGAGGCAAGTGAGCTTGAACTGCTGACTTTGTGGTCCAGCACATTAACCCACAGTGCCACAGCAAGACTCCACCTATAAGGTTGTTGTTAAGTACCTTTGAGTCAGTTCTCACTCATAGCAACCCTATATACAGTTTCCAAGAAGCAGCTGGTGGGTTTGAACTGCCAACCTTGTGGTTTGCGGTCCAGTGCTGATCCTACAGTGCCATACCAGGAGTCTTATAAGATAGGAGCTACTTAATAGTTTTCCTTAGGGTGATAAATGTTGACAAACATTTCATGCAAACTATGTTTTTCATCAACTCTCTTGAAAAAGAATGTACGTTTGCCTTTTTAAGTTCATTAGTGCAGAAAGTGTTTATTGTAAAATAAAATATATTATCAGCAATTGAAAAAAAAAAGACTGGCTGAACCATTGTAGCAGAAGTTTTCTGATAAAGACTGGTGGGCCCCTCAAGACTGTGGCCTATAGACACCCTTCAAACCTGGAACTAAACCTACTTTACAGGCCTGTCTATTGTTTCCTTGCAGACAAACAACAAACAGTCCTATAAAGTGAGCAGTAACATTTTCTAAAAAACAAAGCTCAAATATCAGGAAGGGGCAGAAAAGGAAATGGGGAACCCAGGGAGGAAGTGGAAAAAGTGCTGTTACATTCAGGGAATTACAACTACTGTCATGAAACTATATATATATATATATATATATATAAATTGTTGAATAGAGAACTAATTTAGTCTGTAAACTTTCACCTAAACTACACACATACTCAAAGTTTTACTTGTAGTATCAGCTACTAGTGTCTGAAACATGCTCTCCAGTGTAGAGACTAAAGAGGAGATACAAGAGCTGAACAGAAAATTTCAAAGGTAAGCTCAAGAAGACAAAGTCATATATTATAACAAAATGTTCAAAGATGGGGAGTTAGAAAACCAAAAGGGAAGAATACACTCAGAATTTCTCAAGGTGAGGGAACTGAAGAAAAAATTTGAGCCTCAACTTGCAGTATTGAAGGATTCTATGGGCAAAATATTGAATGATGCAGAAAGCATCAAAAGAAGATGGAAGGTTTTCCAAGCAGCAGCTGGTAAATTTGAACCACCGACCTTGAGGTTCAAACAGACCTTGCTGTCCTGTGTATTGTCTCGCAGCACCACACCAGGACTCATATGCTTGTGAAGGTTGGACAGTGAATAAGGAAGACCGTAGAAGGCTATAGAAGACTTGGTACATTTGAGTTATGTATGGTGTTGGAGGAGAATATTAAAAGTTCCCTTGACTGCCAAAAGAACAAACAAATTGGAGTTGGAAGAAGTACAGTCAAAATGCTCCTTGGAAGCAAGGATGGCCAGATTTAGTCTCGTGTACTTCAGACATATGATCCAGAGGGACCCATCCCTAGAAAAGGACATTGTGCTTGGTAAAGTGTAAGGTTGAAGAAAAAGAGGAAAACCCCCAATAAGATTGGCACAATGGCAGCATCAAAGGGCTCAAGTGTAGCAACGATTGTGAGGTTGGCACACTTTTGTTTAAACCAAAAACCAAACCTGTTGCCATCAAGTTGATTCTGACTCAGAGTGATCCTGTATGTTAGGTGCCATGGAACAGTACCAATTCATAGTGACCCTGTGCACAACAGAACACAACACTGGTCCCTCTTGATAACACGATAAACAGTACTAGACACAAAGCCTCACCATCCTAGCTTTAAGGAGCCTTCTAGCTGAACCTCTCAGACATATTTGTTTGTTGTTCTGGCAGTTCATAGTATATTCAATATTATTGTATGCCATCATAATTCAAATGCATCAGTTCTTCTTCTTCAGTCTTCTGTATTCATTGTCCAGCTTTTGCATACATACGAGGTGATTGTAAATTCCATGTCTTGAGTCAGACATATCTTAGACCACAAAATGATATCTTTGTTTTTTGATATTTTAAATAAATCATTTACAGCAGATTTTTTTTTTTTTGATAGTTTTTACTGTGAGGTTTACATGGGAGAACATCAGCTTTACACTTAACCTGTTGTATTTTGTTTCATTGCAATGATTACAATCCTCTCCATACATCATCAAATAACCAAAGGGTATACCACATAGGCCCACATCCTGGCCACCAGCACACAGCCCTTCTCCCTCCCTGAGTCCAGTGTCCCCAGCTGCTACATCTGTCCACATCATCATCTCTGTCTCCATCCCTGGCATCACTGCCTCTCTGGATAGGGTCCCACTCTCTGTTCTTCTCGCTTAATGTTCCCAGGGACCTCCGCTGCTGGGCTGCAAAATCAACCACTCTCCTCCTTTTGTCAAAAATCATCTACCTCTACATTTCCTACTCTCACAGTCAGTCCTGATGGCAATTATTCACTATTGTACCATAAGAGTCTTATCCCCATTTCCTTTTGCCAGCCCAGTCCCAACAGATTGGATTCAGTGGTGATTCTACCTTCCCCCTCCCCATCTGGAACTAGGCTCCCTCTTGAAAGCTTGTAAGCCAGTCACTTCTTGCCTTTATAGCGCCTCCCCCCTGGGTAGCCAATGTCTAAGTTGCCCATCCTTGTCAACCCTGTGTACCAAGAGGGTGGGAGTAACCCTTGCTGTAAAGATTTGTTCCCTTTTTTGAGCTACTACATCCATAAGTATAGGTAAAGTTCATCAAATTATAGCAGGTTACTCTTTTTTTTTTCTTCCCTCTTCTTTCTTCTTCTAGTTGAGTTCTGACCATCCAGCCATTAAAGCCAGGTCAATTGGGTACTATCTGCAAGTATGGGTGTTCTTGTGCATCTCCCCTCACTTCATATCAGCTGGACACTTCACTCTCCACTCTAGTCCTCTGTGGCGATGTCACTGTCTCTGGACCCAAGAGTCCCTGGGTCTTAGCATACTACTGGCCATCCAGGTCTCCACCTAGGTTCACAGGGGTCTATTGAATGTGGTTGGGCTTAGCTTGCAACTTCATTGCTGTTTTTCCCTCCTCTTCCCCTTATCAGTGACCAACGTGGTTACCAGCCAGACCCCATGCCTGCTCATGTATTCCCCTTGAGTCTCAGTCTTGGAAGGGGGTTTGCTCTGAGGGGTCCCAACCACTTGCCTCGATGGCTCCTGAGTGAACCGCTTACTTGTTTTTGTAGTAATCAATCAGACTGCCATTATTGTTTTGGATGCTTCCTGCCAGTCTTTCTTTCACGAAGTACCTTCTGTTCTTCTAGTAGCTCCAGGCTGGTCTACTCGTCCTTTCCAGTGGAAATTTCCTACCTCAGTCAGTTCTGGATGGGGTTCTGGATTCCACCTATGGTCTTGTGCAATGTAAAGGGCTCCACAGAAAGCCTCTTTCACTGGGCAACTTCTAGCCCCCTTTAAGGTATGCCAGTCAGTTATAGGCTGAAGACAGACTTACAAACTTTCTGTAGTGATGTTTCTGGCTATTTCTTTCTCCTCCCCTCAAGTGTCTATTTTACAATGGTAGACAAGGGAAACCAAGATTCAAAAGACAGCCAAGCATCTTAACATTATTCCCCTCTTTTACCCCCTTCAAACCATACCTCAATCCCTGTATCCTGAAGCCCTGTTGTTCCAAAGTTGTGCATACATCATCATTTACCTCAGTCCCACTTACCCCATGCGAACCTGCCTAACTGTTCTCCCATCAGCCTTGTTCTTCCATTCCCCTCCCCTTCGTGTGTATTTCCGCCCCCCGCTACTCTCCACACCCAAGCTATCATGTGTCTATTCCCTACCCTGTGCTCTGTCTTCCCCTCTCTCCCTCCCCTCCTCTCATCCCATACATCCTGGTGATCAGCAAATATATATATAATTTTTTCCCCCTTTTTAGTGTGAGTTCTTTTTCTTACTCTTTTACAATAATGGTCCTATGCAGTATTTCTTTTTGTGACTGACTAATTTCACTCAGCATAATGTCCTCAAGGTTCATCCATGTTATTGCAGTAGCTTGCAGCTTCCTTGTTGTTCTTCAAGGTAGTATAGTATTCCATTGTGAATTTGTAGCAGATTTGATTAAATTGATGTGCTAGAAACATAAGAAACCTTTCATAAAAGTAACAGAGTCCAGGAGAAAAACATAGATTATCATGTCAATGTAAAATGCTAGATTGGTTAGTTACCATTAGTATTAATTCTGTGATAGTGACAGTAGTGGTTGTTGTGATAGTTATATCAAAAGAAGCTACATACTTGTGATAATTAAAGTTTTGTCCTGTGCTTACCAATTTCGTTAAGCCTGGATTCTCAGTGGTTTGTGAGTTAAAATGCAATGGGCTAATGCAATCATTTGGACTGCAAGGGCAGTGGTTCAAGCTCACCAGCTGTTCCTTGGAAATTCTATACAGAGTTGCTATGGGTCAGAATTGACTCAAGACAGCACTTAACAACAACAACTAATCCTCTATGATGTGATCTAGTATAATACAATCACCATATGGTGTGCTTTGATGTGATAAACCCTAATCTGATACATTTATTCTCTGATATAAATCCTCACTTCTCTGATGTTAGTGATGACAGATGCAGTCTACAGGATTAGGTGATATCTGGAGTTGATCTCTTTTGATATATAAAAGGGGAGAAAAGTGAGCAGAACTCAGAGGGACCTACTACCAACAAGATAGAAGAGTGAAGTATGTCCTTTGAACTGGAGGTTCCTGCATTATGAAACTCCTTGATAAAGAGTAAGATTGGTGCCAAGACATTAGGAGACCTCCAAGGATTATCGGACCTACAGATGCTGAAAGGGGCAAAGGCCTTTGACAAGAAGAAAGGACTGTGAAATTGGACTTCTAGCATACTAAACTGTCAATGTGTTGTTAAAGTCATCCACTTATGGTGTTTCTGTTATTCCAGCACTACATAACTAAGAAAATACTATATAAGAAACTATTTTTTGAAAGTATACAAACAAGATAAATATAATATATTAAGGATACATATATACATAATTAGAGTCCTTAGTTGTTAGAAATAGTTAACTTTAACTATCTTACCTTAATCTTATATAGTTTCTTTTGACATTTTTCATCAATATTATGTTTTTGAGATTTTGATATTTTTCAACAATTTTATTGTTGAATATAGCTGCAAGTAGACTACTTGTTTTAAAATACTGTATCAAATATGTAAAACATGTTTAAATAATTTTTTTAAAAGGATGGAAGGAATACACAGAGTCACTGTACCAAAAAGACATGACCAATATTCAGTCATTTCAAGAGGTAGTATATGATGAAGAACCAATGATCCTGAAGGAAGAAGTCCAAGGTACATTGAAGGCATTGGCAAAGAACAAGGCACAGGGAATAGATGGGATACAAATTGAAACCTTTCAACAAAGTGTTGCAGCACTGGAGGCACTCAGTCATCAGTGCCAAGAAATTTGGAAGACAACTACTTGGCTAACTGACTGGAAGAGATCCACATTTGTGCCTATTCCAAAGAGAGGTGACCCAACCGAATGCAGAAATCATCGGACAATGTCATTAATACCCATGCAAGTAAAGTTTTACTATAGATAATTCAAAAATGTCTGCAATCATACATTGACAGAGAACTTCCAGAAGTTCAAGCTGGATTCAGAAGAGGACATGGAACAAGGGATATTATTGCTGACATCAGATGGATCTTGGCTGAAAGCAGAGAATACCAGAAAGATATTTACCTGTGCTTTATTGAGTACACAAGGCTTTTGATTATGGGAATTACGACAAGCTATGGACAACATTTCAAAGAATGAGTATTCCAGAACAGCTAACTGTGCTCTTTCCTTTCCATATAATGTTAGTGATTAATTTTTCCAACTTTTTAATGAATGATGTTGGAATCTTATTGAGATTGTATTATATCTAGAGATTGCCTTCCTTGGGTAGTGTTGATATTTTCACAATATTAAGTCTTCCTTTCCATAAGCATGGTGTATTCTTCCATTTTTGTAGGTATCTTTCAGTTTCTTATAGTAGGCTTTTTAGTTTTCTTTGTACTGGTCTTTTGTTTCTCTGGTTAGATTTATTACAAAATATTCATCTTTTAGGTGGCTGTTGTAATGTTGGAGTTCTGATGTGATGCTGTAGGGTAAGCACTGGCCTCCTAGACACAAGGTTGGTGGTTCAAATCCTTGGAAACCATATACAGGGTTTCTATGACTTCACAGCACTTAAAAACAATAGTAAAATTGTAAATGTTATTGTTTTCATGATTTCCTTTCCCAAGCTCTCTTTATTAGTGTAAACAAATGCAACTGATTTTTTTATGTTGATTTTGTACTCTGCCACTTTGCTGAATCTTTCAATGAGTTCAAATAATTTTCTTGCTGAGTTTTAAGGGTATCTATGTATTGTTGTTGTTGTTAGGTGCCATCGAGTCAGTACCAACTCATAGCGACCCTATGCACAACAGAACGAAACACTGCCTGGTCCTAGGCCAATCTCACAATTGTTGTCACGTTTGAGCCCACTGATGCTGCCACTTTGCCAATACATTTTGCTGGGGGGTCTTCCTTTTTTTTTTTCTGACCCTCCACCTTACCAAACATGAAATCATTCTCCAGCGACTGGTCCCTCCTGACAATATGTCCAAAGTATAAGAGATGAAGTTTGGCCAGTGGCCTCCAAGGAGCACTCTGGCTGCACTTCTTCCAACACAAATATGTTTGTTCTTTTGACAGCCCATAGCACTTTCAATATTCTTCTCCAACACCATAACTCAAAAACATCAATTCTTCTATGGTCTTCCTTATTCACTGTCCAGCTTTCACACACATATCAGGTTATTGAAAATACCATGACTTGGATCAGGTACACCTTAGTCCTCAAGTTGACATCTTTGCTCTTCAACACTTTAAAAAGGTTTTTTGCCTAATGCAATACTACACGAAGGCTTTTGATTGTGTGGCTCATGACAAGCTATGGACAACATTGTGAAGTATGAGTATTCCTGAACACTTAATTGTGCTCATGAGTAATCTGTACATGGACCAAGAGGCAGTTGTTCAAAAAGAACGTGGGAACACTGAATGGTTTAAAATGAAGAAAAGTATACAACAGGGTTGTATTCTTTCACCATATTTATTCAACCTGTATGCTGAGCAAATAATCAAGAAACTGGGTTATATGAAGAAAAACATGGCATCAGGATTGGAGGAAGACTCATTAACAACCTGTGATATGCAGATGATATAACCTTGCTTGCTGAAAGCAAAGAGGACTTAAAATACTGATGAAGATCAAAGAACACAGCCTTCGGTATGGATTGCATCTCAGTGTAAAGAAAACAAAAATCCTCATCACTGTATCAATAAACAACATTCTTATCAATGGAGAAAAGATTGAAGTTGTCAAGGACTTCATTCTTCTTGGATCAACTATCAATACTCATGGAAACAGCAGTCAAGAAATCAAACAACGTAAGGATCTATAAATTGAGAAAGATTTACCTCTTCATTGCCAATTTGGATGCTCTTAATTTGCCTTTATATCTCTGACTAATATTTCCAGCACAATTTTGAAATAGGAAAGATGATAAAAGGCATCCTTGTCTGGTTCCTGTTTGCAAGGGGAATGTTTTCAATTTTTCTCCATTCAGAGTGATGTTGGCTGTTGATTTTGTATATATGCACTTAATTATGTTGATGAATTTCCCTTCTATTCCTAGTTTTTGAGTGTTTTTATCAAAAATGGTTGCTGGATTTTGTCAAATACTTTATATTGAATGATATGATCATGTGATTTTTTTAATGTGGAAAATTACATTGTTTTTCTTATATTGAAACATCCCTACATACCTGGTATGAGACCCACTTGTTTATAATATATTATTTTTTTTGATATACTGTTGGATTCCATTGGATAGGAATTTGTTGAGAATTTTTGCATATATTCATGTGGGATATTTAATATGTAATTTTCTTTTTAGTGATATCTTTGCCTGGGTTTGGTATCAGAGTTATACTTGCTTCATAAAATGAATTTGAGACTTTTCCTTCCTTTTCTGTACTTTGAAGTAGTTTAATTAGAATGGGTGTCAACTCTCCTCTGAAGGCTTAGTAGAATTCATCAGTAAAGTCATCTGGGCCCAGATTTTTCAGTTGTGAGTTTTTTAATGACTTGATCAATTTCTTCTTTTATTATAGGAAAGTGAAGAGGACTTAAAACATTTACTGATGAAGATCAAGTTTTCTGCTTAAGTCTGTGTTAGTTTAGGTAAGCTCTGTGTTTCTATAAATTTGTCCATTTCCTCTAGATTTGCAAATTTGTTGGATTACAATTTTTCGTAGTATTGTGCTAGTATATCCTTTTTTCTGTCTGCTGGTTTGTTTTGATTTTACCTCTACCATTTCTTATCCATGTTATTTGCATATTTTTCTTCTTCTCTCTTGTTATGTTTACTAATGATTTATCAATTTTATTGATTCTTTTGAAGAACAAAGAGCAAAGAATCTTGTCTTGCTCATTCTTTCTATTGTTTTTCTGTTTTCTATTTTATTTATTTCTGCCCTAACCTTTGTTATTTCTTTTCTTCCAGTGGCTGTAGGCTTACTTCGCTGCTCTTTTTCTAATTGTTGGGGATGATGAGCTAAGGTGTTAATTTTGGTTCTTTCTTCTCTTTGGATATGTGTGTTTATTGCTATTAATTGCCCTCTGAGCACTGTTTTTGCTGTTTCCCAAAGGTTTTGGTGTATTGTGATTTTGTTCTTGTTCAATAATAGGAATTTTTAATTTAATTTTTTATTTCTTCTGTTACCCATTAGCTTTTAGGCAAGGGGTTATTCAATTTGCATGTATTTAATTTTTTTCCTTGATCTTTCTATCGTTGATTTCTAATTTTATAGTGTTGAGATCTGAAAATATGCTTTGTAGTGTTTCAGTGTTTTAAAACTTATTGAAATTTGCTTTGTGGCTTAACATATGTTCTATTCTGGAGAATTTTCCATGTGTACTGGAAAATGAGGAGGTCCAAGAGCTGAAAAGAAAATTTCAAAGATCAGCTCAAAAAGATAAAGCCAAATATTACAACAAAATGTGCAAAGATCTGGAATCAGAAAACCAAAAAGGAAGAACATGCTCAGCATTTCTCAAGCTGGGGGAACTGAACAAAATATTCAAGCCTCAACTTTTGTTTTGAAAGATTCTCTGGACAAATTATTGAATGATGCAGAAAGCATCAAGAGAAGATGGAAGGAATACACAGAATACACATACCAAAAGGAAATAGTTAATGTTCAACCATTTCAAGAGGTAGCATATGCTCAAGAGCCAATGATACTGAAGGAGGAAGTCCAAGGTGCATTGAAGGAATTGGCAAAGAAGAAGGCACTAGGAATTGATGGAATAAAAATTGATATCTTTCACGAAAGTGAGGCGGCATAGGAGGCACTCATCTCTGCCAAGAAATTTAGAAAAAGACTATCTGGCCAGCTGATTGGAAGAGATCTGTATTTTTGCCCATTCCAAAGAGAAGTGATCCAATGGAATGCGGAAATCATCGGACAATCTCTTTGATATCTCAGGAGAATAAAGTTTTTCTAAAGGTAATACAGAAACAGCTACAATCCTACATTGACAGAGAACTTTCACAGGTTCAAGACAGATTCAAAAGAGACCATGGAATGAGGGATATCATTGCTGATGTCTGATGGATCTTGGCTGAAAGCAGAGAATACCAGAAAGACGTTTACCTATGCTTTATTGATTATGCAAAGGCTTTCAATTGTGTGGGTCATGACAAGCTATGGACAAAATGCAAAGTATTCCGGAACATTTATTTGTGCTCATGAGGAATCTGTGCATGAACCAAGAAGCAGTTGTTCAAATAAGAGCATGGGAAAACTGAATGGTTTAAAATTTAAAAAGGTGTGCAACAAGGTTGTATTCTTTCACCATACTTATTCAACCTGTGTGCTGGGCAAATAATCCAATAGCTGGGTTATATGAAGAAAAACGTGGCACCAGGATTGGAGGAAGACTCATTAACAACCTGTGATATGCAGATGATACAGCTTTGCTTGCTGAAAGTGAAGAGGACTTAAAACATTTACTCATGAAGATCAAAGAGCACACACAGCCTTCAGTCTGGATTACATCTCAATGTAAAGAAAACAAAAATTCTCACCACTAGACCAATAAACAACATTCTTATTAACGGAGAAAAGATTGAAGTTGTCAAGGACTTCATTCTTCTTGGATCAACTATCAACACTCATGGAGGCAGCAGTCAAGAAATCAAACAACATATTGCATTAGGCAAATCTGCGGCACAAGAACTTTTTAAAGTGTTGAGGACTAAGGTGCGCCTGACCCAAGCCATGGTGTTTTCAATAACTTACTATGCATGCAAAAGCTGGACAGCGAATAAGGAAGACTGTAGAAGAATTGATGCTTTTGAGTTGTGGTGTTGGAGGAGAATATTGAAAGTGCATTGGGCTGCCCAAAGAACCAATAGATCTGTTTTGGAAGAAGTGCAGCCAGAGTGCTCCTTGGAGGCCAAGATGGCCAAACTTCATCTCTTATACTTTGAACATATTGTCAGAAGGGACTGGTCATTGGAGAAGGATATCATGTTTGGTAAGGCGGAAGGTCAGAGAAGAAGAGGAAGACCCTAACAAGATGGATTGGCCAAGTGGCAGCATCAATGGACTCAAGCATGGCAACAGTAGTGTGGTTGACCCAGGACCGGGCAGTGTTTCGTTCTGCTGTACATAAGGTCTCTATGGGTTGATACCTACTCGATGGCATCTAATAACAACAACAACAACTGGAAAATATTTTTATTATTGTCAAGTTGTCTGTTTTATTCTTCAGTTGTCTTAGAGAGTTTAATTTATGTATTTTAAGTTCTTTCATTGGGAACATAGGTATTTATTATGGTTACATCCTCTTGTTCAGCTGAGCCTTTAATCATGATATAATTTCTTATATATCCTATTTGCTATTTTGCCTTAAAGTCTATTTTATCAGAAATTAATATTGCCACTCCAGCTTCTTTTTTATTGCTGTTTTTGTGCTTGATTAGTGCCATCGAGTCAGTTCCAACTCATAGAGATGCTTTATAGGGTTTCCAAGGAGTTGCAGTAAATTTGAACTGCTGACCTTGTAATTCAAACTAACTTTATGATCCAGTGCTTATCCTACAGTACCATACAAGGACTCCTTTTATTGCTATTAGCTATA
>NW_006408565.1:10615322-10617517 GCF_000296735.1 Chrysochloris asiatica | reverse complement strand
TATACACACACACAGATACACACATACATACACATCTATATGCCACCACTACCCCACATCCTTTGATTTTTTTGTCTATTTTTGTGTTTGCAAAATGTGTCTCTTGTAGACAGCATATTGAAGGACCCTGTTTGTTTATTCATTCTGCTACTTTCTGTCTCTTGACTGGTACATTTAATCCATTTACATTCAGAATAATTATCAAAAGATATTAATTAATTGCTGCAATTTTGCTGTGTGTTTTTTGTGGTGCTGCTAATTTTTTGTCCCACATAAATTTCTGGGCTGAGTTAATTTTGTTTGTGGGTTTTCTTCACATTTTCTTCATTGCTGTTGTTTTAGCGTTTACTTAATCTTTCTGATTTTACTCTTTTTTATTTTTATGTGAAGGTATATTAATTTTTTTATATGAGCCTATAATTTATTATTTTTTCACCATTTAAAATGCTGTTTTTCTCTTGAAATTTACTTGACTTCCACACCATTTGAAAGTTCTGTACCTACACTATCTCCTCTTTTTGCTTTGTAGTTGCCTTCATTATAAATTGATATCTCTGGTTCCCTATTTTTAGTCTTGAAGATTTGTTTTACTTTGGATACTTGTACATCTGGATTGTCAGCTATAGTCAGATATAGTGCTCGAAGATGATTCCCTCAAGTTGGAAGATATGACTGGGAGAGAGGTGTTTCCTCAAAGTAGAGTTGACTTTGATGACTTGAGTAGAATAAAATTTTTGGGACCGTCATTTGCTGATGGGGCACAATTCAAAATGAGAAGAAACAGTTATAAACATGCATTAATAACTGGAATATATGAAGTATGGAATATAGGAAAATTAGAAGTTGTCAAAAATGAAATGGAATACATAAAGATAGATATCCTAGGCATTAGTAAGTTGAAGTGGACTGGTATTGACCATTTTGAATCTGATAATCATATGATTTACTATGCTAGGAATGACAATGAAAGAACTGATAAACAAATGTTGGTATATACATAAAATGGAATACTATGCAACATTGGAGAATAATGATGAATCAGCGAAACATCTCATAATATCGATGAACGTGGAAGATATTATGCTGAGTGAAATTAGTCCATCACAAAAGGACAAATATTGTATGATACCACTATTGTAAAAAGTGTATCATAATGGACACAGCATACATTACATATCATGAAGTATGTCTTAACACTATTGTATTAAGAAAAGATTTTCATACTAAAAGAAATATTCTTTGATAGTTGCCATGGGTGAGAGAGAAGGAAGAGTAAGTAAATAACTGGCTAGAGGGTAGATACATGGTAACTTGGGTGATGGGGAAGGTAATATACAAGAAGGGAGAGGTTGGCAGAAGAATGATGAAGACAGTTGAAGATACAGGAGAGTAAGAAAGGGCTAAAGGGGGATGAATGGGTATGGGAAGAAGAGTGGGATATGCATATATTGTTAAGTGCCGTTGAGTCAGTTCTGACCCATAGCGACCCTGTGTAGGGTTTCCAAGGAGTGACCAGTGAGCTTGAACCACCGAACTACCGACCTTACAGTTTAAACCAACTTTTCAGTCCAGCGCATTAACCCACAGTGCCATACCAGGACTCTCTCTCCATATATATATAGTTATTGTTGTTAAGGCACCTGGTGGAGGTGTTAAATGAAACCCAGACCACTGAGCAGCGGGGTGAGAGGTATCTGGAGACCAGGGCGATGGGGAGACGCTGCCTAGCAGGAAGAGACTGCAGGGGCCGGCCAGGTTGTCCTACTTACCCTGGCTGAGAGAGCGCCTTCCTAGCGTAACCGTTGGATTGTGGCTTTGAGGTGGGGTTGACCAACTTAGAGACCCACAAGCCCAGCCCAAAACGTCTCACTACAACCCAGTCACCCCTGCTGCACTTCTGCCTCTTGATTGACATCCAAGGACAGAAATCCGCCTTTGAGTCAGACTTAAGGGCCCTAGCACAAGGAGATTCCTATTGAACAGCAACCACGCAACCGCCACTTGTCTGTCTGTTGTGCTGTGGTGGTTTGAATTGCTGTGATTCTGAGGGCTATGCCACTGGTATTTTAAATAACCAGCAGGGTCACCCATGGTGGACAGGTTTCAGATGAGCTTCCAAAAAAAGACAGACTAGGAAGAAAGAGTGACAAACTACTTCCGAATCGCTAGTCACTGATAACTCTATGAATAGCAGA
>NW_006408565.1:10574822-10579333 GCF_000296735.1 Chrysochloris asiatica | reverse complement strand
TTGTACCAGTACCAAGCTGTTTTGACCACTGTCGCCATGTAGTATATTTTAAAGTCGGGGAGTGACAGGCCTCCAACCTTCTTCTTGTTCTTAAGCAGTGTTCTGCTTCCTTCTATCTTCTTTCAATGCTTCCTACATCATTCACTGATGAACTCAAGCATGGCAACAGTAGTGAGGTTGGCCCAGGATCGGACAGTGTTTCGTTCTGCTGTGCATAAGGTAGCTATGAGTTGGTACCAACTCGATGGCACTTAACAACGACAACAACATCATTCACTGAGTGTTGATGTGGTGCTGGGGGTTAATGCACTGTACTGCAAAGTCAGTTTGAACCACAAACTCCGTTGTTCAAGCTCACCAGTCGGTCCTCAGAAACTGTATACAGGGTTGCCATGGGTCTGAACCAACTGGACAGCAGTTAACAACAACAGCATCATTCACTATTTTGCCCATGTTGTTGTTGTTAAGTGCCGTGGAATCAGTTCTGACCCATAGCGACCCTGTATAGGGATTCCAAGGAGCAGTTGGTGAGCTTGCCCATAGAATCATTGAATATTGTGAGTCAAGATTTGCATTTTTCCTTCAATCTTCCAGCTAGAAAAATGCTGAGTGTGTTTTTTCCTTTTGGGTTTTCTAACTCCAAGATCTTTGCACATTTCATTATAATACTTGACTTTGTCTGTTCATTTCATTTACTTCCTCATTTCCATTTGCTTAACATCTCTACACTGGAAAGCAAGTTTCAGTCCTTTCTAACATCCATTTCCTCCTTTCTTTTCTTCTTAATTACCTTTTGCTTTCTTCCTGTATGATGTTCTTGATGTCATCCTACAACTCTTCTGGTTTTTGATCATTAGTGTCTAATGCATCAAATCTGTCTTTGAGATGATCTCTGAATTCAGGTGGAATATGTTCAAGGTCATATTTTGTGGACCTGTTTAATTTTCTTCAGCTTCAGGCTTAACTTGTATATGAGTAATTGATGGTCTGTTCCACAGTTTACCCCTGGCCTTGTTTTGGTTGATGATAAGGAGATTTTCCACCATCTCTTCTCTCAAACATTGTCAGTTTGATTTCTATGCATTCTGTCTGGTGAAGTCCATGTATATAGTCATTTTTTATTTTGTTTAAAAAAGATATTTGCAATGAAGAAGTCATTGGTCTTGGAAAATTTTATCATGGAATATTCAGTGCCATTTCTACCAGCAAGTCCATACTTTCTAACTACTGAGTCTTCCTGTTTGTTTCCAACCTTTGCATTCAAATTATCAGTAATTATCAATACATCCTAATTGCATGTTTAATCAATTTCATACTGAAGAAGTTGGTAGAATTCTTCAACTTCATCATCACTGGCTTTAGTTGTTGGTGTGTACATTTAATAAGTCGTCTTCCTTTTAGGCTTACAGATACTATCCTATCACAGTCAGCATTATAATTCAAGATAGATCTTGAGATATTCTTTTTTATGATAAATGTGATGCCATTCCTCTTCAATTTGTCATTTCTGGCATAGTAACCCATATGATTATCAGATTCAAAGTGGCCAATAACAATCCATTTCAACTCAATAATACCTAAGCTATCGATCTTTATGCATTCCATTTCATTTTTGGCAACTTCCAGTTTTCCTAGATTCATGCTTCATATATTCCATGTTCTAATTATTAATGATATTTACAACTGTTTCTCCTCATTCTGTGTTGTGCTCCATTATCAAATAAAGGTCCCAAAAGTTTTACTCCATTCACATCATTCCTTTCAACTCTAATTTGAGGAGGTAGCTCACCCCCAGTTGTATTTTCAGTGTCTTCCAACTTGAGGGA
The DNA here is from genome assembly GCF_000296735.1 of Chrysochloris asiatica. Taxonomy (NCBI): domain Eukaryota; kingdom Metazoa; phylum Chordata; class Mammalia; order Afrosoricida; family Chrysochloridae; genus Chrysochloris; species Chrysochloris asiatica. The sequence continues at coordinate 10,577,507 of NW_006408565.1, read as the reverse complement.
CTCATCTTCCAGCACTATATCTGACAATATTTTGGTGCTATTCATTATGTTTCAGATATTCAAATTTCTGGTGCTCTCTGATAGTGTTCCACTGTTATTCATGAGGTTTCAGTTGCTAAACATTAATCTGTCTCTCCTTCTTCCTGCCTGTCTTAGTCTGGAAGGTCAGATGAAACCTGTCCACCATGGATGTACCCTATTAATATACCATAGTATGACAAATGTGACAGATTAGTCATGGCTCAATATCGTAGAAACCTTTATTAAACAAAAATCTCAAAATATGAAGTTACTGTTTTTGACATAGCTTCATATAGATCTATAAACTTCTGAAGGTAGTGTTTCCATCTCTCTAATCCTTCTCCCAATTAATCTTGTTGTGGCACTGTAGGATAAGAACTGAACTGCTAACCACAAAGTCAATGGTTCAAGTCCACCAGCCACCCCTTGGAAATCTAATTCAGTGTCACTCTGAGTTGGAACTGACTTGAAGGCATTTAACTCCAACAACGAGATGAAGACAAGTGTATCGCTGAGAGTACTTATCTGTAACTATTTACTTTCAGTAAAAAAATGTTTAAACATGTTTTGTTTGGAATAAATCTGAGCATGTATGAACTCCTTGCCCTAGTAGTAATACTTTTGTTATCTTTACCTCATTTATATATTGTGAGGTTGGCCCAGGATTGGGCAGTATTTTGTTCTGCTGTGGATAAGGTCGCTATGAGTTGGTACCAACTCAATGGCACCTAACAACAACATGAAATATTGGAAGTTTATCACTATTATTAAATACATGTATTTTAGAGAAAACTCTTGTAAATCCAGATTGTGATTTTATTCCCTGGGGAAAACTTTGTAATTTTTCTCTTTTGCTTCTTTTTAAATTTTCAGAAACTGATGCTTTTTCAAAAACAGTGGATATTTTCACATTAGAAAATATCTAACAATTAGCTACTAATTGTTCTGTCTGGTTTTTTGTTTTGTTTTTTGCATTCTTCCAGCATTGTACAACAGATCATACTTTAACTTCTCTTTTTGTTCCTCTTGGAAGAACTGCCACCTTTATTGGTTTTCTTTCTGTTTTCCTTCCTCGTCTCTTACTTCTTTTGGTATATGGTTGCACAGATGCTTTCTGTTTCCCTTATCTGATAAGGTTGTTGTTGGTGGGTGGCCTTTATCTGGCTACACTGTTCCTCCAGCCTGCCTCAAAAGATCTTCAAAAAGTGATTTCCTAAAACCCACAAACCTTTTGCCATCTTTCACTTGGAGTGCAACTGTTAGAACTGGTTAATAGGAGTTCCCTGAGAGATACTCTGAATTTGTAAGCAATTGCTTTGATTCTATATTAAATTTGATGTATGTTTAAGGTCTGATTTTCTTAGAAGTTACAGAACTGTGTAGATAAAAAGCTGTGTATTTTTTTTAACTGCACTTGATCAGTTCAAGTGATCAGTGACTGTCCTTTATGTGGAAAAAGGGATGACAACTTAGAAGGGAGAAGGGAATAAAATGTCGAAGAAAACAATAAAATAGGAGTTTGAAGGGATAGAGAGAAAGTAGGAAAAGTGTGAAGTAGCCATAAAGTCTTACCTCTCAGACATGAAAATGAAGAAGCCAGATCTAGTAAAGTAAAAGAATTTAGGAAAGCTTCTTTAGAATTACATCATTAGTTTTTTTGTTTTGTTTTGTTTTTTGAGGGGGCAGGAATAGCATTGTAAATGAGGTAGTAATATTTGAGCTAAATCTTTTTTTAAAAAAAGAAAAAGAATAGGAGTTTGGTGAATAGGATGGGAATAAATTCTGGCTGAGTGAATAAAGGAAAACAGAAAAACAAACAGTTGCCATTGAGTTGGTTCTGACTCATGGTGATCTCATGTATGGGATATGCAAAAGTATAGGAATTAGAAGTTATTTAAGTATTTAAGTTTCAAGAACAGTAAATTATTTGGTATGATAGAGATGCCAAAACTTTCTCCTCATATATTAAATGACCCTGGCCACAGGTGATAAAACCTGGTAAGGTCCCTTGACTAGAGCAAATGAGATTTTTCTCTTACTATAATAATGTAAATCAAGCGAACTTTCATTGTTGGTAATGATGGATTAGTAATTCAAATCAATTCTCCCAGTGAAGACAACTGAACAAGCTAGATGAAACATTAAAAAGCATTTTCTAGAAGCATCTAATAACTAGCAAGATAGTGAGGAATTATTTGTTGGTGTTGCTGTTAGGTACCATTAAGTCCTGCCATTCTCACAATTGTTATATTTGAGCCCATTGTTGCTGCCACTGTGTAAGTCCATATCATTGAGCGTCTTCCACTTTTTTGCTGACCTTCTACAAGCTTTCCTGTTTCCAACTTTCACATTTCAATCACCATTAATTATCAATATATCTTGATTGCATGTTTGATCAATTTCAGACTGAAGAAGTTGGTAGAATAATTCAGTTTCATCATCATGACTTTAGTGGCTGGTATGTAAATTTGAATAATAGTGGCATTAATTGGTCTTCCTTATAAAGGCATATGGATGTTATCACAGACAACATTGTACTTCAAGATAGATCTTTAAATGCTCTTTTTTTTATATAATATTTTATTGTGAATTATATGATAGTTTACATGAGAGAACTTTAGTTTTACATTCATTCCATCGTATATCATCTCATTGCCATGGTTC
>NW_006408565.1:10558368-10572047 GCF_000296735.1 Chrysochloris asiatica | reverse complement strand
TCATAATTCTGGGATTCAGATTTAGGTCCTTAATCCATGTTGAGTTGGTTTTTGTATAAGGCGTGAGGTGAAGGTCTTATTTCAGTCTTTTGCATATCATTTTCCAATTCTGCCAGCACCATCTGTTGAAGAGACTATCCCCTCCCCATGGGATATATTTTGGTGTTTTGTCGAAGATCAATTGGCTGTATATAGATGCATTAATTTCTGGATTCTGGATTCTGTTCCATTGATCTATGTACCTTTCATTGTACCAGTACCACGCTGTTTTGACCACTGTCACCATGTAGTATATTTTGAGGTCGGGGAGTGATAGGCCTCCAACATTACTCTTGTTCTTAAGCAGCGCTTTGCTTATCCGGGGTCTCTTTCCTTTCCATAAAAAGTTTGTGATTGCTTTTTCCATCTCTTTGAAGAATGTCGTTGGGATTTGGATTGAGATTGTATTATATGTGTAAATTGCTTTGGGCAGTATTTAAATGCTCTTTTTGATGATGAGTGCAATGCCTTCCATTTGTTGTTCCCAGAATAGTAAATGTGATAGTTAAGGATTTGTGTCAACTTGAGTGGGCCAGGATTCTCAACAGTTTGGCAATTGAGATGTTGGTTATCCCCATGGTGAAATTTAATACACGCATAGTTAACTCTATGATGATTGGCTATGAGCAGCCAATCAATTGAAAGGATGTTTCCTTAAGGGTGTGGTCTGCATCCTCCAAAAGCTTGTTCTTTTCTGACGGGGACTTGGGACTCATGTCTGACTGTCTGCTGATCTTGGCCTAGCCAATCTGGACTTGGGACTCTACAATTGTGAGTTATTTCCTTATTACAAACTTTTCTTTTAAGATAGATGTTGTTATTGTTACTAAGTTCCTTTGAGTCAGTTCCAATTCATAGTTACCCTGTATAGGCATTCCAAGGAGCAGCTGGTAGGTTTGAACCACCACCTTGCTGATCAAATCAACTTACAATTGAGTGCTTATCCTACAGTGCCACACCACAATTCTCTATATATACATATATAAATTTCAGTGATTTTTGCTTCTCTAGAGAACCCAATCCAAGACAGTATACCATGTGATTGTCTGATTCAAAATGACGAGTGTCTGTCCATTTCAATTCACTAATGCTCAGGATATTGATTTTTTTTTTTTTTAAGTTTTTATTATGAATTGAGTGAACGTTTACAGGGCAGATCACCAGTTTTACATTAAACAAATTATATATTTTGTTTCATTACAATGGTAACTCCATGTACCATCAGTTATCAGTATTTCTCTCTATTCATTTTTTTTTTTTTTTAAACACTCAAGGCATATATAATCATTTGTACCACCAAAGGCCACATTGTGCAAGTCTGCCTCCTGGCCACCAGCTCTCAGTCCCTCTTTTCCCATGAGTCTAGAGTCCTCAGCTGCTCCCTCTCTCCATGTCCCTATCTCTGCCTCCATCTCTGGTGTCACTGCTTCTGTGGATAAGGTCCCGCATTCCTCTTGTGTTCTTTTCCCTTGATGGTCCTAGGGTCCTCTGTTTCTGGACTGTAAGATTAACTACTCCCCTGTTTTTGTTACAGAACTTCTACCTTTACATTATGACAGTCACAATTAGTCATGATAACTGTTACTCACTATTGACAAGGTATCGATCTTTATGCATCCCATTTCGTTTTTGACAACTCCCAAAATCTTAGATTCGTACTTTCTACATTCCATGTTTTGATTATTAATGTATGTTTATAACTGTTTCTTCTCATTTTGATTTGTGCTCCATCAGTAAATGGAGCTCCATCCATGTCATTCAGGTCAACTGTACTTTGAGGAGGTATTTCTTCCGCAGTCATATTTTGAGTGCCTACCAACCTGAGGAACTTATCTTCTGTCACTATATCAGACAATGTTTTGCTGCTATTAATAAGATTTTCAGCAGCTAACCATTCAAAAGTGGCTCTTCTCTCCTTGTTAGTCTGAAAGCTCCACTGAAACCTCTTCACCATGAGTGACCCTGCTCGTATTTTAAATGCCAGTGGCATTGCTTCCAGCATCACAACAACACACAAGCAGCCACAGTATGACAACTCATACCAACTCTATATAGGGTTACCAAGGAATAGCTGATGGATTTTAACTGTTGACCCTGTGGTTCAAAGTCCAATGCTGATCCTATAGCACCACACTAGCAGTTCAGTTGGAGTACTTTGTTGTTTGTAGTTAAGTGCCATTGAGTCAGTTCAGACTCATAGCGAACATGTATAGGGTTACCAAAAGGCAACTAGTGCGTTTGAATTGCCAACCTTGCGGTTTAAACCTACCTTGCAGTCAAGTGCATTATTCCACAGGTCCACATGAAGACTTCAAAATTAAAGTATTAAAACTAAGCTAATCTTCATATAGATGGTAACTTGATTTTGAATTATATTGTTGCTGTTAAGTGCCATGAAGTCGATTCTAACTCATAACAACCCTGTATAGGATTTCCAAGGAGTGGCTGGTGAGTTTGAACCACCAACCTTGCAATTCAAACTGACCTTGAGGTTCAATGCTTTATCCCAAAGCGCCATACCAGAACCCCAGAAAAATCTTAAATTCCTGAACTTGTATTAAATTGGCAAAGGTACGTTTAAATAAATATTTTAATTTTTAAATTATGTTTAGAGCACTATAGCATCATCCTAGTCCTGAAATGATTTCTATTAATATTTTTTTTCAAAGACAGTGCCTAGCACAAAGATAACCAGGCACCTGAGACAATATGGTACCATGAGTGAGAAGCAGCATAAATAACAAGCAACAGAAACAGACCCCCAGGGACTCTGGATACTGCAATGACTGGACACAGATTATATAACTCTGTGTGCTATGTTCAAAGGATAAAAGCAGAACTTGAAAATTTTGTCAGAGAACTAAAAGCTGTAAAAAATGACATTAGAAAAGCAACATAGTAGATTTTTCAAAAGCAAAATAAGCTGTCATGTATTAAATTGTGTCCCCCCCAAATATGTCTCAATTTAGCTAATCCATGATTCCCAACATTGTATGGTTATCTTTCATTTTTTGATGTGTTGTAAATCCTAGCCTCTATATACTAATGAGGAGCTCTGGTAGCGTAGTGGTTACGAATCGGGCTGCGAACCTTAAGGTCAGCGGTTCGAAACTACCAGCCGCTCCGCGGGAGAAAGATGAGGCTTTCTACTCCCGTAAGGATTTACACCCTCGGAAACCCTGTGCAGGGTCGCTATGGGTCGGAACCGACTCGACGGCGCTTAACAACAACAACAATATACTAATGAAAGAACCTTGTGGCACAGTTAAACCTTGAGCTGCTAACTGCAAGTTTGGCAGTTCAAAGCCACTAACCACTTTATAGGAGACGATAAGACTGTCTGCTCCTATAAAGATTATAGTCTTGGAAACTCTATAAAGCAGTTCTACTCTCTCTTAGAGTGTTGCTCTGAGTTGGAATCAACTCAGTGGCGCTGGTGTTGGGTTACATGTTAATGAGGCAAGATCAGTGTGGGGGTGTATCTTGAGTGGCTACCGTTACTCAAGTCACACCTTTCTTAAGTCAGGCTTTTTGTCTTACAAGAAAAATGGGCAAAGAGAAGTGGGACTTTCACTACCAACAAAGAGGATTCAGGAGTGGAGCATGTCCTATGGGCCCATGGCCCCTGAGCTAAGAAACACTTCGACTCAGGGGAGGATTGTTGCCAAGTCAGAAATGACAGGAAGAGAAAACCTGCCCTAAACTTGGAATTCTAGCTTCCTAAACTGGGAGAGATTAAATTTCTGTTTGTTAAAGCTTTCCACTTGTGGTACTTGTTATAGGAACACTAGAAAATGAAGGCAGTACTCTAGACTAAGTCAGACAATGTAAGCACTGAAATTTGTAAGATCAAAATGATTCAAATTTGACGACCTTATTGGCCCATCTGAAAGATCAGAAAGAAATATTGAGAGAGAAAAAGATGAAGAAGCATATGATCTCAAAGTTAGAAAGATAGAGAGTAGCTATCTATTTCTAGGTTCAACTTTTTGCCACTACAAATGATGCCATAATACACATCATTGTAAACATATTCTTAAGTACTGGTATTTATTTCTATATAAAAAGATCCCCAAATAGAAACTACTGCACATATATCCATGTAAAGAAAAGTATACAGTTATGAAAGAAGCCATGAAAATTTCTTAGCCATAATCAACCACCTTGAGGGAATGAGTCACTGGCCTTATGGGGCTCAGGATCATAATTTCAGGGTACACTAAGGTCAATTGGCACAATATAGTCCACAAAAACAATGTTCTACATCTTACTTTGGTGAAGAGCAACTGTAGCCTTAAAAGCTTGTGAGTGCCATCTATGATGCAACTATTGGTCTCTCCCCACCCAAAGCAAAGAAGAATAAAGAAAATCAAAGACACACGAAACAATTAGTACAAAGAACTAATGAACACATGAACTCCAGTCTCCATGACCCATAGTGCTCATTTATCACTGCTGACTGCTCTGAAAATTATCACAATAAAAAGTCCTGGATAAAATGAGACCCATGCAGAACAAAACTAAAAATTAACTTAAAAGACCAGACTTTCTAGTCTGATGGAGTCTGGTAGAACTCCCAAGACTATGTCCCTTAGACATGCTTCAAGCCTGGAACAGAACTCACCCCCTTGTCTCAACTTTCAGCTAAACAACAAAAAGGCCTAAAAGTGAAATAATAATAGCAGGGAGGTATGTATTCATTGCAATAATAAAAAAGACAGGAGTTCTCCAGGGATGAGATAGGAAAATGAATGGAAATGGTAAACATAGAACAAAGTGGGAAGAGTGCTGTTACATTGTAGGACTGTAATCAGTGTCACAAAACAAAATGTGCATGAATTAATGAATGGAAAATCCATTTTTCTGTAATCTTTCACCCAAATCACACGTAAAATAGCTTTGTGATCATTGTAATCAAATAAAGTATGTTTTGTTGAATGTAAAACTGATGATCTGCTGTGTAAAACCTTCAATCAATTCACAATAAAGTTTTTTTTTCAAGTTTTTCATTTCAACAGTTTTTAAGTGTACAATTCAGTGATGCTAATTACTTTACCGTGTGATACTACCATCACAATTATATACTTCCAAAAGTTTTACATCAGCCCAAACAGAAACTAAGTACATTTTCAGCAAAAATTCCCATTCCCTCTCCGCTCCAGGCCCTGATAACCACTAACAAACTTCTGTCTATGCATTTGCCCAATCTGGATAATTTATATAAGTGATATTCATAAATATTTTTTCTTTTGTGCTTGCCATTTCATTCAGCATAATGTTTTCAAGGTTCATCCATATCGTAGCATATATCAGAAATTAATTTCTTTTGATGGCTGAATAATACTCCATTTTCTGATGGGGCAGAACTCAAAATGAGGAAAAACGGCTGTTGTTGTTGTTGTTGTTGTCAGGTGCCATCGAGTCGGAACCGACTCATAGCGACCCCATGCACAGCAAAACGAAACAATGTCCGATCCTGGGCCAACCTCACTACCGCTGCCACACTTGAGTCCATCAATGATGCCACCTGGCCAATACATCTCGTTAGAGGTCTTCCTCTTTTTCTCTGACCCTCCACCTTACCCAGCATGACATCCTTCTCCAGCGATTGTTTCCTCCGGACAACATGTCCAAAGTATGAGAGATGAAGCTTAGCCATCCTGGCCTCCAAGGAGCACTCTGGCTGCACTTCTTCCAAAACAGATCTATTGGTTCTTTTAGCAGTCCATGGCACTTTCAGTATTCTCCTCCAACACCACAACTCAAAGGGATCAATTCTTCTACGATCTTTAAACATCCATTAATAATTGGAAAATGAAATGTACAAAATATGAATCTAGGAAAATTGGAAGTTGTCAAAAATGAAATAGAACACATAAAGATCAATACCCTAGACATTAATGAGCTGAAATGGACTGGTACTGGCCATTTTGAATCTGACAATCATATAGATTACTATGCCAGGAATGACATATTGAAAAGCAATGGCGTCATACTCATCATCAGAAAGAACATTTCAAGTTCTATCTTGAAGTACATCACTTTCACTGTTACAATAATATCCATATGCCTGTGTGGCACTGTGGATTAATGTGCTAGATTGCAAAGTTGGTTTGATCTGCAAAGTTGGCTATTCAAGCTCACCAGCATCTCCTTGGAAACTCTATACAGGGTGGTTATGGGTCGGAGCCAACTCAACAGCACAACAACAAACAAGGAAGACAAAAGAATCCTGGTAGGTTAGTGGATTGATTGCAAGCTGGACTGCTAATTGCAAGGTCAGCAGTTCGAATATATCAATTGCTCCACATGAGAAAGATGAGACTTTCTGATCCCATAATATACAGCCTCAGAAACCCTATACAGGGTCACTATGAGTCAGAACCAACTCGGTGGCACACAACCACCACCACCAAGATCAGTTAATAATACTATTATTCAAATGTACACATCAACCACTAAAGTCAGTGATGATGAAATTGAAGAATTCTACCAATTTCTTCATCTAAAATTGATCAAATATGCAATCAAGATGCATTGATAATTATGGTGACTGGAATGAGAAGGTTGGAAACAAAGAAGAAGGATCAGTAGCTGGAAAGTATGGTCTTGGTGATAGAAACAATATTGGAGAATCACATGATTGGATTTTTCAAGACCAATGACTTATTCATTCCAAATACCTTTTTTTAAACAACATAGGAGGTGACTATACACATGGACCTCACCAAATGGAATATACAGAAATCAAATTGATTACATCTATGGAAAGAGTTGGTGGAAAAGCTCCATCTATATCATCAGTCAAAACAAAGCAAGGGCAGACTGTGGAACATCTCATCAATTGTTCATATGCAAGTTCGGGTTTAAGCTAAAGAAAATTAAAACAAGTCCACAAGGGCCAAAATATGACCTTGAACATATCCCACCTGAATTTGGAGATCATCTCAAGAAATGCTTTGATGCTTTAGACTCTAATGACTTAAGACCAAAAGTGTTGTGGAATGGCATCAAGAACATCATACAGGAAGAAAGTAAAAGGTCATTAAAAAAATAAAAAAGAATGAAAAGACCAAAATGAATGTCAGAAGAGACTGTTTTTTTAGGTTTTTATTGTGAATTGAGTAATAGTTTACATGGGAGAACATTAGTTTTACACTCAGCCTATTGTATTTTATTTCAGCATTTTCTTCTATTCCCTCTGGGTTTTTGTTTTTGTTTTGGATGTACACAGAAACACTCAGGAATATATCATCATTTAAACAACCAAAAGGAACATTCTGCAAGCGTACCTCCTGGCTGCTTGCACATAGGCTTTCTCTTCCCATGAGTCTGGAGTCCTCAGCCACTCCCTCTCTTCATGTCATCATTTCTGCCTCCATCTCTGGTGTTGCTGCTTCTCTGGAGAGGGTCCCACATTCCACTAGTGCTCATCTCCCTTGATGGTCCTAGGGTTCTCTGTTCCTGGACTATAAGATTAATTATAAAACTTATACACTGGTAGTTTTTTGTGTTTTTTTTTTTTTTAGTTTTATTGTGAATTGAGTGATAGTTTCCATGGGAGAACATCACTTTTATACTCATTGTTTCATTGCAATGATTACAATCCCCTCCATGCATCATGATTCAGCGGTGTTTGCTTCTATTCCCTCTGTTGTTGTTGTTTTGTGTGTTTGGGGGTGGGTGGGTGATATACACAAAAACACTCAGGAATATATAATAATTTAAACAACCAATGGGCATATTCTACAAGCCTGCCTCTTGGCCGCCAACACTCAGCCTTTCTCTTTCCATGAGTCTAGAGTCCTCTGCTGCTCTATCAGAAGATATTCTTAAACTTGTTTTCCAGCACAGAGATGCTAAAGCAAAAGGAAGACATGAGGAGGTAAAAGACCTGAACAGAAATTTTCAAAGGGCATTCAAGAAGACAAACTCAAGTATTACTATAATGAAATGTGCAAAGATCTGCGTTAGAAAACTAAATGGGAAGAACACACTCAGGATTGCTCAAACTGAAAGAACTGAAGAAAAAATTCAAGCCTCAACTTGAAATAGTGAAGGATTCTAAGCTGTGGCTCTATAGGATAAGCACTGAACTGCAAGGTCGGTTTGAACCACAAGGTCAGTCATTCAAACTCACCAGTCACTCCTCAGAAACTATACAGGGTCACTGTGAGTGGGAATTGACTAGACAGCTCTTGGCAACAGCAAACAAATGAGCAAAATAGTGAACAAATCTGAAATCATCAAAAGAAGATGGAAAGAATACACAGAGTCACTATACCAAAAGGAAATGGTTGATGTTCAATAATTTCAAGAGACAGCATATGATCAAGAGCCAATGCTACTGAAGGAAGAAGTCCAAGGTGCACTGAAGGCACTGGCAAAGAACAATCCTCCAGGATTTAATGGAGTACAAATTGAAATATTTCAAGAAACTGAGGCAGCACTGGAGACACTCACTCATCTATGCGAAAAAATTTGGAAGACCTGGCCAACTAATTGGAAGAGATCCATATTTGTGCCCATTTCAAAGAGAGGTGATCCAGCAGAATGTAGAAAACATTGTACAATGTCATTAATAATGCATGCAAGTAAAATTTTGCTAAAGATAATTTAAAAATGTCTGCAACAACACACCAACAAGGAATTTCCAGAGGGTCAAGCCTGATTTAGATGAGGATGTGGAATATCATTGATGATGTCAGATGGATTATGACTGAAACATATACTTTATGGATTATGCAAAGTCTTTAGACTGTATGAATCATGACAAGCTATGAAGAAACATTGAGAAGAATGGGTATTCCAGAATACTTAATTGTGCTCATGAGGAACCTGTACATAGACCAAGAGGCAGTCGTTTGAACAGAACAAGAGACACTAAATGGTTTAAAACCAGGAAAGGTTTGCACCAAGATTGTATTCTTTCACCATACTTATTTAATCTGTATGCTGAGCAAATATTCCAGGAAACTGGATTATATGAAGAAGAGCATGGCATCAATATTGGAGGAAGACTCATTAACAACCTGCAATATGCAGATGATACAACTTGGCTTGCTGAAACTGAAGAGGATTTAAAATAGTTATTGATGAAGACAGACCACAGCCTTCAATATGGTTTATGCCTCAATGTCAAGAAAACACATATCCTCACACCTGGACAAATAAAAAACATCATGACATATGGAGAAAAGATTGAAGTTACCAAAGATTTCATTTTGCTTGGATCCACAATCAACAATCATGGAAGCAGCAATCAAGAAATCAAATGATATATTACATTAGGCAAAACACCTCTTCAAAGTGTTCAAGAGCAAAGATAACAGTTTTAGGACTAAGGTAAATTTGACTAAAGCAATGGTATTTTCAGTAGCCTCATATGCATGTGGAAGTTAGAAAATCAATAAGGAAAACCATAGAAGAATAGACATGTTTGAGTTATGATGTTAGAAAAGAATATTAAAAGTACCATGGACTGCCAGAAAAAACAAATGAGTCTTAACTGGAAGAAGTACAGCCAGCATGCTTCTTAGAAGCCAGAATTGTGAGACTTCGTCTCTCATACATCAGACATATTATCAGGAGGGACTGGTCTGGAGAGAGACATCATGCTTGGTAAAGTGAGTGTCAACGAAAAAGGGGAAGACCCCCAATGAGATGGATTGACACATTGGCAGCAGCAATGGACTCAAGTGCAACAACAGTTGTGAGGATGGTGCAAGGCAGTGTTTTGTTCAGTTGTGCATAGGATTGCTATGATTCAGAACGACTCAACGGCACTTAGCAGTAACAATATTCCATTGACTTTATATATCACATTTTGTTTAGCTATTCGTCCGTTGATAGACACTTGGGTTGTTTACATCTTTTGACAATTAAGAATAATGGTGAAAGGACATTGGCACATATATATGGGTTTCAATCTCTACTTTCAGGTCTCTTGGGTGTATACACAGGAGTGTAATTACTGGATCATATGCTGGTGTGGTGCCATGGCATCAAGCGCTGACCACAAGGTTGGCAGTTCAAACTCAACAGCTATTCCTTGGAAAACCCTATAGAGGGCCACTGTGAGTCGGAACCGACTTGGTGGCACGTAACAACAAAAACATGGTAACTCTGGTATGGCGCTGTAGGATAAGCACTGGACTGAACAAGGTCAGCAGCTGAAACCTACTAGCTGGTCTTCAGAAACCCTATATAGGGTCACTATGAGTAAGAATCACTTGAAGGCAATCAACAACATGGTAATTCTATGTTTAACTTTTTGAGAGCCTACCAAACTCTTTAAAAAGTGGCTACACCGTTTTACCTTCCTACCAGCTATGTGCAGGATTATGTTATGGATGAAATTGTATCTACCTCCCCCCCAATATGCATTATAAACAATAACTACTATGCATGTGTATGGAGTCCTAGTATAGCCCTGTAGGACTCTAGACTTTCAGGTCAGCTTGAACCGCAAGGTCGGTGATTCAAACTCACCAGATGCTCCTCGGAAACCCTATATAGAGTCGCTGTGAATTTGAACAGACTCAATGGCACTTAACAACAACAACAACATAAATAGGTATGGAGACATGATGTGGCACTGTAGGATAAGTTCTCGACCACAAGGTTAGTTTGAACCACAAGGACGAAGTTCAAACTCACTAGCTGCTCCTTAGAAACCCTATACAGAGTCACTATGAGTCAGAATCGACTCAAGTCACTTAACAACAACATACATACATGTGTATATCATCTAATCAGGGAAATTACTTTTGTTATGTTAATGAGCCATATCAGGAAAGGGTGTGTCTTAAGCCAATTGCTTTTAAAAAAAATGGTTGTTGAAAAGATACACAGTAAAACATACAATTTCTACATGTACAATTCAGTGACATTGATTACACTGTTTGAGATGTAGAACTAATCTCATCCTCCTTTTCCAAATTGTTCCTCCACCATTAAAGAACTACACTGCCTCCTAAATTTCTTATCTAATCTTTTGAGTTGCTGTTGTCAGTTAGATTCCATGTTAGATAGATCATAAAAAAAACATAAGCTAAACTATTGTCTGGTTTTAAGAAGAATTCCAGGCATATTTTTTATTTAAAGTTTAAAGAGTATCAAGGGCAATAATAACAAAGCCAAACAGAACATTTCAAAGTTCAGCTTGAGAAGAAAAATAAAATATTATAATGAAATGTCCAAAGACCTGAAGTTAGAAAACCAAAAGGAAAGAACATGTTCAGCATCTCTCAAGCTGAAAGACCTGAAGAAAAAATTCAAGTCTTGATTTGCAATATTGAAGAACTCTATGGGCAAAATACTTAGGAGGTGCGGCACTGTAGGATCAGCACTGGGCTGTGAACCACAAGGTCAGCAGTTCAAACCCACCAGCTGCTCCTTGGAAACCCTATATAGAGTCGCTGTAAATCAGAACTGACTCAGTATTTAACAATAGTGGGCAAAATATTAAATGATGCAGAAAAAAATCAAAGAAAATGGAAGGAATATACAAGGTTACTGTACCAAAAAGAAATGGTTTGTGTTCAACCATTTCAAGAGGTAGCTTATGTTTAAAAACTGTTGGTACTGAAGGAAGAAGTCCAACTGCACTGAAGTCATTGGCAAAAAGCAAGGCTCTGGTAGTGTAGGGGTTATGAATTGGGCTGCTAACGTCAAGGTCAGCAGTTCGAAACTACCAGCTGTTCCATGGGAGAAAAATGAGGTGTTCTGCTCCTGTAAAGATTTACAGCCTTGGAAAACCTGTACAGGGTCGCTATGAGTCAGAACCGACTCCAGGGCACACAGCCACCACCACCATGCTGAGCAAATAATCCAAGAAACTGGATTATATAAAAAGCATGGCATCAAGATTGGAGGAAAGCTCACTTAACAACCTGAAATATGCAGACGATATAACCTTGCTTGCTGGAAGAGGACTTAAGGTATTTACTAATGAAAATCAAAGATCTCAGCCTTCTATATGGATTGCGCCTTAATATAAAGAAAACAAAAATTCTTACAACTGGACTAATGAATAACATCATGATGAACAGAGAAGAGATTGAAGTTGTCAAAGACCTCGTTTTGCATGAAACCACAATCAACACTCAAAGCAGCAGTCAAGAAATCAAAGGACACTCTGTATTATGCAAATCTGCTGCAAAAGTGTAACAGAGCAAAGATATCAGTTTGAGCACTAAGGCATGCCTGACCCAAGCCTCATATGCATGTGAAAGTTGGAAAATGAATGAGGACTGTAGAAGAATCAGTGCATTTAAATGATAGTGTTGGAGAAGAATACTGAAAGTACCATGGACTGCCAGAGAAACAAACAAATCTATGTTGGACGAAGCACAGCCAGAATGCTTCTTAGAAGCCAGGATAGCGAAACTTCATCTCTCATCCTTTGGACATGTTATCAGGAGGGAAAAATCCCTGGAGAAGGACATCATGCTTGGTAAAGTGGAGAGTCAATGAAAAAGAGGAATATCCCCAAGGAGTTGGATTGATACAGTGGCAACAGCAATGGGCTTAAATGTAACAACAGTTGTGAAGATGGCACAGGACTGGGAAATGTTTCATTCTATTGTGCTCGAAGGCACCTAACAGCAACAAGAAGGCAACAGATTCAGAAGTCTGGATCCTATGACAATTTGAAATTCTGTTCTACATTTCTCACCCTTTGAGCAGAATTTTTTAATAGAATCTTTTATCAAAATGTTCAGTAATGGAAGTGGGGACCATCCAGTTCTCTTCTTATGGCAAAGGAGGCACATTGTTCATAGAGGTAATTGGTCACACATTGCCAATTCTTCATCCTATTCCTGAATCTCCTTCCTCTGATAGTCCAGGTGAATAGAGACCAATTGTTGTACCTTGAATGACCACTTGAAAGCTAATCACTTTTGTGATGTAAAAATAGCAGCATAGGCACAGATGAAAGCAAGAACTGGGAAAGATTGATACCAAGTGGAGATCACCAAGGAGCAGAGCCAACAGAGAGAGAAAACCTTCCCCTAGAGCCAGTGGCCTGAATTCCAACTTTTAGCTTCCTGAGAAAATTTCTGTTCCTTAAGGGCAGCCACTTGTATTTTTGTTGTAGCAGCACTAAATAACTAAGTAAAACTGGTTCGAATTTCTCAATACTCTTTCCAACACTTGTTTCTGTTTTTCTGATAATAACCATCCTAGTGTAACTTTGAAGTGCATTTCCCTAGTGGAGTCCTGGTGTGGCACTGCGGGATAATGCGTTGGATTGTAAGGTCACTTTGAGCGGCAAGGTTGGTGGTTCAAACCCACCAGCCACTCCTTGGAAACCCTATACTGGATTACTGTGAGTCTGAACCAACTCAACAGCATTTAACAATACCATTGACCATTTGTATTACATCTGCTCCAAAAGACCACTTTAAAATCTCATAAACTAAAGATGTCACTTTTGTGCCTAAAGTGTGTTTGACCCAAGACATGGTATTTTCAATCATGCATGTATCATCTGCATATTGCAGGTTGTTAATGAGTCTTCCTCCAATCCTGATACCATGTGGCCTGGGTCAGGCGCACCTTAGTCATCAAGCTGATATCTCTGCTCTTCAACACTCCAAAAAGTTCCTGTGCAGCAGATTTGCCCAATGCAATAC
>NW_006408565.1:10553959-10554547 GCF_000296735.1 Chrysochloris asiatica | reverse complement strand
CCCCCTGCCCCCTTTCAGTATAATTTCTTTTTCTTAATCCTTTACAGTAGTGGTCCTATGCAGTATTTCTCTTATTGTGACTGACTAATTTCACTCAGCATAATTTCCTCAAGGTTCATCCATGTTATATGGTGGCTTGCACTTCCTTGTTATTCTTCAATGTAGCATAATATTCCATTGTGTGTATGTACCACAATTTGTTTAACCATTCTTCAGTTGATAGGCACTTTGGCTGTCTCCACCTTTTTGCTATTGCAAATAGTGCTGCTATAAACATTGGTGTACGTATATCTTTTTCTTGTGGATAAATACCGAGTAAAGCGATTGCTGGATCATAAGGTATTTCTATTTTCAATCTTCTGAGGAAACGCCATATTGTTTTTCAAAGAGGTTGGACCATTTTGCAATCCCACCAGCAATGCAAGAGTGTCCCCATTTCTCCGCATCCCCGCCAGCATTTATTGTCTTCTCCATTTTAAATCTTTGCTGTTACTGTTGGTGTGAGATGATATCTCATTGTTGTTTTGATTTGCATCTCTCTAATGGCTAGTGATTGTGAGCGTTTCTTCATATGTTTGTTGGCTGCCC
>NW_006408565.1:10540217-10552124 GCF_000296735.1 Chrysochloris asiatica | reverse complement strand
TGCCACGGGCTGCCAAAAGAACCAACAGATCTGTGTTGGAAGACGTGCAGCCAAAGTGCTCCTTGGAGGCCATGATGGCCAAACTTTGTCTCTCAGACTTCAGGCATATTTTCAGGAAGGACCAGTGCTAGAGAAGGATATCATGTTTGGTAAGGTGGGGGTCAGAGAAAAAGAGGAAGACCCCCAACGAGATGGATTCGTCAAGTGGCAGCATCAATGGCTCAAGCGTGGCAACAGTAGTGAGGTTGGCCCAAGATCGGGCAGTGTTTCATTCTGCTGTGCATAAGGTCTCTATGAGTCGGTACCGACTCGATGGCACCTAACAACAACAACATATGCACGTGGGAACCCTGGTGTGGCGCTGTGGGTTAATACACAACTGTAAGGTCGGTAATTTAAGCTCACCAGCCACAGGGTTGCTATGGGTTGAAATCAACTCGACGGCACACAATAACAAGAACAATGTATGTATGTGAAACTGAGCTGTAAAAAAGGAATACTGAAGAAGAACTGATGCTTTTGAATTGAAGTGTTGGTGAAAAAAGACAAAAATGAGAAATGTAAAGATACTGTTAATAAAAGGCAATAATATTACATTAGAACCAAATTACTAGAGTTGTTGGAACAGAACTCCAGTATAAGTTGGGGACAACTCATACAGCCAGAATGCTCCTTAGGCACAAGAATGGCAAAACTCAGTCTCACACACTTTGGACATGTTATCAGAAAGGACTAATCCCTGGAAAAGGACAACATGGTAGTAGAGGGTCAACAAAAAAAGAGGAAGAGCCTCAAGAAGAAGGATTGACAGAGTGGCTCCAACAATGGGCTCAAACATACCTACTCTTGTGAAGATGGCAGAGGACCAAGAAAAATTTCATTTTATACAAGTAGTCTTTGTAAGTGGGAACCTACTTGACAGCACCTAACAACAATAACAATTACTTCTTTGGAGAAAAGTCTATTGAAGTCTTTTGCCCATTTGTTAATTGAGTTGTTTGTCTTTTTGTTTTTCAATTATAGAAGTTCTGTGTATAATCTGGATATTAAACACTCATCAGATCTATGGTTCCCAATTTTTTCCCTCAAATTCTGTGGATTGTCTTTTCACTCTTTAATAAAGCTCTTTGATGTACAAGAAATTTTCATTTTGATCAAGTTCAGTTTATCAAATCTGTTTTTTGTTGTTACTGTTCATGCTTTTGGAGTCGTATCTAAGTTTATTGTTATTGTTATTGTTAGGTGCCATTGAGTAGGTTCCAACTCATAGCAAGTATATGCACAACCGAACAAAACACTGCCCAGTCTTGTGCCAGTCTCACAATTGTTGTTATGCTTGAGTCCAGTGCTGATGGCACTGTGTCAATCCATCTCCTTAAAGGTCTTTCTCTTTCGCTGACCCTTTACTCTACCAAGGATGATGTTTTTCTCCAGGGACTGATCCCTCTTGATACCATGTCCAAAGTATGAGAGATGAAAGTCTCTCCAGCCTGCCTTCTAAGGAGCATTCTGACTGCATTTCTTCCAAGACAGATTTGTTTGTTCTTCCAGCAGTACATGGTACTTTCAATATTCTTCACCAACACCATTATTCAAAAGCATCAATTCTTCTATGATCTTACTTATTCATTCTCCAATTTTCACATGCATACGAGGCAGTTGAAACTACTAAAGCTTTGGTCAGGTGCACTTTGGTTCTGAAACTCATATCTTTGCTCCTGAACCCTACTTTAAAGATACCTTTTGTAGCAGATTTGCCTAATGCAATTCGTCCTTTAATTTCTTGACTGCTGCTTCAGTGGGTGTTGATCCAAGCAAAACGAAATCTTTGACAACTTCAGTCTTTTCTCTGTTTATCATGATGTTATTTATTGGTCCAGTTATGAGGATTTTGGGTTTTTTGTACATTTAGTTCCAATCCATACTGAAGGCTGTAGTCTTTAATTGTCATCAGTAATTATTTTAAGTCCTCTTCACTTCTAGCAAGCAAGGTTGTATCATGACTCTTCCTCCAATTCTGATGTCACATTCTTCTTCATATAATCCATCTTCTTAGATTATTTACTCGGTATACATACTGAGTAACTATGGTGAAAGGATACAACTCTGGTGCATTTGTTTCCTGATTTTAAACCATTCAGTATCCCCTTGTTCTGTTCTAACGACTACCTCTTGATCTATGTATAGGTTCTTCATGTGATACCCGTTCTTCACAATGTTATCTATAGTTTATATGACTATAGTGCCATGATCCACACAAAGGGTTCTGCATAATTAATAAAGCACAAGTAAATATCTCTCTGGTATTCTCTGTTTTTAGCCAACATCCATCTGACATCAGCAATGGTATTCTTTGTTCCATCAACTCCTCTGAATCTGGCTTGAATTTCTGGCAGTCCCTGTCGATATACTGTTATAACCGTTTTTGAATGATGTTTAACTAAATTTTACTGTTATGTGATATTAATAATATTGTTTGATGATTTCCACATTCCTTTGGGTCACTTCTCTTTGGAATGGATATAAATAGGAATATCTTCTAATTGGTTGGCAGGTAGTTGTCTTCCAAATTTCTTGATAAAAGTGAGTGAGTACCTCCAGTACTGCATAAATTTGTTGAAACATTTTCAATTTGTAATCAGTCAATTTCTGTAACCTTACTTTTTGCCAATGCCTTCAGTGTGCTTGGATTTATTCCTTCAGGACCACCATATGCTTTATCATATGCTACCTCTTGAAATGGTTGAATATCAAGGACTTCTGTTTGATAGAGTGACTCTGTGTATTCCTTCCATTTTTCTTTTTTTTTTTTTTATGCTTTCTACATCATTCAATATTCAAAATATTTTAAAAACTTTTTACTGAATTGAGTGAAGATTTACATACAAGAGCATCAGTTTTGCATTCATATCTTCTCAACTTTGTTCTTAGGAAAATGTTGCCTTTTGTATTTTAAATGATTGATCTTTCCATTATTATGAGCATACATCATTCAATAAAATCCTTCACAATATTTCAAGTTGAGGGTTGAATATTTTCTTCAATTCTTTCAGCTTGAGAAATGCTGAGCGTGTTTTTCCTTTTTGGTTTTCTAACTCCAGGTCTTTGTGCATTTCATTATACTTCGTCTTCTCAAGCTGCCCTCTGACACTTTCTGTTCCACTTTTTAATTTAATAATTTCTTGAAGTTGCTTTAGTTTCTCTGTGCTCAAGAGCATGTTTCAGTCCCTTCTGACATTCATTTTAGTCACTTTTTTCTTCCATGTCTTTTTAATGACTTTTTGCTTTCTTCCTATATGGTGTTTTTGATGTCATCCTACAACTCCTCAGGTCTATGGTCATTAGTGTCTAATGAATCAAATCTGTTCTTGAGATGGTCTCTAAATTCAGATGTGATATATTCAAAGTTGTATTTTGGCTTTTGTGGACTTGTTTTTTGTTTTTAAGTTTTTATTGTGAATTGATTGAAGGTTTACAGAGAACATCATCAGTTTTACATTCAATAAATCATATCCTTTACTTCATTACAATGTTTAGAATCCCCTCTATCAGTTAACAGTATTTACCTCTATCCACTTAAACTCTTACACTCTGTGACTTCCACTACCTTAGCTTTTCCTCTGGCAACCTCCCTTTTTCTGTATATTATCTTCTTCATCACCCAAGTTAACATGTCTGCCCTCTACCCAGTGAATAATTTCTCCTTCCTTCCCACCCCTGGTAACCATCATAGAATGTTTCTTTTATGGAGAAAAGCTTTTCTTAACTTTTCATAACAGTGGTCTCACATAATATTTGTCTGTTTAAAATTGACTAATTTCACTCAGCGTAATGTCCTCCAGTTTCATCCATGTTATGAGGTACATTGCAGATTCATCATTATTCTTTAGTGTTCCCTAGTATCCTGCTGTGTGTATGTCCCAGACTTTGCTTCACCATTCTTCCTTTAATAGGAATTAAAGCTGTCTTCATCTTTTTGCTGTTGTGAATAGTGCATCAATGAACATGGCTGTGCATATATCTATTCATGTCACAACTTTTATTTCTTGAGGATATATACCAAGTAGAGGGACTGCTGGGTTATATGGTTTTTATATTTCCAAACTTCTGAGGAAGCACCATACTGTTTTCCACAGTTGTTCCACCATTGGTTAGCCAGCAGTTTAGGAGGGTCCCAGTCTCTCCACACCCTCATCAGTATTGTTATTTTGTTTTGTTTTTAAACTTTGCTATTGATGCTGGACTAGTGGTGCTGTGGGTTAATGCACTGGACTGCAAGGTCTGTATGAATCACGGTCAGTGGTTTCAGCTCACCAGCCACTCCTATGAAACCCTATACAGGATCACTATGAGTTGGAACTGACTCAATGGCACTTAACAACAACAACAACAAAATTTCTTCATATGTTTGCTGGCTGCCTGAATGTCTACTTTGGTAAATTGTGTGTTCAAGTCCTTTGCCCATTTTTTTAATTGGATTATTTCTCTTCTTGTTGTTAATGCATTTATGTGTTCCATACATTTTAGAGAGTAGTCCTTTGTCTGCTATTGCATTGCCAAATATTTTTTCCCAGTCTGTAGGTTCTGTTTTTACTCTTTTGATAATGCACATAAGTGTCTAATTTTTAGGAGGTCCCGGTCATCTATTTTGTCTTCTGCTTGTGTGTTTTCAGTTATGTTTGAGAGTGTATTTATGCGCTGTATCAGAGCTCCTATTCCTGTCCCTATTTTTTCATTGATGATATGTATAATTCTAGGTTTTACAGTTAGGTCTTTAATCCACATTGAGTTCATTTTTGTATATGGTGTGAGATATGGGTCGTGTTTAATATTTCTGCAAATGGGTTTCCACTTTTACCAATACCTTTTGTTGAAAAGACTATCATCTCTTCTCCCACCTAATGTGTTTTAACCTTTTGTTTAGGAGTCTTGGTGTGGTTCTGTGCATTAATGCGCTGGATTGCAAGGTTGGTTTGAACCACAGATTGGAAGTTCAAGCTCACCAGCCATTCTTCGGAAACTCTATACAGGCTTGTTATGAGTCAGAACTGACTCCATGACACTTAACAACAACAACAACCCTTTGTTGAAGATCAGCTGACCGCAGGTGGATGGGTTTACTTTTGAGTTCTCAATTCTGTTCCATTGATCTATGTGTCTTTTTTTGTACCAGTACCAGGCTGTTTTGACTGCTATGGCAGTGTAACGGGTTTTCAGATTGGGAATTGACAGGGCTCCTACTTTGCTCATTTTGAATAATGCTTTGTTCATCTTGGGTCTCTTTCCTTTCCATATAAAGTTAGTAATTAGATTTTCCATCTTGTTAAAGAATAATGTTGGAATCTGGATTGGGATTGCATTCTATCTATCAACTACTTTGGGTAGTGTTGACCTTTTCACAATGTTAAGTCTTCCTAGTCTTGAGGACTTGTTTAAATTTTCTTTAGTTTCAGCCTGATCTTGCATATGAGCCCCTGGCTTTGTTTTAGCTGATGATATTGAGCTTCTCTACCATCTTTTCCCACAAGGAGCTCTGGTAGCATAGTGGTTATGAATCGGGCTGCTAATCTCACAGTCAGCAGTTTGAAACCAGTTGTTCTGCGGGAGAAAGATGAGACTTTCTGCTCCCATAAGGATTTACAGCCTCGGAAACCCTATACAGGGTTGCTATGAGTAAGAACCGACTCCACAGCACATAACAACAGCAACAATACCATCTTTTCCCACAGATGTAATCAAGTTGATTCCTGTGTATTTCATCTAGTGTATCATTTATCATTTATGTTGTTTTAAAAATGTATTTGCAATGAATAAATTGATGGTCTTGCAAAATTCTATCATGGGATCCTCAGAATCATTTTATATCATCAAGGCCACATTTTCCAACTACTGATACTTCATCTTTGCTTCCAACTTTTGCAAACAATGAGTAGAATTCAAAAAGTTAATAGAATTCTTCAGCTTCATCTGCATTTGCCTTTAGTGGTTGGTGTGTAAATTTGAATAATAGTGCTACTGGTCTTTCTTGTTGTTGTTAAGTGCCATTCAGTTGGTTACGGCTAGTAACAAACTCTCTACAGGGTTTCTGAGGAGCAGCTGGTGAGCTTGAACCACAGACCTTGCAGTTCCTTGTAGGTGTATGGATATTATCCTTTCACAAACAACATTGTACTTCAGGATAGATCTTGAAATGTTCTTTTTAATAATGAATACAATGCCACTGGTCTTCAATTTGACGTTCTTGGCATAGTAAACCATATGATTGTCAGATTCAAAATACTAGTCCATTTCAGCTCACTAAAACCTGGAATTTTGATCTTATGAACTTAATTTCAATTTTGACAACTTCTAATTCTCCTAGATGAATGCTTTGTATATTCCGTGTCCAGTTGTTAATGGATGTTTGTAGCTGTTTCCCCTCATGTTTTGTGTGTGTGTGTGTCCTGAAAGCTCTTCTCCATCTATGTCATATGAGCAACTCCACTTTGAGAAGGCAGCTCTTCCCCAGTCATATTTTGAGTGCCTTACAACCTGAGGGACTCACCTTATGGCACTATATCTGACAATGTTCCCTTGCTATTCTTAATGTTTTCATCTTCTGACATTACAACTGACAGTGTTCCATTGCTATTCATAAGATTTTCAGTTACTAAACATTCACAGGAGCCCTGGTGTGGTGTTGTGGGTTAATGCGCTAGACTGCAAAGTTGGTTTAAACCACAACGTCGGTAGTTCAAGTTCACCAACTCCTCCTTCAAACCCTATACAGGGTTGCTATGGGTTGGAACCTACTCAATGACACTTAACAACAACAAACATTCAGAAGTAGTCTGCCTTTCTTACTTCCTAGTCATCTTAGTCTGGAAACTGCTGAAACCCGTCCATCGCAGTGATTCTGCTGGTGTTTAAATACCAGTGACATAGCTTCCAGCATCACAGCAACATGCAAGCCTCCACAGTGTGACAAACTAACAGGTGAGTGGTGGAAGTTTATGGTGTGTTTTAATATTTTAAGAAATTAACAAAATGCCCACTACTATTAGTTTAGTATGATGGAAGGTGAAGCAAGCAGTACCCAGGATATAAGATTCTGGACAGAAAACCTGATCAGTGCCTACTATGTTAAAATTGTAAAAGACGTTGCCTTTCCAGCAAAGAATTATAAGGAAATGAGAGAAGATACTGGATATGAGTGCAACTAACTACCTAATCATGGAGTACTTGGTGATGGTATGCTGTGCAGTTGATTCAGACTCATAGCTACCCTGCACAGGGTTTCTGAGACTATAAATCTTTACAGAAACAGAAAGCCACATCTTTCTCCTGTGGAGCTCCGGGGGGACTTGAACTGTTGACCTTGCAGTTAGCAGCCCACCACATAACTCACTACACTACCAGGGATACTTCTTACTTATTCACTCATTTATTGTTTCAAGCACTCAGTTATTCATTCAATAAATATTTATTAAGCAGTTATAATGTTCCTCATAAAATCTGAGAATATGAATTATTTGAGGAAGATGTAGCATCAGGATTGGAAGAAGACTCATTAACAACCTACGATATGCAGATGACACAACCTTGCCTGCTGGAAGTGAAGAGGACTTAAAAGTTCTTACTGATGGACTTCCAGCAAGATGGTGGACTAGACAGACACAGTACATGGACACTTAACAACAAAGATGTTGTTGTTGTTTTTGTTAAGAGCTGTTGAGTTGGTCCCAGCTCATAGTGACCCTGAGTAGAGTTTCTGAGGAGCAGCTGGTGGATTTGAATTGCCAATCTTGTAGCTTAAACTGACTTTGCCCAGTTTGTGCCATTCTTACACTAGTTGTGATGTTTGAGCCCATTGCTGCTGCCACTGTGTCAGTCCATTTCCTTAAGGGTCTTCCTTTTATTCACTTACCTTCCACTTTACCAAGCATAATGTCCTTCTCCAGGGACTGTTCCCTCCTGATAACATGTCCAAAGTATGTGAGACAAAGTCTCACCATCCTGTCTTCTAAAGACCATTCTGGCTATACTTCTAAGACAGGTCTGTTAGTTCTTCTGGTAATCCATGGTACTTTCAATATATTCTTCTCCAACACTATAATGAAGTCTTTGACACTTTTCTCTATTTATCTTGATGTTATTTATGATGTTATTGGTCCAGTTGTGAGGATTTTTGTTCTCTCTACATTGAAATACAATCCATACTTAAGGATATTAAGTCCTCTTGTTTCCAGCAAACAAGGTTGAATCATCTGCATAGCACAGGTTATTAATGAGTTTTCGTCTAACCCTGATGCCACACTCTTCTTCATATAATCCAATTTCTCAGGTTATTTGCTCAGCATACAAATTGAATAAGTATAGTGAAAGACTATAACTCTGGCACACATCTTTCCTAATTTTAAACCATTCAATATTCACTTCTTCTGTTTGAACAACTACTTCTTGTTCTATATACAGGCTCTTCATGAGCACAATAAAATGTTCTGGAATACCCATTCTTCCCAATGTTGTCTATAGTTTGTCTTGATCCACACAGCCAAAGCCTTTGCGTTGTTAATGAAGCACAAGTTAATATCTTTCTGGAATTCTCCGCTTTCAGCCAAGATCCACCTGATGTTATCAATGAAATCCCTACTTCCAGTCTTCTTCTGAATCTGGCTTGAGTTTCTGGCAGTTCCTGTCAATACACTGGTTATTAAAGCCATCCACCTATGGTATTTATGTTACAGCTGTTGTTAGGTGCTGTCAAGTTGGTTCTGATTCATAATTATCTTCAGCAGAATTTCACTTGCATGTGGTATTAATGATATTGTTCTATTATTTCTGCATTCCATATTTGGAATCAACACAAATATGGATCTCTTCCAATTGGTTGGCTAGATCTTTCAAATTTCTTGGCATAGATGAGTGAGCACATCCAATGCTGTATCAGTTTGTTGAGACATTTCAATTTATATTCCATCATTCCTGGAGTCTTGGTTTGCATAAATGCCTTCAGTGTATCTTGGATTTCTTCCTACAGTACCATTGGTTCTTGGTCATATGCTGCCTCTTGAATGGTTGAACAATGACCATTTCTTTTCTGTACTGTGACTCTGTGTATACCTTCCATCTTCTTTTGATGCTTTCTGCATCATTCAATATTTTCCCCATGTTGTTGTATTTGTTGTTTAGTGCCTAGTTGGTTCTGACTAATAGCAACCCTGTATAGGGTTTCAGAGGACTGACTAGTGGGTTTGAAGCACCAACCTTGTGTTTAGCAGTCCAGTGCTTATCCTACAATGCCACACCAGGAGTCCATTTTGCCCAAAGAATCCTTCAATATTGCAAGTCAGGAGTTGAATTTTTCCTTCAGTTCTTTCATCTTGAGAAATGCTAAACCTGTCCTTCCCTTTTGATTTTCTAACTTTGTCTTCTTGATCTTACCTTTAAAATTTTCTATTCAGCTCTCTTACTTTCTCATTTATTCCTTTCATTTTAGCATCTCTACACTGGAGAACAAGTTTCAAGATTCTCTTCTGACATCCATTTTGGTCTTTTTCTCTTTCTTCCTGTATAATGTTCTTGATGTAATCCACAGTTCTTCTGGTCTTCGGTCTTTAGTGTCTAATGTATGAAATATGTTCTGGAAATGATCTCTAAATTGAGGTGGGATGTGTTCAAGGTCATATTTTGGCTTTTGTGGAGTTTTCATTTTCTTCAGCTTCATCCTGAATTTGCATATGAGCATTTGATGGTCTGTTCCACTGTCTGCCCCTGACCTTGTTTTGACTGACGACATTGAGCTTTTCCATTGTCTCTTTCCACAGATGTAGTCAATTTGATTTCTGTGTATTACATCTGGTGAGGTCCATGTGTATAGTGGCCTTTTAGATTATTGAAAAAAGGTACTTGCAGTGAATAAATCATTGGTCTTGCAAAATTCTATCATGTACTCTCCAGCATAATTTCTTTCTCTAAGGTTTTATTTTCTACTGATCCTTCCTCTTTGTTTCCAACCTTTGCATTCCAATTACCAGTTGTTGTTGTTGTTGTTGTTATGTGCCATGGAGTCAGTTTCAACTCATAGTGACCCTGTACAGGGTTTACAAGGCTATAAATCTTTACGGGATCAGAAAGCCTCATCTTTCTCCCACGGAACAGCTGATAGTTTCGAACTGCTGACTCTGAGGTTAACAGCCCAATTTGTAACCACTACGGGATACCTTGATTGCATATTTCATTGATTTCTGACTGAAGAAGTTGGTAGAATTGTTCAGTTTTATCAGCGCTGCCTTTAATGGTTGGCATGAAAATTTGAGTAATAGTGGTATTAACTGGTCTTCTTTGTAGGCTTATGGATATTATCCTATCACAGACAGCATTGTACTTCAAGACAGATATTGAAATGTTCTTTTTGATGATGAAAAAACTACACCATTTCTCTTGAATTTGTCATTCCTGGTATAATAAACCATGAATGGCAGATTCAAAACATCCAGTACGAGTCCATTTCAGCTCACTAATGCATATTTTATAAACAAATTTTTGTGGTTGCTTTTTGCACTACAAAATGGTAAGGTTGAATTGCTTTAATATAGACCATATGTGGTGCTTTCATGCTTTTGACCTATAAAGCCTAAATATTTACTATTTATTATTTACAAAGCAAAGGCTTTCGACTGTGTGGATCATGATAAGCTATAGGCAACATTTGGAGAATAAGTATATGGAACACTTAATTGTACTCATGAGGAACCTGTATATAGACCAAGAAGCAACAGTTTGAACAGAACAAGGGGACACTGAGTGGTTAAAAAAAAAAAAATCAGGAAAGGTGTGCACCAGACTTGTATTCGTTCACCATACTTATTCAATCTGTATGTTGAGCAAATTATCTGAGAAGATGATGGAGTATATGAAGCAGAACATGACATCAGGATTGAAAGAAGACTCATTAATAACCTGAAATATACAGATGATACAACCTTGCTTACTGAAAGTGAAGAGGACTTAAAATACATACTGGGGTCTCAATTCTGTTTCATTGATTTATGTATCTTTAGTTGCAACAGCACCAGGCTGTTTTGACCACTGTGGCTGTGTAGTAAATTTTTAGATCAGAGTGACAGGCCCCCAACTTTGTTGTTCTTCTTAAGCAATGCTTTGCTTTTCCAAGATCTCTTTCCTTTCCATATATAGTCTGCGATCATTTTTTTCCCATCTCTTTAAAGAATGGTGTTGGAATCTGGATTGGGATTGTATTACATCCATAGATTGTTTTGGGTAGTTTGACATTTTCACAATGTTAACTCTTCCTAGCCACATTAGCATAGTATATTCTTCCATTTTTATGTCTTTTTTTGCTTTCTTGTAGTAGTGTTTTGTAGTTTCCTTTGTATAGGTCTTTTGCTTCTCTGGTTCAATTTATTCCTAAATATTTCATTTTTTGAGTGACTATTGTAAATGGCATAGCTTTTCTAATTTTCTTTTCAGAGCTCTTTATTAGTGTATAGAAATCCAACTGAATTTTGTATATTGATCTTGTACCCTGCCACTTTGCTGAATCTTTCAATGAATTCCAATAACTTTCTAGCTGTATCTTTGGGATTTTCTATGTTTAATCATATCATCTGCAAATAGAATTTTACTTCCTCCTTGCTAGTTTGTTGTTGTTGTTAGGTGCCATTGAGTTGGTACTGACCCACAGCGACCTTATGCACAGCAGAACAAAAAAAATCCCGATCCTGGGTGAACCTCACTACTGTTGCCACGCTTGAATCCATTGATGCTGCCACTTGGCCAATCCAGCTCGTTGGGGGTCTTCCTATTTTTCTCTGATCCTCCACCTTACCAAACATGATATCCTTCTCCAGCGACTGGTCCCTCCTGACAATATGTCCAAAGTATGAGAGATGAAGTTTGGCCATC
>NW_006408565.1:10537792-10539008 GCF_000296735.1 Chrysochloris asiatica | reverse complement strand
TATCATTGGCTCTTGATCATATGCTACCTCTTGAAACAATTGAACATTAACCATTTCCTTTTGGTACAGTGACTGTGTATTCCTTCCATCTCCTTTTGGTGCTTTCTGAATCATTCAATAATTTGCCCAGAGAATCTTTCAATAACAAAAGTCCAGGCTTGAATTGTTTATTCAGTTACCCCAGCTTGAGAAATGCTGAGCGTGGTCTTCCTTTTTGGTTTTCTGACTCCAGATCTTGGCACATTTTGTTGTAATATTTGGCTTATCTTCTCAAGCTGATCTTTGAAATTTTCTGTTTAGCTCTTGGACCTCCTCATTTCTTTCATACGCTTTAGCATCTCTGCAATGGAGAGCAAGTTTCAGTGGTTCTTCTGAACTTTTTGACTTTTTCCTTCTTTTTTGTTTTCTCAATGATTTTTTTGCTTTCTTCATGTCTGATGTTCTTGATGTCATCCCACAACTCTTCTGGTCTTTGGTGTTTAATGTTTAATGTATCAAATCTGTTCTTCAGATGATCTCTAAATTCAGGTGGGATATATTCAAGATCATATTTTGGCTCTCGTGGACTTGTTTTCATTTTCTTCAGCTTCAGTTTGAATTTGCATATGAGTAATTGATGGTCTGTTCCACAGTCTGCCCCTTACCTTGTTTTCACTGATGATATGGAGCTTTTCTATCATGTCTTTCTGCAGATGTAGTCTATTTGATTTCTATGTATTACATCTGGCAAGGTCCATGTGTATAGTCATCTCTTATGCTGTCTAAAGAAGTTATTTGAAATGAACAAATCATTGATTTTACAGAATTCTATCATGTGTTCTCCAGCATCATTTCTATCACCAAAGCCATATTTTCCAACTACTGATTCTTCCTCTTTGCTCCCTACCTTTGCATTCCAATCACCAGTAATGAGCAATACATCTTGTATGCATGTTTGATGGATTTCAGATTGAAGAAGTTGGTAGAATTCTTCTATTTGAGGTTGGTGCATAAATTTGAATAATCGTGGTATTAACTGGGCTTCCCTGTCACAGACAGCATTGTACCTCATGACTGATCTGGATATGTTCTCTTTGACAATGAATGCAACACCAATTTGTCATTCCAGATATATTAACCACGTGGTTGTCAGATTCAAAATGGCCAATACCAGTCCATTTCAGCTCACTAATGCCTAAGATACCGATGTTTATGCATTCCATTTCATTTTTGACAA
>NW_006408565.1:10535898-10537442 GCF_000296735.1 Chrysochloris asiatica | reverse complement strand
GTCCACCATGGGTGACCCTGCTGGTTATTTAAAATACTGGTGGCATAGCTTTCAGAATCACAGCAACTCACAAGCCACCACAGTAAGACAAACTGATAGACAAGTGGTGGCTGTTTGGTTTTAAATGGAAACTGTCACTTTAAATTTTGAGGAGATCTGTGCGCATGCGTAGGAGAACCTCCAGGGGTGGGGTGGGGTGTTCATTCATTCAGGCATTCGCTCTAGTCACCAGAATGGAGGTGCACAGGCAGTGAGAGACCAATGAACAGATACCCAAAAAAGAATGTCCACACCTGTATCTCTGTGGTTCTGTCAGGCGTTCATGGCTGTTTTGATCCTTCCCTCACTTGGTCTCTCCCAAGATGGCAGCTCCAGGAGTAACTTAGTGTCTTGAATTAGAAAGCAATGGATTTCTTGATTCTGCTACAAATTCCCCTACCTGTAAGCCTTCCAATCTTCTAAATATTCCTTTGTATGTGGTTCCAAATTCAAGCACCATCCCCTGAGCCGGCTTGGTCCGGTATTCTGTGTTGTTGGTGATGGAGGTCCTCACTGCACATCTACCCAATCCGCCATCTTAGCAAAGCATTTTGGATGCATTTAATTTCCCTTTCTTGCCTTATAACTTTGGCTAAGACTTCCAACACAACATTGAATATAAGTGGTGATAAAAGGCATCCTTGGCTGGTTCCTGTTTGCAAAGGGAATGCTTTTAGTTTCTCCCCACTTAGGATAATGTTGGATTTGTAAATTATCTTGAAGAATTTACTTTCAGTTCTTACTTCAATTAGAGTTGTTTTTTTTTCCGGGTTGGATGTTGGATTTGTCAAATGCCTTTTCTGCATCAATCAGTATGATGATGTGGTTCTTTTCTTCTGTTTTGCTTATATAGTGGATTATGTTGATTATTTTTCTAATATTGAACCATATTTGCATCCCTAAAATGAATCCCACTTGATCATGATGTATTCTTAATCTGATATGTTGCTGAATTCTATTGACTAGGATTATGTTGAGAATTTTTGCATCTATGTTCATGAGGAATATTTGTTGAGAATTTTCTTATATAGTGAGGTCTTTGCCTGGTTTTTGTATGAGGATTATGCTTGCTTCATAAATGTATTTATCCTTTTCTATGTTCTGGAATGGTTTAAGTAAAATTGTTGTCAGCTTTTCTCTGAATGTTTGGTAGAATTCACCAGTAAAACCACTAAACCTGGACTTTTTTTTGTTGTTGGGAGTTTTTTAATTACCTGATCAATATGACCCAAGCCATGGAATTTTCAATAACCTCATATGCATGTGAAAGCTGGATGGTGAATAAGGAAGACTGTAGAAGAATTGATGCTTTTTTTTTTTTTTAATGTTTTATTGTGAATTTTATGATAGTTTACATGAGAGAACCTCAGTTCCATATTCATTCCATTGTATATCATTACATTGCCATAGTTCCAATCCCCTCCATGCATCGTCTTCCGACCAAAGGGCATATCCTAGAAGCCTGTGCTCTACACTCCCCCCTCCCACCCCCCACCCCCAGTCTT
>NW_006408565.1:10533575-10535041 GCF_000296735.1 Chrysochloris asiatica | reverse complement strand
TCTGAATATTGTGAGGCTTAGCTCGCCGCTTCATTGCTGCCTTTACCCCATTTCTCCCCAACGGTGATGCATGTGTTTACCAATCCAAGTGTGCATTTCCACCAAGTCTCAGTTTTTTTGGGGGGGGCCTACATTGGTGGGACCAGACCGACTGCCCCAATGTCTCCTAGGGGAAGGAATTGATGATTTTGAGTTATGGTGTTGGAGGAGACTATTGAAAGTGCCATGGGCTGCCAAAAGATCAAACAAAATTGTGTTGGAAGAACTGCAGTCAGAGTGCTCCTTAGAGGCCAGGATGGCCAAACTTTGTCTCTCATACTTTGGACATATTGTCAGGAGAAGAATATCACGTTTGGTAAGGTGGAGGATCAGAGAAAAAGAGGAAGACTCCCAGCGAGATGGATTGGCAAAGTGGCAACATCAATGGTCTCAAGCATGGCAACAATTGTGAGGTTGGCCCAAACCGGGCGTGTTTCGTTCTGTTGTGTATAGGGTCACTATGAGTCAGTACCAACTCGATGGCACCTAACAACAACAATCAATTTCTTGTTTTGTTATTGACCTGTTTACATTTTCTACTTCACTACATGTTAGTTTAGATAAGTCATGTTTTTCTAAACGTATATCCATTTCTTCTAGATTTTCAAATGTATTGAAGTACAATTCTTCATAGTATTCTGTTATTATCTTTTTTATTTCCATTGGTTCTTTTATGATGTCACCCATATAGTTTCTTGTGCATATTATTTGCATCTTCTCCTTCTTTTCTTTTGTTAGATTTGCCAGTGGTTTGTCAATTTGTTAATCCTTTCAAAGAACCATTGGTAGTCTGTTATAGTAGCATTTGATAACTAATCATCTTTCTTAAATATGGGAAAAGGTAGTCATGCCTTTTTCCATAAGATCACCAGGGACAATCTTGGAAGCTAGTTACCACCTATGTGAATTTCTCAAAATACGCTTGCTGGAATCTTTTCAGGAGTGCCCCTAACAGCCATTTTATAAACAACATCTGTTTGTGTTACTAGAAGGTCATATTCAACTACTTATCAGTAGAGAGTATTTGCATGATCCGGTTTCCTGCTTAATTAGAACCTCACCCCTTCCTACCTTTCTTCTAGAAATATTTATAGAGCACCCTTTTGAAGCTCAGCGTTGCTTAGTTCAGAGAAATATATAATAGAATACCTGCCCATGTTCTGGTAGAGGTAAAGTTACAACGCAAGTATAATCTTGGAGGCATGAGCAATTAGGTTGGAGAAGAAATATCTAAATAGAGCAGGGGTCAACAAACAACAGTTCATGGTCCAAATCCAGACCACTTCCTGTTTTTATATACAAAATTTTGTTGGAGAACAGATTCTCCTATTGTTTGTGGTTCTTTTGCACTACCAAATTGTAGCATTGCGTTGTTTTAATAGAGGCCATATGTGATACTTTCACACCTTTGACCTGTTGTTGTTGTT
>NW_006408565.1:10530301-10532727 GCF_000296735.1 Chrysochloris asiatica | reverse complement strand
ATAAGTATGGTGAAAGAATACAACCCTGTCTCACACCTTTCCCAATTTTAAAACATTCAGTGTTCCCATGTTCTGTTTGAACAACTGCTTCTTGGTCTAGGTACAGATTTCTCAGTACCTTTGACCTGTAAAGCCTAAAATATTTACTATTTGTTATTTACAGAAAATTTTGTCAAAACCACATTTAGCAGAATTAGACTGACTGTGTCCCAAAGAGGTGATATTTAAGATGAGACTTGGGGAAGCCAAAGGAGTGTTTCTGGTAGAGGCAACAGCATGACAGCAGTATAAAAGGCCACCACTCATCTGTCAGTCTGTTGTACTGTGGTGGCTTGTGACTTACTGTGATTCTAGAAGCTATGCCACAAGTATTTTATACCAGCAGGGTCACTCATGGTGGTCAGGTTTCAGATGAGCTTCCAGACGAAGACAGACTAGTAAGAAGGAGAGATGAACTACTTCCAAATATTTAGTCACTGAAAACTTTATGAATAGCAGAGAAACACTATCAGATATAGTGCTGGAAAATGAGCCCCTATGAGGTTGGCCCAGGGCTGGGCAGTGTTTCATTCTGTTGTGCATAGGGTTGCTATGAATTGATACCGACTCGGTGGCACCTAAAAACAACAACAAATCAGTAACACACTGACAAGGAATTTTTATTGGTGGGATAACTAGGTTAACCTTACTTTCATACAGATTAAAACTATTGGAAGTGAAGGAAGAGGACACCAACAAGAAAAACACAAGACACAACATCAGTATGGAGCCAGAGGTCACTGCCCACATTCCCACTTTCCACCACTCCTCACACAAAGATCTAAAGCAAAGCTTTGAATGGTGATTGTTGCACGTTATAAACTGTTTGAATGGAGTTTTGACTATAACTAAGTTTTGCCCACAATTTTGATGGAGTGGAAGGTCTACAGAAAGGAGAAATTCCCTGTTTACCAAAGGAAGATTAAATGATTTTTATCTTCTATATAAAAGGGTAAGCAGGTATGTAGAAAGCCAAGTAACAAATAAAATTGCAAATCAAATCTCAGAGAAGGCAAAAAAAAAAAAAAAGTCATGAAAAAAATCCCCAAGGATTGGGTTGCCAGAGAATCATGGAAGAGTATAGCTAAATGGATAGAAGTTTAGACAAAAACGTTAATCGACTTTCAAGAGGGAACCTAGATCCAGAGGGTGTGGAAGAAGGTAGAATCTCCACTGAGTAGTATCCAATCTGCCTAGGCAGGGCTGATGAAATGAAATGTGGAAAGGTCTCTTGTGATACAATAGTGAATAATTGTTATCAGGACTGATTGTGAGAGTTGGAAATGTAAAGGTAGCCGTTTTGTAGCAAGGAAGGGAGTGATTAATTCTGCAGTCTAGGAACAGAGGTCCCTGGGACCATGAAGGGAGAAGAGCAGAGAGTGGCACCCTACCCAGAGAAGCAGTGATGGCCTGAGATGGAGGCAGAGAAGATGACCTGGAGAGATAGAGCAGCTGGAGACTTTAGACCCAGAGACGGAGAGGGGCTGTGTGCTGACAACCGGGGAGCAGGCTTGTAGTATACACTCTTTGGTTGGTTGATGATGCATGGAGGGGATTGTAACCATGGCAATGAAACAATATACGATTGGATGAATGTAAATCTAATGTTCACCCATGTAAACTATCACATAATTCACAATAAAACATTTAAAAAAACCAACAACACTCTAATCCAGTTGTTATTAAGTGCCATTGAGTTGGTTCCGACCCTGTATATGGTTTCTGAGGAGCAGCTGGTGAGCTTGAACCACCAACCTTGCGGTTCAAACCGACCTTGCGTTTCAAACTGAACTTGCGCATTAACCCACAGCACCACACCAGGATACTGTAGCTCTAGAGATATATGAAGAGGCTTCAAAAAATTTGTGGAAATATTCCATTATCTTTTCATTCTATTTTTCAATGATCTTTGTGAAGCCCCCCTCACACAAATAACTAGTTATTGCATAAAACTAACCTGAGGCTGAACCAGAAAATTAAAGAAAGAATTAACTAATTGAGGCAAACCAGAATTGGCATTGGTCAAAATTAAAGAAAAAAGGAAGAAAAACCAAAGAATTAAAGACTTCAGAAAGCTGCTGTTAATATTAAATTAAAACTCAGAAATACACAATTCTCATTGTTATTTTTTTTGTAAGGGGACTGTGTTGTAAATGTCTTCTCTGATAAGTCATCTCATACATTTTCACACAAGACACAGACGATTGTTGTCCCTTTTAAGCCAGGTATTCCATCAATTTATCTTCTAATCTCAATTGTTTGAGGAAATGCCCAAGACTCTGTTGTTGTTATTTAATTACACCTATACTCAAGGAGCTCTCGTAGTGTAGTGGTTACGAATCAGGCTGCGAATCTTAAGGTCAGCAGTTCGAAACTACCAGCCACTC
>NW_006408565.1:10527839-10530201 GCF_000296735.1 Chrysochloris asiatica | reverse complement strand
GTAAAGATTTACACCCTCGGAAACCCTGTACAGGGTCGCTATGGGTCGAAACTGACTCAACGGCAATTAACAACAACAACATACTTATTCTCACCAAAGTCTCTACTCTGTTCCATCGACCTAGTATACACTACCATTGTGTTTTGGATGTTGTTGTTGTTGTTGTTAAGTGCTGCCAAGTCAGTTCTGAGGAGCAGCTGGTGATCTTGTGGTTCAAACTGACTTTGCAGTCCAGTGTATTAACCCATACCAAAGTCTCTATTCCATCAACCTAGTATTGACTACCTTTGTGCTTTGGATAGGGGTGTTTACATATCTTAAGGTCCAATATTTGAATATTGGCTTTCACCAGGTGGCCTTAGATCTGCTCTTATGGAGTTCATTTGGCCTTCTGCCACAGTTGGGCTACTTTAAGCTGTCTCCATACCTCCCTAGGCCTTGAAAGGGAAATTCTAAGAGCCGTTAAAAACCATGTCCATTTTCTCTTGTAAAATTTCATTGCTGATTGAAAACATCACTAGTGGTCTGAATTTATTACCACTATTCACAGGTGGAGGGTCAGAGAAAAAGAGGAAGACCCCCAATGAGATGGATTGGCCAAGTGGCAGCATCAATGGACTCAAGCGTGGCAACAATAGTGAGGTTGGCCCAGGATCAGGCAGTGTTTCGTTCTGCTGTGCATAAGGTCACTATGGGTCGGTACAGACTCTATGGCACCTAACAGCAACAAGGTTCACAGTCAAGTTGGCCACAGTCTTCAGGAGACATGCTGAATATCCTCTTATTGTCTCAGCAATAGTATGAAGAAAGGCAGCTTGACTTAATGGAAAGAATGCAGGTTTTGGATTCAGAGTTGGATTTGAATCTCAGTTCTTCCACTTACACTCTTTTGACCTTATACTCTTAAACTCTTTTGGTTAAGTTACTTAATGTCTATTAGCCTCAATTTTCCACAAGAGTAAAATAGAGCTATATACTTTGTAGCACTATTCTTGTTAGTTTTGTTTGTTGCCAATGAGTTGATTTTGACTCACAAAGACCCCTTGTGTGCAGAGTAGAGCAGTTCCATAGGGTTTTCAAAGCTTTCAGGAGCAGATTGCCAAACCCATGTTCAAGGTGCCTCTGGGGAGGTTTGAACCACCAAAATTTTGGCTAGTATTTGAGTGCCATTTGTCCTACTCAAGGACTCCTAGTTCTAACTATAAGAAAGAATATGACGGGACTTCATAAAGTTTGCCTTCCAAAAGGTGCATAAATAAAATCTAAGTGACTTATATTTAAAGCTCGATTTATAGATTAGATTCCTGGTGGCATAAACTGTTTGTACTTGATTACTAACCAAAAAGGTGGTGGTTCAAATCCACCCAGTGCTCCATGGAAGAAAGACCTGTCAATCCATTTCCATAAGATTACAGTCAATGAACACCCTATGAAGCACAGTTCTACTCTAACACACATAGGGTCACCATGAGCCAGAGCTGAGTTGACAGTGAAGGGTCTGTTTGGGTTTAAAAAGATTGGCATCCTTGGGTGGTGCAAATGTTTAAGCATTTGGCTACTAACCAAGAAGTTGGTGGTTTGAACCTATCCAGAGTTGCCTTGGAAGAAAGGCATGACAGGACACAGCCTTGAAAATCCTATGGGGTGTAGTGCTATTTTATAACACATAGGGTCACCAAGAGTTGGGCCGACTCCCTGGCAAATATTTTTATTTGTTTGTTTTTAAGAAGATTACAGGAAGTTCTCAAAATACAACAGTGGGTACTTTTATTCGGTGTTTCTGATAATAAAAGGGCCTAAGTTAAAAGGGTTTTAAGTTAAAAATCTATTCAATTTTGGGCAACTTAGACACTGGCTACCCAAAATGGGAAGACTACAAAGGCAAGAAGTGACTGGCTTACAAGCTTTCAATAGAGAACCTAGTTCCAGAAGGTGCAGGGAAATGTAGAATCTCCACTGAGTGGTTTCCAATCTGTCTGGACAGGGCTGGTGAAAGGAGATGGGGATAAGACTCTTGTGGTTCAATAGAGAATAATTGTTATCAAGACTGACTGTTAATATTGAAAATGTAAAGGTAAACGTTTTGTAACAAAAGGAGGGGAGTGGTTGATCTTGCAGTCCAGGAGCAGAGGACCCTGGGACCATCAAGGGAAAAGAGCAGAGTGCAGGACCCTATCCAGAGAAGTAGTGCCACCAGAGATGGAGACAGAGATGATAATGTGGAGAGACTGGGTGGCTGGAAACTATGGACTCAGGGAGGGAGAGGGGCTGTGTGCTGATAGCCATGGGGCAGGCTTGCGGGATATACCCTTTGGTTGTCTGAATGGTTATATATTCCTGAGTGCTTTGGTGTACATTCAAA
>NW_006408565.1:10518455-10527374 GCF_000296735.1 Chrysochloris asiatica | reverse complement strand
TTCCGCTAGAGAGAGATGAGGCTTTCTGCTCCCATAAAGATTTACAGCCTCGGAAACCCTGTACAGGGTCGCTATGAGTCAGAACCAACTCCACGGCACATAACAACAACAATTATATGCCAGGTGTATATATATGAGGGGACTTCAAAAAGTTCATAGGAAAATTCCATTATCTTTTAATTCAATTTTTCCATGGCTCTGGTGACCCAGTGGTTAAGTACTTGGCTGCTAACCAAAAGTTCAGTGGTTGGAACCCATCAGCTGCTCTATAGGAGAAAGTTGTGGCTGTTTGCTTTAGTGAAGATCATAGTCTATGGGACAGTTCTAGTCTTGCAAGGTTGCTATAAATCTCAATTGACTTAATGGCAATGAGTTTGTTTTATGGATACCTTTTAGAAGAACTAATGGCTTGAAACCAGAAAACATGTGGAAGAGAAAAGAACAGTATAGAAACAAATTATTTTCCTGGAAAAGAAAAATCATATCTGACTTAACTTTGATAGTAGAAAAGTGCTGTGGTAATACCTCGGTTTTGTACAGAGGTAATTTATCCAACCATCTAGGGTTGTTGTTCAGTTCCCTCGAGTCAGTTCCGACTCATAGCGACCCTGTAAAGGATATCTGTAAGGAAATTGTGAACACTGTTACAACTGAAAAGGGCCAGTGATTTGTCTTTGAAAGGCCAGTACTATTACTTCCAGGAAAAGAGTCAGATTCAAAACCTATTTGCTCTTACTTTACACACAATGTTAATAAACTTGGTTATCTGGTTTCCTAGGACACCAGAAAAAGACTGCTAAAGTCTGGGGCCCAGGAAATAGCAAGAGTTACTAACTAATAGCTAAGCAGAAGAGGAAGGGGGTTCCTGAAACAAAACTAATGGATACAAAAGAACTCGAAAACTTTGGATTCATTTTGACTAAAGCAAAACGCCTAGCCTATTTTACTAAAGGATACATTATTTTATAGTCAATGACCTAGACATCAAGAAGAGGTTAAATTATGTTGGCTATGTCTTTCAAGAAAGTGGGAATATATTTCACTTTAAAAAAATACTTCATTAAAAGCAGATTTTGTAAACATTCTGCACTTAAAGGGATTCATTTCAATTATTTATAAAACAAATTCATGTTTTTTTTACATTCTGTAAAGGTGTTAGATAAATGAAACTTCTCTAAATTGTAAAAGCAAAGTCAGAGTAAATACACACCTGTTTATATTGTGGAGTTTTCTAAATGTGTCTTTAGATCTGGTTGATTGCTTTGACCCCCAACCAAAAGAGAATAAATAATGCATTCCTCTACAAGTTAACAGTAAAAGTTTAACAAGCATCCATTGGTATGCCTAGCTCTGTGGAAGACAAAAAGAGTTCAAAAGCGAAAAAGTATATAACACTTTTTTCTGAGTTTCCAGGGTTAAAGGATGAGCATATAAACAAACCTACAATATATAATTATTTATACTAAAACAATATAAATTTACACAGATTGTTGTTATTAAGTAAGTGCCATTGAGTAGATTCCGACCCATAGCGACCCTGCATAGGGTTTTTGAGGCTGTAAATCTTTACAGGAGCAGAAAACCTTATCTTTCTCCCACGGAACCGCTGGTAGTTTCGAACTGCTGACCTTGAGATTAGCAGCCTGATACATAAACACTAAACTACCAGAGCTCCTATATACAAAGATTATATGTATATAATTTCTAACAATGCCTAATGCATATTATTGTTATTGTTAAGTGTCTGTATAATTTAATAGTTCATTAATATGGTGAAGTCCACTAATACTTTGGTTCTCAAGCCTTGTAATGCCTCTAGCGCTCAAAGAGTTATTATGGGGTAAAAGTAACTTGAAAGCATAAGTTTGTATAGAGCTACTACACCTGAGTCCCTATGCTTTTCTGCCGTCCTATCCAAGCATCCAGCTCTTTCTTGCCTGTTTCACTCAGAGATAGCAGAACTCATAAAAACACGTTAAAAAACCCAGCCAAGCACATTGCAGATCTTTTAGGATGGTAGTCTGCCTTTCTCCTCTAGAACAGCTGAAGCATAGTATTCAAACATTTCTTGAATGAATGTGGTGAAGTGGCAATGGAGCTTGAATGGAATAGGTATCTGGAGTCTTAATTAGAAAGTCCTTCCCAAGAATAAAGGGATGATACATGGACCACTTTTAGGGAATAGGGTTGCATATGAAAATCTTTATTGG
Source organism: Chrysochloris asiatica (assembly GCF_000296735.1). Lineage (NCBI taxonomy): Eukaryota > Metazoa > Chordata > Mammalia > Afrosoricida > Chrysochloridae > Chrysochloris > Chrysochloris asiatica. The sequence continues at coordinate 10,525,164 of NW_006408565.1, read as the reverse complement.
ATTATATACCCCCAAACAAACTCAGGTAAATACCCAAATCCAGTTGTGATGTTTGAGCATCTAGGGAAAATATATTTGTTACTGTGCTATTTTTCTTTGGAACTGATCATTTAGATATGTTTCATAGAAAAAATTTTTTTTTTACTTTGGGTAGCTTCATTTGCTAAGGAAGAAAATCTTGATTTTTGACAATGTAAACTTTTTTACTTATATGTATTTTGTTCCAAAGGCTTTTGATTGTGTGGATCATGACAAACTATGGACAACATTGAGAAGTATGAGTATTCCAGAACACTTAATTGTACTTCTGAGAAATCTGTACCTGGACCAAGAAGCAGTTGTTCGAACAGAGCATGGGAACACTGAATGTTTTAAAATTGGGAAAGGTGTGCGACAAGGTTGTGTTCTTTCACCATACTTATTCAACCTGTATGCTGAGCAAATAATACGAGAAGCTGGATTCTATGAAGAAAAGCGTGGCATCAGGATTGGAGGAAGACTCATTAACAACCTGCGATATGCAGATGATACAACCTTGCTTGCTGAAAGTGAAGAGGACTTGAAATATTTACTGATGAAGATCAAGGAACACAGCCTTCGGTATGGATTGCATCTCAATGTCAAGAAAACAAAAATCCTCACCACTGGACCAATAAACAACATTCTTATCAATGGAGAAAAGATTGAAGTTGTCAAGGACTTTATTCTTCTTGGATCAACTATCAACATTCGCAGAAGCAGCAGTCAAGAGATCAGATGACGTATTGCATTAGGCAAATCTGCTGCACAGGAACTTTTTAAAGTGTTGAAGATCAAAGATGTCAGATTGAGGACTAAAGTGCACCTGACCCAAGACATCGTGTTTTCAATAGCCTCATATGGATGTGAAAGCTGGACAGTGAATAAGGAGGATCGTAGAAGAATTGATGCCTTTGAGTTGTGGTGTTGGAGGAGAATACTGAAAGTGCCACGGGCTGCCAAAAGAACCAATAGATCTGTTTTGGAAGAAATGTAGCCAGAGTGCTCCTTGGAGGCCAGGATGGCTAAGCTTCGTCTCTCATACTTTGGACATATTGCCCGGAGGGAACAGTTGCTGGAAAAGGATGTCATGCTGGGTAAGATGGAGGGTCAGAGAAAAAGAGGAAGACCCCCAACGAGATGGATCGGCCAGGTGGCATCACTGATGGCATTGAGTGTGGCAGCGGTGGTGAGGTTGGCCCAGGATCGGACATTGTTTTGTTCTGCTGTGCATAGGGTCACTACGAGTCGGTTCCGACTCGATGGCACCTGACAACAACAACAACAACATTTTCTTCCTCAATAGGGCAGAATGTTTAAACTGACTCTGTTTTATAGAAGTAAATTGTTTGTTGTTGTTGTTAAGTGCCGTTGAGTCAGTTCCGACTCATCGTGACTCTGTATGTGGTTTCTGAGGAGTGGCTGGTAAATCTGAACTGCCGACCTTGCGGTTCAAACCAACCTTGCGGTGCAGTGAATTATCCCACAGCGCCAAACCAGAAGTAAATTGTTATTGTTGTGAAGTGCTGTCGAATCGTCAATTCTGACCCATAGCGACCCTGTATAGGGTTTCCAAGAAGTGACTGGTGAGTTTGAATCACCAACCTTGAGGTTCAAACTGATTATGCAGTCCAACGCGTAAACCCATAGTGGCACACCAGGGCTCCCGAAGTAAATTAGGTACACCTAAATGTCTAAGTTACGCAACTGTTATACCCCCTAGAAGTGGCAAGAAAAACAATTCAGGTAGAAATGCACAAGGAGAGATGTTTAGGTCTCCTATTCTCAGAAGAATAATATAGGGAAATGAAAGTGAACTGAGGAGAGGAAGAGGAATGGGAGTTGAACAAACAGCCAAGAGAATCAGGAAGAGCTATTACAAAATCCTGCTACTCATTTAACCTCAAGTACATTTGCACTCGCTTCTTTCTTGGCCTCTGAGTTGCCTGAAAGTACCAGGCATATGGGTTCCCACACAGCACACACTCGACCTCTCCTGGTCACACTCTCTCATGAGTCACGACCTTGACTGCTTTGAAAACAGGGAAGATGGTGCTTGGCCCAATGACCACTACTTCAAGAAATGGGCATAAGGTGGCAGCACTGGTAATGTCTGCAGGTGCCCTGGAGAGGAAGCTTGGCCAAGGGCCAACAGCACTTGAGCTGCTAAATCCCAGGGAGAAGATGGAAAAACAGAACTCTGTTAAAGACCTCCTTATTAGGGTAGTTAGTAATGGGAGGAGAAAGACTACTACTAGGGGATTGGTGAACCCCATTGGGAGGAATGGGATGGGTCACATTGTTGCCTGGCACCCACATATCTGTTGAAAGAATACTACTTTTTATGAGGAAGGATTAGGCACAACTAATGAACAACATGGATGAAATTTGAAAACTTTATGTCAAGTGAAAGAAGTCAATCACAGAAGATTAAATATATATGAAATGTCCAAATAGGCAAATCTGTAGAAAGTTGGTTAGTGGTTACCTCCATCTGAGGTGCTGGGGGAAGTGGGAAGTGACTATTAAAGGGTATGGAATATATATAGGGATGATAAAAATATTGAAGAATTGATTATGGCAATTGTTGTACAATTTTGTGATTATGCTAAAAAATATTGAACTGCACTTACAAGGTGAATTTTATCTCAATAAAATTGTTATAAAGGTATAGTGAACATTTTAGTTAAAAACCAGAAAGGAAAGGTTATAATGTGACTGTATTCCTACCATTCTCTCCTTCTCTGGTTCCATGAATATGAATAGCTTCTATAGTATTGAGAGGCATTCTTCCCCTTGGAATCACCCTTCTATCTCCAAGACAGCACTTCTCAAATCTTAATTTGCATACAAATCATCAGAGGATATTGGAAAAATGCAGGTTCTGGTGTAGACAATCTGATGTGGGACCTGAGATCATGTGTTTTTTAAAATGCTCCTAGGTGGTATGGAGGAGTCCTGGTGTGGCGCTGTGGGTTAATGCACCAGACTGCAAAGCCATTTGAACTGCAAGGTCAACAGTTCAAGCTCACCAGCTGCTCCTTGGAAACCCTTTACAGGGTCGCTATGGGTCAGAACCGACTCAATGGCACTTGACAACAACAGGTGGTATGGATGCTTCTAGTTTGGGAACCACACTGTGACTGAAAAGGTTCTAAGTGACTCAAAGAAAAAATATTCTTTTATTGAAATCAGTATTAAGTCTACCCAGTAATGAAGTTATAATACTAATTAAAAACTTTATTTTTACCTTCCCATGCTTTCTGATGTGACACTGTAGAATAAGCACTGGACTGCTAACCATAAGGTATTTGGTTCAAGCATACCAGCTGCTTCTTGGAAATCCTATATACAGAGTCACTATGAGTCAGAACCAACTCAATGGCACTTAACAGCACGCTTTCTAGTGACATATGTATAATACTTCTAATAACAGTTAATACTGTTGTTATTGTTGTTATTAGGTGCCGTTGAGTCAGTTCCAACTCATAGCAACCCTATATAGGGTTGCCAAGGAGCAGTTAGTGAGCTTGAACCACCGACCTTGTGGTTCAAACAAACCTTGAAGTCCAGCGCATTAACCCACAGTGCTACACCAGGACTCCAGCAGTTAATACTAGAATGCATTAAAAGTACACTATACATTATGGAGTTCTGGTGTGGCACTGTAGGATAAGCACTGGACTGCAAGGTCCATTTGAACTGCAAGATTGAAATTCACTCACCAACTGCTCCTCAGAAACCCTATATAGGGTTGCTATTAGTCAGAACCACTCAACAGCACTTAACAACAACATTTTCATTATGGGTTTATTGTCTATTTTAATTTGTTTCTCAGATAAAGTTTTATTATACAAGTATTAATCATGTAACTGATTTCCAGACCTAAATATTAGCTCAAAAACTTATTCTACATAGGAAATTTTAATGTTGCTTTGACTTCATTGTGTCTGTACTAAATTTCTAGCACTGTGTTAGGGATCTCTGACATACATGCCTTGGTAGCATAGTGGATTATGAACCACAAGTTCAGCAGTTCAATTCTACCAGCTACCCATGGGAGAAAGAGGAGGCTTTCTGCTCCCATAGAGATTTACAGCCTCAGAAATCTTATACATGAGTCAGAAACTCCTTGGCAGCACACAACCACCACCATAGTATTACTTGGAGACTTGGGTAAGCACTAGACTACTAACTGAAAACCCACAAGCTACTCTTTGGAAATCCTGTGCAGGGTCACTATGAGTCGGAACTGACTCGATGGCACTTAATAAGAAGAACAACAATGGCCATCTTTATTTCTTCTAACAGATTTTGTATTAAAGTTTACTTTGTCGGATATTAAGATTGCCACCTAGTTCTCTTTTGGTTATTATTTACATGGAATTTGTTGTTTGGTGTGTGTTTTTTCATCCTTTTACTTTCAACCTATTGGTGTCCTTGAGTCTAAAGTGTATCTCTTATTAAAAAACAAAACATATGCTGTTGTTAGGTGCCATTGAGTCGGTACCGACCCATAGTGACCTTATGCACAGCAGAATGAAACACTGCCCGATCCTGGGCCAACCTCACTATCAGTGCCACGCTTGAGCCCATTGATGCTGCCACTTGGCCAATCCATCTCGCTGGGGGTCTTCCTCTTTTTTTCTGACCCTCCACCTTACCAAACATGATTCCTTCTCCAGTGACTGGTCCCTCCTGACAATACGTCCAAAGTATGAGAGACAAAGTTTGGCCATCTTTGCCTCCAAGGAGCACTCTGGCTGCACTTCTTCCAAAATGGATCTATTAGTTCTCTTGGCAGCTCGTGGCACTTTCAATATTCTCCTCCAACACCATAACTCAAAAGTATTAATTCTTCTCCGGTCTTCCTTATTCACTGTCCAGCTTTTGCATCCATATAAGGTTATTGAAAATACCATGGCTTGGGTCAGGCGCACTTTAGTCCTCAAGCTCACATCTTTGCTCTTTACACTTCACACTTTAAAAAGGTCTTGTGGAGCACATTTGCTTATTGCAATACGTTGTTTGATTTCTTAATTGCTGCTCCCGTGAGTGTTGATAGTTGATCCAAGAAGAATAAAGTCCTTGACAACTTCAATCTTTTCTCTGTTGATAAGAATGTTTATTGGTCCAGTGGTGAGGATTTTTGTTTCCTTTACATTGAGATGTAAAGGCTGTGCTCTTTGATCTTCATCAATAAATATTTTAAGTCCTCTTCACTTTCAGCAAGCAAGGTTGTATCATCTGCATATCGCAGGTTGTTAATGAGTCTTCCTCCAATCCTGATGCCATGCTTTTCTTCGTAGAATCCAGCTTCTCGGATTATTTGCCCAGCATAAAAGTTGAATAAGTATGGTGAAAGAATACAACCTTGTCACACACCTTTCTTGATTTTAAACCATTCAGTGTCCTCTTGTTCTGTTAGGGCAACTACCTCTTGTTCCAGGTACAGATTCCTCATGAGCATAATAAAGTGTTCAGGAATACTCATATTTTGCAATGTTGTCCATAGCTTGTCATGATCCACACAATGGGAAGCCTTTGCGTAGTCAATAAAACACAGGTAAACAACTTTCTGGTGTTCTCTGCTTTCAGCCAAGACCCATCAGACATCAGCAATGATATTCCTTGTTCCATGGCCTCTTCTGAATCTGGCTTAAACCTCTGGAAGTTCTCTGTCAATGTATGCTTACAGCCATTTCTGTATTATCTGTAGTAAAACTTTACTCACATGGGATATCCAAGAGATTGTCTGATGATTTCCTCATTCCATTGGGTCACCTCTCTTTGGAATGGGCACAAATATGGATCTCTTCCAATCTGTTGGCCAGATAGTTGTCCTCCAAATTTCTTGGCATAGATGAGTGAGTGCCTCCAGTTCTTCCTCACTTTCTTGAAGGATTTCAATTTTTACTCCATCAATTCCTAGTGCCTTGTTCTTTGCCAACTCCTTCAATGCACCTTGGACCTCCTCCTTCAGTATCATTGGCTCTTGGTCATATGCTACCTCTTGAAACAGTTGAACATTAACCATTTCCTTTTGGTACAGTGAGTCTGTGTATTCCTTCCATCTTCTCTCTCTCTTTTTTTTTTTTAATGTTTTATTGTGAATTATGTGATAGTTTACATGGGAGAACATTAGTATTATATTCATCCTATTGTGTATCATTTCATTGCCATGGTTACAATCCCCTCCATGCATCATCAACCAACCACAGGGCATACCCTGCAAGCCTGCCTCTCTCCCCACCCCACCCCACCCCAATTATCAGCACACAGCCCCTCTCCCTCTCTGGGTCTAAAGTCCCCAGCCACTCCATCTCTCCACATCATCGGCTCTGACTCCATCTCTGGCGTCACTAATTGTCTGGGTAGGGTCCTGCTTTCTGCTCTTCTTCCTTGATGGTTCCAGGGACCTCCCTCCACTCCTAAACTACAAAGTCAATCACTCCCCTCCTTTGCTTCAAAATGTCTACCTTTGCATTTCCAACCCTCACAATAAGTTCTGGTAACAATTATTCACAATTGTATCACAAGAGACCTATCCGTATTTCCTTTCATCAGCCCCACCTAAACAGATTGGATACTACTCAGTGGGGATTCTACCTTCCTCCACGCCCTCTGGACCTAGGCTCCCTCTTGAATGCTTATAAGCCAGTCACTTCTTGCCTTTGAAGCTCCCCCCCCC
>NW_006408565.1:10496491-10498028 GCF_000296735.1 Chrysochloris asiatica | reverse complement strand
TGATAATTCTTAAGTTATTCCTCTTCATGCTGTCCAACATGAATTTTAGGCCTTCTTCAGATTTTTAAAATCCTTTTCTGTGCTTGCTCTTCTATCTTAGTAATGTTGAGAGATTTATCTTCTAGTTCACTAGTTCTGGCTTCTATCTCTTCAATTCTACTCCTTTGCCCTTTCAGTGTATTGTCCATTGCTGATTTTCTATTATTAATCATTTGGATCTCTTTCTGTAGGTTTTGAACTGTTTCCAATGCTGTATCTGTCTTATTTGATTGTTCCTGTAGTGCTTTCCTGACTTCTTCCTTATTTTTCTCAACTCCATTGCATAGTATTTTGATGTATTTTATAATAATTTTTCTGAATTCTTTCTCAGGCATTTTCAATGCCTGCCCATCTTCCAGTATGGAGATTAGATCTACTTCCAGCTCATTTGCCTCAGTCACTTTACCTTGTTTCTGGACAAGTGCTGATATGGTCATCTATTTCTGTTTTGGGGGCATATTCAGGAATTATCTGTGGCCTTAATACTTAGATGGCTGTGTATTTTGGTATATTTTATGTTTTCTGATTGCTTCCAGGTAGATGTGGTCAGGAAATGGGCTTCCCTTCTCACTCTTCTTCCTGAGAAATTTCACTGTGATGTAACTCAGGATTTAATTATCAGTCTATTTGCTATTTAGTCTGCCTGTCCTGCTCCACAATCCCCGTTCAGGCCTTTTTCCCAAAGATAAACAGTTCAGGGCCGGCTGTGGCTGTTTTGCACTACTGTTTGGTTTTAAGTGAAATTTTGAGGAAATCTATGCACATGTGTAGTAGAACCCTCTGGGGGTTGGGGTAGGGTATCCACTCACTCTGGCACCCCCTTTAGTCACCATAATGGAGGTGCATAGCCAGTGAGAGACCAATGAAGAGATTTAAAAAAAAAAAAAAAAGAGTATCCACACCTTTCTCTCCTCAGTTCTATCAGGCGTCTGTTGCTGCTCTGAACTTTCCTCTGCTTGGTGTCACCCAAAATGATGGCTCTGGGAGCAGCTAAGCATCTTGGATTAGAAAGCAATGGATATCTTGCTTCTGCTACAAATTCCCCTAGCTGTAAGCCTTCCAACCTTCTAAATATTCCTTTATATGTGGTTCAGAGTTCTGGTACCATCCCCTGAGCCTGCTTGGCCCAGTGTTCTGTGTTGTTGCTGACAGAGCTCCTCACTGCACGTCTTACCAATCCCTTATCTTGTTTGTTCTTGTGCAATATATCTTTTGATTTCTTGACTGCTGCTTCCATGGATGTTGGTAGTTGATCTAATAAAAATGGAGAGTCAATGAAAAAGAGGAAGACCACCAAAGAGATGGATTGGTACAGTGGCAGCAGCAATGAGCTAAAGCATAACAATGATTTTAAGATTGGTGCAGGTTACCCAAGGTATAAGTAGACTTGTGTTATCTTTCAGTAACCCAGAATTTAATTGGAACTTAATCCAACAGCATTTTAGGAGGTTGTGGAACAATATACACTTGTCTGGGGATATTCATCAGCTACACGCTC
>NW_006408565.1:10493670-10495766 GCF_000296735.1 Chrysochloris asiatica | reverse complement strand
AATAATCAATGTAATGAAACAAGCTATATGAATGGTTGAATGTGAAGCTGATGATGTGCCCTGTAAACTTTAACTCAATGCAAAATAAAAACATTTAATTAAAAAAAAAAAAAAAAAGATTGGTGCAGGACTGAGCAGTGTTTTATTCTGTTATGCATAATGTTGCCAGACAATGACAACAATAACAAATATTCTTAATTGCAAATACCTTTTTAAATTACATAAAAGATGACCATGCACTTGTACTTCCCCAGATGGAATACACAGAAACCAAACTGACTATATCTGTGGAAAAGACTGTGGAACATATCTATATCATCAGCCAAAACAAGGCCAGGGGCAGACTGTGGATCAGAGCACCAATTGCTCATGTGTAAGTTCAGGCTGGAGTTGAAGCAAATTAAAATAAGTCCATGAGAGCCAAAATATGAACTTGAACATATTCCATCTGAATATAGAGATCATCACAAGAAAAGATTTGATGCATTGGACACTAATGATACAACACCAGAGAGTTGTGGAATAACATCAAGAACATGATACAGGAAGAAAGCAAAAGGTCAATAAAAAGGCAAGAAAGAAAGGAAAGACCAAAATGAATGTCAGAACAGACTCTGAAGCTTGCTGTAGAGATGCTAGAGCAAATGGAAGAAATGAGGAGGTAAAAAAGCTGAACCGAAAATTTCGAAGTGCAGTTTGAGATGACAGTCAAATATATTAATGAAAAAATGCAGTGCAAAGATCTGAAGTTAGAAACCAAAAAGTGAAGAACACATTCAGCATTTCTCAAGCTGAAAAAAAAAAAAAAAAAAGAATTCATGCCTTGACTGGCAATACTGATGGATTCTTTGGGCAAAACATTGAATGATACAGAAAGCATCAAGAGAAGATGGAAGGAATACACAGTCACTGTACCAAAAAGAAATGGTCAATGTTCAGCCATTTCGAGAGGTAGCATATGATCAAAAGCCAATGATACTGAAGGAACAAGCCCAATGTGCATTGGCAAAGAACAAGGCTCTAGGATTTAATAAAGTGCAAATTGAAATATTCTAGCCAAACTGAGGCAGCACTTGAGGCACTCACTCTTCTATGCCAAGAAATCTGAAAGACCTATTGGTAGAGGTCCATATTCATGCCCATTCCAAAGAGAGTTGACCAATGGAATGAAGATAATATCATTAATATCACATGCAAGTAAAATTTTGCTAAAGATAATTCAATAGTACATCGACAGGGAACTGCCAAAGGTTCAAGCTAGGTTCAGATGAGAGTGTGGAATGAGGGATATCATTGCTGCTGTCAGATGAATCATGGTTGAAAGTAGTTGTTGTTGTTAAGTACCATGGAGTTGGTTCCGATTCATAGCGACCCTGTACAGAATTCCTGAGATTGTAAATTTTTACGAGAGCAGAAAGCCTCATCTTTCTCCCGTGGAATAGCTGGTAGTTTCAAACTGCCAGCCTTGAGGTTAGCAGCCCAATTAGTAACCACTAAGCTACCAGAGCTCCTGAATACTAGAAAGATGTTTACCTGTCATTTATTTACTCTGCAATAGCTTTAGACTGTGTGGATTTTGACAAGCTATGGACAACATTGCAGAGAATGAGTATTGTGCAACACTTACTTGTATTCATGAGGAATCTCTACATAGAACAAGAGGCAGTTGTTCGAACAAAAATCAGGAAATGTGTGTGCCAGAGTTGTATTCTTTTACCATACTTATTCAATTTGTATGCTGAGCAAATGATCTGAGATGCTATATTATACAAAAAAGAACATGGCATCAGGATTAGAGGAAAACTCATTAACAACCCACAATATACAGATTTCAATTTTTTTTTTTTTTTTGAAAGCAAAGAGGACTTAAAATACTTACTGAGGCACCAATGTTCATAGCAGCGCTATTTAAAATAGCAAAAAGATGGAGACAGCCTAAGTGCCCATTAATTGAAGAATGGATAAATAAACTGTGGTTCATACACACAATGGAATACGATGCTACCTTGAAGAAAAACAAGGAAGCTACAAGCCATCACATAACATGGATGAGCCTCGAGGACATTATGCTGAGTGAAATTAGTCAGTCACAAAAG
>NW_006408565.1:10446227-10493325 GCF_000296735.1 Chrysochloris asiatica | reverse complement strand
GAAACTACCAGTTATTCCGCGGGAGAAAGAAGAGGCGTTCTGCTCCCGTAAAGATTTACAGCCTCGGAAACCCTATACAGGGTCGCTATGGGTCGGAAACGACTCGACGGCACTTAACAACAACAACAACAACAGGATGTATGGGATGAGAGGAGGGGAGGGAGGGAGGGGAAGATAGAGCACAGGGTAGGGAATAGACACAGGATAGCTAGGGTGTGGAGGGGGTGGGGGAATACACAAGAAGGAGGAAGGGAATAGAAGAACAAGGCTAATGGGAGAACAGTTAGGCAGGTTCTCATGGGCTAAGTGGGACTGAGGTAAATGATGATGTATGTACAACCTTGAAACAACAGGGCTCCAGGATACAGGGATTTAGGCATGGTTTGAAGGGGTGAAAGAGGGAAATGATGTTAAGATGCTTGGCTGTCTTTTGAATCTTGGTTTCTCTAACATTGTAAAATAGACACTTGGGGGGGTGGGGGTGGGGGAGAGAAAGGAATAGCCAGAAACATCACTACAGAAAGCTTGTAAGTCGGTCTTCAGCCTATAACTGACTGGAATACCTTAAAGGGAGCTAGAAGTTTCCCAGTGAAAGAGGCTTTCTGTGGAGCCTTTACATTGCACAGACCATAGGTGGAATCCTGAACCCCATCCAGAACCAACTGAGGTAGGGAATTTCCACTGGAAAGGACGAGTAGACCAAACTGGAGCGCCTAGAAGAACGGAGGATATTCCTAGAAAAACAGAGGAAGTATCCGAAACAATAATGGTAGTCTGATTGATTACTACAAGAACAAGTTAGCTGTTCACCCGGGAGCCATCAAGGCAAGTGGTTGGGACTCCTCAGAGCAAACCCCCTTCCAAGACTGAGACTCAAGGGGAATACATGAGCAGGCATGTGGTCTGGCTGGTGACTACGTTGGTCACTGATAAGGGGAAGAGGGGGAAAAAACAGCATTGAAGTTGTGAGCTAAACCTGACCACATTCAATAGACCCCTGTGAACCTGGGTGGAGACCTGGATGGCCAGCAATATGGCAAGACCCAGGGACTTCTGGGCCCAGAGGAAAATGAAGCGTCTAGCTGATATGAAGTGAGGGGAGATGCGCAAGAACACCTATACTTGCAGATAGTATCCAATTGACCTGGCTTTGATGGCTGGATGGTCAGGACTAGAAGAAGAAAGAAGAGGGAAGAGAGAGAAAAAAAGGGTAACCTGCTACAGTTTGATGAACTTTAACTATATTTATGGATGTAGCAGCTCAAAAAAGGGAACAAATCTTTACAGCAAGGATCCCTCCCACCTCCTCGGTATGCAGGGTTGACAGGGATGGGCAACTTAGACATTGGCTACCCAAATGGGGGTGGGGGGCGCTACAAAGGAGCTCTAGTAGCGTAGTGGTTTCAAAACGGGCTGCAAACCTCAGGGTCAGCAGTTCGAAACTACCAGCTGTTCCACGGTAGAAAAATGAGGCACTCTGCTCCCGCAAAGATTTACAGCCTCGGAAACCCTGTACAGGGTCGCTATGAGTCAGAACCAACTCCACGGCACATAACAACAACAAATAAAGGCAAGAGGTGGACTGGCTTGCAAGCTTTCAAGAGGGAGTCTAGTTCCAGATGGGGCAGGGGAATGTAGAATCACCACTGAATGATTTCCAATCTGTTGGGACTGGGCTGGCGAAAGGAAATGGGGATAAGATTCTTGTGGTACAATAGTGAATAACTGCCATCAGGACTGACTGTGAGGGTAGGAAATATAGAGGTAGATGTTTTCTGACAAAAGGAGGAGAGTGATTAATTTTGCAGCCCAGGAGCAGAGGTCACTGGGATCATCAAGGGAGAGGAGCGGACAGCGGAACCCTATCCCCGGCCAGGAATGGAGACAGAGACGATGACGTGGACAGATGGAGTGGCTGGGGACACTGGACTCAGGGAGGGAGAAGGGCTGTGTGCTGGCGGCCAGGGTGTGGGCCTGTGTGGTGTACCCTTTGGTTATTTGATGATGCATGGAGGGGATTGTAATCATTGCAATGAAACGAAATACGATAGGATGAGTGTAAAGCTGATGTTCTCCCATGTAAACCTCACAATAAAAACTTAAAGAAAAAAAAACTTACTGATGAAGATCAAAGACCATAGCCTTCGGTATGGGTTGCACCTCAATGTAAAGAAAACAAAAATACTTAACCAATGGAGCAATAAATAACATCATGATAAATGGAGAAAAGGTTGAAGTTATCAAATACGTCATTTTGATTGGATCCACCATCAACACTCATGGAAGCAGCAGTAAAGAAATTAAACAAAGTTTTGCATTAGGGAAATCTATTGCCCAAACCTCTTTAAAGTGTTCGAGAGCAAAGGTGTTAAGTTTTCGCCTGACCCAAGCCATGGTATTTTCAATAGTGTCATATGCATGTGAAAGTGTGAAAAAGAATAAGAAAGATCGTAGAATAATTGATGCATTTGAGTTATGGTTAATATTGGAGAAGCATATTAAAAGTAGCATGGACGCTAGAACAAATCTGTGTTGGAAGAAGTACAAGCACAGCTCCTTTGAAATCAGGATAGTGTGACTTTGTCTCACATACTTTGGACATATTATCAGGAGGAACCAGTCCCTGGAAAAGGACATCATACTTGGTAAAGTGGAGGGTCAGTGAAAAATAGGAAGACTACCAACTAAATGGATTAGCATAGTGCCAGCTGCAGTTGGCTCAAGTTTAACAACGATTGTGGGGATGGTGCAGGACTGGGCAGTGTTTCGTTGTGTTGTGCATAAGTTTGCTATGGGTTGGATTTTACTGGATGACACCTAACAACAACAATGAGAGTTGAAATCTTGCCATCCTGGCTTCTAAAGAGCATTCTGGTTGCATTTCTTCTAACACAGCTTTGTTTGTTTTGTGGCTGTTCATGATATATTTAATATTATTCTCTAACACCATAACTCAAAGGCATCAATTCTTGTACGGTTTTCCTTATTTGTTGTCTAACTTTCATACAAATATGATGCTATTGAAAATACTATGGCTTAGGTCAGGCACACATTAGTCCTCTAACTGATATCTTTGCTTTTGAACACTTTGAAGAGGAGTTGTGCAGATTTGCTTAATGCAGTAAGTCATTTGATTTCTTGACTGTTGCTTCCATGAGTGTTGTTAGTGAATCCAAGCAAAATAAAGTCATTGAGAATTTCATTCTTTTCTTTATCATGATGTTATTTATTGTTTCAATGATAAGAATTTTTGCTTTCTTTAGATTGAGGTACAACCCATACAGAAGTCTATGGTCTTTGATCTTCATCAGCAAGTATTTTAAGTCCTCTTCGCTTTCAGCAAACAAAGTTGTATCATCTGCATATCATAGGTTTTTAATGAGTCTTCCTCCAATCTTGATACCATGTTCTTCTTCATGTAATCCAGTTTATCAGATTATTTGCTGTGTGTATAGATTGAATAAGTATGGTGAAAGAAGCCTTATCATATGGGTACCTCCAGTGCTGTATCAGTTTGTTGAAAGATTTCAATTTTTTATTCCATCAATTGTTCTTTGTCAATGCCTTGTTCTTTGTCAATGGCTTCAGTGTACCTTGACTTGTTTCTTCAGTACCGTTGGCTCTTGATCATATGCTACCTCTTGAAATGGTTGAACACCGACCATTTCTTTTTGGTTTACTGATTGTGTATTCTTTCCATCTTCTTTTTATGCTTTCTGCATCATTCACTATTTTACCCCTAAGCATCTTCATTATTTTAAGTCAAGGATTGAATTTTTCTTCAGTTCTTTCAGCCTCAGAAATGCTATGCATGTTCTTCCCTATTGGTTTTCTAATTCCAGGTCTTTGCACATTTCATAATAATATTTGACTTTGTCTTCTCAAGCTGCACTTTGAAATGTTCTGTTCAGCTCTTTTACCTCCTCATGTCTTACATTTGCCCTAGCATCTGTATGCTAGAGAGCACGTCTCAGAGTCTCCTCTGACATCCATTTTCATCTTTTCCTTTGTTCTTGTCTTCTTAATGACCTTTTGCTTTCTTCCTGTATGATGTTCTTGATATCATACCACAAATCTTCTGGTCTTTGTCATTAATGTCTAATGTATCAAATCTGTTCTTCAGATGGTCGCTGAATTCAGGTGGGATATGTTCAAGTTCATATTTGGTTCTCCTGGACTTGTTTCAATTCTCTTCAGCTTCAGTCTGAACTTTCATATGAGGAAATTGATGGTCTGATCCACAGTCTGCCCTGGCCTTGTTTTGGCTGATGATATGGATCTTTTCTATTGTCTCTTCCCACAGATGTAGTCAGTTTGATTTCTGTGTATTCTATCTGACAAAGTCCATATTTACGATTATCTTTTGTGCTACTTAAAAAAGGTATTTGCAATGAAGCCATTGATCTTGCAAAATTCTATCATGTGATCTCCAGCATAATTTCTATCACCAAGGCCATAGTTTCCAACTACTGATCCTTCCTCTTTGTTTCCAGCCTTTGCATTCCAATCACCAGTAATTATAAATATATCTGATAACATGTTTGATCAACTTCAGACTGAAGAAGTTGGTAGAATTCTTCAGTTTCATCATCACTGGCTTTGAATAATAGTGGTATTAAGTGGTCTTCCTTGTAGGTGTATGGATATAATCCTATAACAGACAGCATTATACATCAAGCTAAATCTTGAAATGTTCTTTCTTATGATGAATACATTATTCCTCTTCAATTTGCCATTCCTGGCATAGTAAGCCATGTGATTGTTAGATTCAAAATGGCCAATAGCCATCCATTTCAGCTCACTAATTCCTAGGATATCGATCTTCATGTGTGCCATTTCATTTTTGAAAACTTCTAATTTTCCTAGATTCATACTTCATATATTCCATGTTTCATTTATTAATCAATGTTTACAGCTGTTTCTCCTTATTTTGAGCCTTGCCCCATCAGCAAATGATGGTCCCAAAAGCTTTGCTTCATTCTCATCATCACGGTCAACTCTACTTTAAGTAGGCATCTTGTCCCCAGTCATATTCTGGCCTCTAGAATAAAACCTGGTAAATATTGATTGTCACAGGCAAGTAACATTAATAAAATGTATTTATCTCTCTTTTTTAATCTTTTTATTTTTATTTTCACTTTTATAAATTTTACCTCTTGCCAACAGCTTTCTATTACTATGTACTCAGCATTACCCGTATGAAGGCTAAAGCAGTATGGAGACTTACGAATTGTGTTTCTTTCTCTCTTTTTTGAAATTATAGAATATTCTTATGTTGTCCACTGGTAAATGCTTAGGATATTTAAGGTTAACATTACTCTGACTTATATGTACTGTAAAAGAAAACTGCTTTTGAAGACATCAATTTTTTAAAATCAGTTTTAGAGAGACTTCTATTTAACACATTTTTAAATTTGAAAAAGAAAAACAAGGGGTTGTATGTTGAATTCCACTTTGAATATTTAGAATTTCTCCTGTGAACTGCTCTGCTTTTGTGTCATTTATAGCTGAGGCACTTAAGAGAGCTGAACAAGAAGACAGCACTAGTTTGAAAGGAGTGAGGAAGTGCTGGCTGCTAGTCTGGGACTTCCCAGGTCACTAATTTTGAAACCCCTCCAAACACTGATCTAAAGATCAAATTCTAGTCTTTCAATAGCAGGGATCAAAAGGTTGGAAGACTATATTCTGTTTCGTCATGTAGCAACAGGATTCTGTTGGAAGACTGCAATGAAATGGACTCTAAATCAGGCTTGCTCTTTCCTTTCTCATCTGTCCAATTAAGGACATTATTTGATTTGGTGCATATTAACCATTCATTTTGGTGGACAGTTGTTTCTCTTGTTACAAAGACCATTCTAACCTAGAGTCAGCCAAATAGGTGAAACAAATATCTCTTCATTCCCTGTAGCAGTCTTAGGAGCCCTGGGTTTCCATGTAGGAGTCCCTGGCATGAACTGTTACATTCAGGAACCTGTCAGTTCAGACCCATAGCAACACTGCATGGGGTTTCTGAAACTGTAAATCTCTACAGGAGCAGAAAGCTTCACCCCTTTTCCATTGGGGAGGCTGGTGGGTTTGAACTACTGACCTTTCAGTTAGCAGTCCAGTGCTTATCCTACAGTGCCATCAGAACTCCTTGAGAGTAGACAGCATGGCATAAATTTTACCATGTAGACATTTTCTTGTCATTAATCCACGTATGGAGTCCTGGTATGGTGCTATGGGTTAATGCGCTGGACAACAAAGTTGTTTTGATCTGCCAGATCGGCAGTTGAAACTCAATAGATGCTCTTAGAAAGCCCTATACAGGGTCACTATGGGTCAGAACCAACTCGATGGCACTGAACAGCAACAACAATCCAAGTACAATTACCCAATGTGAACTCCTAAATGACCTTGAAACAAAAAAAGAGAGAAGTGAGATGGGGAGATAAGTGGAAAGGTTTCCTTAGGAAAAAAAATGACTACAATATAATTCTGGATATAAGACTAGTAATAAAAGTAATAATACTTTTAATAGTTATGCCAATAATCTTGAAGTAATTTTAACATTCATTATTTTTCATTTGCTCACCAAAATATCTTGAAGGTTCCATAGAATGCGAATCAAAATGTCTTGCTTTTGTATTTCTTCTTTGTTTATCAACTTTCCTGGAAAATGAGGGGTCTTGATACAAGTGTTAGAAAATTGAAAAATAAAATTTTGAGTGAAAAAGGCCTATATGATTTGGTAAGGTTTTCCTTTTTAGGTAGATATCAGCCTCGTATATACTTTATGGAAGGTAAGAAGGTAGTGTGTATACACCATCTTTTATATCATTGCATGGTAATTGCCATAGACCTCACATTTTCAGTAGAATGAATTAAAGGGTTAACATCCAAAATCAAAGAGTAGAAAATCTCAGTCTGGTTTCAGAGCCTCACATTGAAGAGAAGGTCATTCCACTCACAGGGAACCTATGCTCTGGTACTTCTAAGCCTACATAATCCAATGCTTAGATTTTGTTACTCTATTTAGAATGTTGGTCTTTACATTTTTCAAGTGAATATGTAAACTTGATTTAGAATGAAAATCTGGACATTTGTCTCAAGTGTTGAGATATCCCTTAAACTGTCGCCTCCTTGCTTTGAATGTTGCTCTAGGTAGTTGTGTCTCGTTGGCTACCAAGTCATAGTGATTCAATACACAATGTAATGAAAATACGTTTTTGATCTTGCCCCTTCCCCATAATCGAGAGTTGGGAATCTAACTGTTGTGGTCTTTAGGGTTTTCACTGCTGATTTTCAGAAGTAAAACCAGACCTTTCTTGCTAGTTCTTCTTAGTCTATAAGTTCTGCTGAAACCCATTTAGCATCATGAAAGTATCCACTGACAGATGGGTGGTGGATGTACATGAGGCTTATTGGCTGGGGCTCCAACCCACTCCCTACATGGAAAGTGAAAATTCTACCACAACACTATTTATGTCTGTTTTGAATATTAACCAGTTACTGTTGAGTAGATTCCAGCTCATGGTGACTTCATGTGTTGCAAAATAGAATTGTACTCCATAGGGTTTTCAAGACTGTGATCTTTCCAAAGCAGATCACTAGAACTTTCTTTTGTGGTGTCTCTGAGTGAATTCAAACCACCATTTTGATTAGCAGATGAGCACTAGTCATATTCCTTTCAGTTTTATCTTCTCTTCCTCATCTTCCACCCTACTCACCTCCGAGAAGAACACCTCTACAATATTTTCCTCTGTCTTTACAATCCTGTAAATTCCTTTCCCATATTTTGCTTTGTTTCATTTAGTTTGGAAAATAACAGTGTAGAAGATGTTTGGTAAAAACTTTAATCCTGGCTCCCTTAAAGTGGAAATAATCTTTTTAGTCCCCGACAGATTTCTATATGTGTGTTCAGAGGCTGAAAATATAAAAGTAAGAATTTCAAATAAAATAGAAGACAAACTTCTGTTTTATCTAACTCCCCTCCATGTTTTTTGTTTATAAAAAAATCTATCTTTCCTGTTGTTCCTGCTAATTATTGCTCATATTTTGGCATCAGCAAGCAAAGCCTGATGTTAAGAGAGGTGCATGTGTGTGTATATGCGTGTGTCTGTGTGTAGATGAGAGGGAGACTTGGTGGGTCAGATAGCATAGTGTGTGCAATGGTGAAGAACACACTTACCAAATTAATTAATCTTCAATTAGCAGATCACTGAGGATAGGAATCAATCACAGGCAGTCAAAAGGTGATGTTAGTAAACATTTATAGCTCAGCATGACTCTTCCTAGTTGCTACTGCATTTAGTCCTAGTGCTTTTGTTATTATAAGGCCCTCCTGAAAATTTTATTGTGACTCTTGAGAAATTTCTACTGCCAAGGATAGCATTAGTAAGTATTCTAGGAGATAGGTAAAGCAAAGAGCAAGGTACTTAATGGATTTTATAAATACGGCTTTGGAATGATTTATTATTAGCAACAGCCGTACTATTAATTTCTAGTTGAAAAAATAACATGTTCACAAGTTTCTGAGCTTCAGTAGAAGACTCATTTTGAAGGAAATTGGGTTAGAATGGCATTTAAAAGATTGCTAGAGGTGAGCAGATACATTGGGTGAAGTTGCTTCATTGTAAAAGGTGAACATTCAGAGTGAAACTGTATGCCTTTGGTTTATAGCATTTGGTTAAGCTTTTAAAATGGCCTTTTTCTCTGAACAATCAGTTACAAATTTTACTACTGAAGGATTACTAAAAATCCTCTACCTTTCTTCCTAGGCCAGGTAGTACATCAACTCCTGTATTCCAGCTTGGAAACATGTGCTACTTAAAGAACCTGAGCGTTGGTGTGTGGTGTCATCTAGAATCCATTCTTTTTAGAATATTTTGGAGACTTCCAAGTTTAGCTGGTCTAAAGAGGAAACCCAAAATCAGACATGAACTGTGGTTTTTACTGAACAGAGTATCCATATTTATAGATATTTGTGATCGATTGGGAAAAAATACTGAAATGAGCTCTTAGACCTTCTTCTGCTGTTAAAAGTGACCTAGTCTTGGTGTTTGGGGGCAAAAATAGTGCTTAATATGTCATGACATTTTATTTGAGAGTGTAATTTGTGAATGAACTCTATTTATGAGAACACGTAGAGAAGAGTATATATGTATTTCAGAGTGTTTTAAATGCCTGTTGGTTAGGCTTGGTGAGGGTTATTTCCTCTTTTGTTTCCTCTTCTATCCTTTCCACAATAAGACAGGAAGAACAGTAATACATATTCACACAGGCCTCCTGTATGTAGTCTGGTTGCAGGAATAAGCTAACATGCTGGCCTTTACCACCCAACCCTTCTGGTGGCTTCTGAATTCAGATTCAATGCTGATACAATTTAGTGCAAAAAGTGATAATTTGGAAAATTGCCAAAACTCGCTATAGTTTTTCCTGGCAGCTTTCCCTTGGTATTATTGATAAATTCTTCATGTCACTATAATGCCACACTACCACTACTGACTTAAAAAATAAATTATTGTGGTGAAATATATATATAACAAAACATTAGCCATTTCAACTACTTTTAAATGTACAATTCAGTGACATTAATTACTTTTACCATATTGTGTAACCTTCACCACTATCCACTTCCAAATTTTTTCATCTCCTTTAACAGAAAGAAGCTCAGTACCACTTAAGCAATAACCCCCTTATTTCTCCCTCCCAAAGCCACAGTTGATGTTTTGTTTTGTTTTTTTTTTCTTTATTTTTGGAAGAAACCATTTTCTGTAGGAATAGATGGGTTTAAACTTTATGAAGCCAGTCTGAATGCTTTCCCTTAGGGGCTATCCACTTCCTGTCTCCTGTCTAATAGGTTCTTTTGGATTTTCTTTGATTAGTCCATAAAAAAGCCTGGGATGATCATGTTGGAAGGTTATCCTGAGGTAGCTGTGTTGCAGAGGAGAGACAGCACATTTGCTGTTTTAGCCACCTATTCTGTTTCATTGAACTACATGCCTGCTTCCCTCCATTTTGTCTGTGCTCATACACTATGCTTTCCCTTCTCTTTCTAACTCTCTTCTACAGAACTTGTGTTAAAGGAAAAGACTCCATTCCAGATCCATTCCAGAGTTACTGTGAGAAACTTCTCCACTCTGACTCTTTTCCTATCTCAGTAAAATGGCAGTGTAAGATAGCTTTATGCAAGCATAAGGTAGAAGAAATACCCATCTAGAAAATTTGCTTTTCTTTCTGATTTTCTTCTCTACCCTCAACCTTCATATTTTGCCCTTATGTAAGCTGTACTTGTGTGTAATTTTCCTAGATTTGTTTTAAGAATAAAACAAAAGCAGCCTACATTGGTTTAATATGGGAAGTCAAAGATGACAGACATCTGGTTCCTAGGCAATAGCCTTCAGTATTAAGATTGGTGACCTGTCTTTCCTTGGTAATAGTGTTAGTACCTAGCCCCCCAATCTAAAAACAGTTTCATGTAGTAAGTCATTGTTGTTAGGTGCTGTTGAGTCAGTTCCAACCTATAGTGACCTTGTATAGTTTCTGAGGAGTGGCTGGTGAGTTTGAACCACCAACCTTGCAGTTCAACCCAACCTTGTAGTCAAGTGCTTATCCTACAGCACCACACCAGTACCAGGTACAAAATTGTTACGTTTCTCTTAGGATGAAATATACTGTGGGTTTTAAGCTTCTTTACAAGAAGATTTTTCATGTTATTTTTGTTTCCATTGGTGAATGAATACAAATCTTCAACGAGGCTCAGCAGAAATGAGAAAGCATTATTCCTGATCCATCAAGTCGTTTTAAAAAAATTCCAGCGCAGGTTTTTGTTTGTTTGTTTGTTTAATTATTATTGATAGTTTTACTTACTCTGCCATTCTCAAAAGAAGTCATCTAGTTCATCAGTGAGATTAGTGGATAAGGAGAGTATACGTACAGAGTGTGAGAGTTGGGACCTCTTTTCTCATGCTAGACTGACCCTGGGTGTTTTGTTTGTTTGAAACCTGCCACAAATCAGATTAGCCTGGATCTTTATTTATATTTAATTTTATTTTGAGGGGAGGTAGTGATGAAGATAATTCTATTTTATATTGGTACAAAATGAACTAGTTGACTTATTGTTTTTGTTAAGTGCCATCAGTTCTGACTCATAGCGACCATATATAGAGGTTCCAAGGAGCAGCTGATGGGTTTGAACCACCTATCGCCAAGTGGCAGCATCGATGGACTCAAACGTGGCAACTGTAGTGAGGTTGGCCCAGGATCAGGCAGTGTTTTGTTCTGCTGTGCATAAGGTCTCTACGGGTCGGTACTAACTTGATGGCACCTAACAACAACATCTTGCGGATAGCAATCCAGTGCTTATCCGACACACCAGGACTTGTACCTAGAGGTATTTTTCATAGCTACTTCTCTTGTGAGAAAAGTCTTATTCAAAATTAACATTGTTTTCCCTATCTTTATTTTGAAATGTAAATTCACCCAAATTTATTTTAAGGCTGTGGAATTGGTGAAAGGGGGATCTAGAAAAGCAGTTGTTTTGTCCCCTCCAAGCTTGTTGCTCCTTTGGGATTCTAGGTCCTTATCAGGCACAGTTTTACCGCGAAGAGCTCTTCAAAGCCATTCAGGCTCCATTCCATTTTTCTCTGTGTCGCTCCAGTTCGTATTTTACAACTCATGCCTAGGAGTCAGTAACAAAATGAATTGCCTTGACTCTCGCTTCAATCCACTTTCCTCCCTTAATATGCAGCCCAAAGTTTTGCAGCTCGCTGTCAGATGGTAGTGCTAGACTTTCACACTGATCCCAAAGCCTCCGCTGGGGCTGTTTCTTAACACGGAGTTACAAACTTTAAGAAAACAGTTCCAAACGAAAATCCACGCCAGGCTTTGAACTCTGCTTCTGTCTTCCGTCAACTGACAGAGTTGCCCTTTTGCTCAAACTCGCAGCTCCAGTTTGCTTTCGGGAGAGCTCCGCTGGGTGTCTGCTGCTTTGCTGCGGCGGGAACACGTGTGTGTGTGTGTGTGTGTGTGTGTGTGTGTGTGTGTGTGTGCGCGCGCGCGCGCGCCATAACCCTGTGCTCCAGAACACGTGTGTGTGTGTGTGTGTGTGTGTGTGTGTGTGTGTGTGCCATAACCCTGTGCTCCAGAACCTAACCAAACCCTAACCAGGCTCCCTAGGTTTAAGAGATCTTCACCCAAAAGGCCAACTGGGGAAAGTAAGGAAGCTTGAGGAGCTGAGCCCGATCTTTTGTTTGTTGAGTTTTATATTTCAGACATTTAGAGACGCAGCAAACAGAGGAAGAGCTGTTCTCCCAGTGTACGTTTTCTTCTCTTAGCAAACCCTCAGGCCTCGTTTCCACATTTTACAGTTGACAGTGAGGATTTTAATAGCTTGCTCCCTTGTTCTCGGGTCCAATCCATGCAAACTGCAGCCGGGTAAAATAAGAGTACATCCTCTGCCATTTTCAGCCAGTTTGTCCTAGCAGCCCTGCCCGCCCTCCCCCCCGCCCTTTTTTTGGGGGGCGTCCTCAGTCACTGGAGTTAAAGCTGTGCGACTAGAAACTCCGCCGGATCTTCCGCGCCGTAGATCCAGTCCACATTTGCCAAGTGCCGTGCGGTCGGGGATGGTGATAAGAACTCTCCTGTGAGGGAGAGCGAGCAAGACTTTAGTCCGGTTTCCATGTCAACGATTCAGTCCATATTTGCCATCAGGCTGTTGGTGGCAGAAGCACTTTCGTGAGGGTAGCGCTGTCCTAGTCCTAGTTCTTCAATCTGCGCCAGGATTCCTGAGCTGCCTGGGTGTGGGGTTAAATGGCAGGGGCCTTTGGGGAGAAAACTCCACGGAGGGGAGGACTCTCAGCCCGGGGTCGGGGTCTCACAGATCGGGCCAGCCACGTGCCCAGCTCCTCCCCTCCCCCCCTTCCCTCTGCTATTGCTCCTAGGGAGAGCTGATGGGTCAGTTTCTAAGAAAGTTCTCTTCAGCCTTGGCAGTCACTGGGATGGTGACGTGGGGCTCTAATGGTAGAGGTAGAAGAGGACCCTAGAAGATTTAAGATTAAAAGGAAAAGAAGAGGGAAAAGAAAAATCGCACGTTACTTCGCCCAACTCAAGTGGATAAATTAATTGTTAGATAAGAATAGTGGCTGTTTTTCAAAACTGCCCATGCATAGTACCAAGGGTGTTAGCTCTTTTCATATTTCACAGACACTGAAGAAAGATGAGGTCTTCCTTTGGAGATATCCATCCTGGCTTCCAGGTTTTCACAGGTTTCCCATTACATTCCAACTCTGAAGAAAATGGCAGGGTAATTGCATGTAAAAATCCCTCATTTGTGTGCAGGCCTCAGGATTGTTTGCCAGCTAGCTCAGAGGCAGTTGATTAGCCAAGCTCCGTTTTATGAGGCAGCCTATAATTTGGTTTCTAGGACCTAATGCACCAAGAGAGTTGTTGCCCCTGAGGACTGCACAGGGAAATGAGGGCACTGGTCCATTCCAGTCAGATCTTCTTGGTTGGCTGAGGGGTGGGAGGTGGAGGTAGGGGAGAAGCACTGGTTTTGTTTTTTGGAGCTGACAACTGTTAGTTTTCTTGGGAGTAGATGAGTTCAGGCTTTTGTAATTATTCTGTGACCAGTGAGTGGACTAAACTCCAGGCACTAAAGAATCTGGAAGGATAATGGTCTGTGGCTGTGAGGTCTTCGTTTATAAATTTGAGGGGAAAAGAGGCCCGGTGTCTAGTGATGCTGGCTGGCCTGGGCCTTCCAAGGTAGTCGTGGGCCTGATGAGGAGTTGGAATCTTATCCAGCTTTCTTAGCCTGCCATATAAAGAGCATTCTGGGTCAATTTGAGGGGGAAAAAAGGCCGCTACTGGGATTTATGGGGTCTGTGGCTCAGGACACCACCACTGGAGTTTTCTGTATATGTGTGGCTTTATACCCAAGCTAAACTGAAGTCTCTTAGAACAAACTGGTAAACTTAAAAGATTCTTTATACTGCTAGGCTAGACAACCAATCTGGGTTGCATCCATTTTCTGTGTGCTCTGTTAGACTGTGCCTATGCTCTTCACAGAGAAAATGGTTTCCCTTCTTTGGCCATCCTCTTCAGCAGTGGTTTGATCCTTCAGGTTCCTCCAGCAACTTCTGTAGGTGGTTTAGTCTTACAGGTGCTGCCTTTGGATGCTAGGATTATTGCTCACTGTGGCCAAAACTTTCTTAGGAGGCGACCATGGGTTCTACTTTTGGAAGTCTGTTAGCCACATGCCCCCACAGAACCTCAGTGGGAAGTATTTTAAGTCAATGGTGAATTGAACAGCTTTGATCCTAAACTCATTTCTCATATTCTGATCTCATTGTTGGATTTGCTCTCCAATCCCTACTTTGGCCGCCCCCCACCCCCTCGCTTTTTTTTAAGGCTAAGTAGGCAGGAGGCAACCTTGGAGATTCCACTTGCTTTTGAAGCCACTCTTCTCAGCCCTCTGACTTTAAGTGACCCCGGGCAGGTCCCCTCACCTCTCCTTTCAATTCTGTAAAATGGGGATAATCCAGACCCCTTGCCCCTAGGGTCTTGTCAGAATGAAATCCTGAGGGCAGGGGAGGAAAAGCGGAAAGTCTTAACAAAGGTCAGTTCTGTCTTTCTGCTTGCAAAGAGTAAACTGCAGAACCTCCCCTCACTCACTCAACCCAGGTCTTTAGAGATGGTTTGTAAAGGGCTTTGAAGAAAAGTGTTGTAGAGGCGCTAAGTAGCAGCCAAGAGACCAGGCCTGCTGCCAGGGAGTCAGACTTGGGCCGAGGCAGCCGCGGTCTCCGGCTCAAGCCAATTTTGCAGCCACGGGTAAAGTTCACGCTGCCCGCTGCTCCCCTCGGTGCGGCTAAAACCCGCCAGGATAGGAACTCGGGGAGGGAGGCGGAGGCGGAACAGACTCCGGCGAGGCTAGAGCTCCGGGCCGGGTTTTCACTGAAGCTTTCAGCGGCTGCGCTGCCGAGCGAAAGCGGCAGAGAGCTTGCTGCCGCCGCGGCTCGTTTTCTTCCCCTCCTCCTTTGTGAGGGGAAGAGAGCGAGTCCGTTCCGCGGCCTGCGCCCGCTCCGTGCTCCAGTCCGGGTTTGCCAGGCGACCGCGACGGTGCTGGGCAAAATGGCAGTGCTGAGCCTCGTGTCGGAGTGAGGGGGACTTGGAGGAGAGTGGGGCGCTCTAGCCGTTCAGTCAAGCCGCCTGCCTGCTCGCCCGCCCGCTGCCGCGCAGCAGTCTCGGCCACAGCTGCGGCCGGGGAGGGGAGGCAGGACGCCCGGCCCGGCCCGCGCTCCGACTTTACCTCCCAGCGCCCGGGCTGCTGCCGCGCGCCCTCCAGCCCGCCCGTCCCAGGTCCCCCTCCCCCCGCTCCCTCCCTCCCCGTCCCCTCCCCCTCGGCTCCCTCCCTCCCTCCCTCCTCCTTTCTCCGGCAGCAGAAAGCGGAGAGTCACAGCGGGGCCAGGCCCTGGGGAGCGAAGCCTCCACCGCCCCCCTCATTCCCAGGCAAGGGCTTGGGGGGAATGAGCCGGGAGAGCCGGGTCCCGAGCCTCCAAAGCCGGGAGCAGCTGAGCCGCCGGCGCCTCGGCCGCCGCCGCCTCCTCCTCCTCCGCCGCCGCCAGCCCGGAGCCTGAGCCGGCGGGGCGGGGGGGAGAGGAGCGAGCGAGCGCAGCGCAGCAGCGGAGCCCCGCGAGGCCCGCCCGGGCGGGTGGGGAGGGCAGCCCGGGGGACTCGGCCCCGGGGCGGGGTGGGAGGGGGGGAGAAGACGAAGACAAGGCCGGGTCTCTCCGCGGACGAGACAGCGGGGATCATGGCCGCGCAGGTCGCCCCCGCCGCCGCCAGCAACCTGGGTAACCCGCCGCCGCCGCCCTCGGAGCTGAAGAAAGCGGAGCAGCAGCAGCGGGAGGAGGCGGGGGGCGAGGCGGCGGCGGCAGCGGCCGAGCGCGGGGAAATGAAGGCAGCCGCTGGGCAGGAGAGCGAGGGCCCCGCTGTGGGGCCGCCGCAGCCGTTGGGAAAGGAGCTGCAGGACGGGGCCGAAAGCAATGGGGGAGGCGGCGGTGGAGCCGGCAGCGGCGGGCCCGGCGCGGAGCCGGACCTGAAGAACTCGAACGGGAACGCGGGCCCTAGGCCCGCCCTGAACAATAACCTCACGGAGCCGCCCGGCGGCGGCGGTGGCGGTAGCAGCGACGGGGTGGGGGCGCCTCCTCACTCGGCCGCGGCCGCCTTGCCGCCCCCAGCCTACGGCTTCGGGCAGCCCTACGGTCGGAGCCCGTCCGCCGTCGCCGCCGCCGCGGCCGCCGTCTTCCACCAACAACATGGCGGACAACAAAGCCCTGGCCTGGCAGCTCTGCAGAGCGGTGGCGGCGGCGGGGGCCTGGAGCCCTACACGGGGCCCCAGCAGAACTCGCACGACCATGGCTTCCCCAACCACCAGTACAACTCCTACTACCCTAACCGCAGCGCCTACCCCCCGCCCCCCCAGGCCTACGCGCTGAGCTCCCCAAGAGGCGGCACTCCGGGCCCCGGCGTGGCGGCGGCTGCCGGCTCCAAGCCGCCTCCCTCCTCCAGCGCCTCGGCCTCCTCGTCGTCTTCGTCCTTCGCTCAGCAGCGCTTCGGGGCCATGGGGGGAGGCGGCCCCTCAGCGGCCGGCGGGGGAACCCCCCAGCCTACCGCCACCCCCACCCTCAACCAACTGCTCACGTCGCCCAGCTCGGCCCGGGGCTACCAGGGCTACCCCGGGGGCGACTACGGCGGCGGGCCCCAGGACGGGGGCGCCGGCAAAGGCCCGGCGGACATGGCCTCGCAGTGTTGGGGGGCCGCGGCGGCAGCGGCCGCCTCGGGAGGGGCCCAACAAAGGAGTCACCACGCGCCCATGAGCCCAGGGAGCAGCGGCGGCGGGGGGCAGCCGCTCGCCCGGACCCCGCAGGTACACATTTGAGTGGGGAGGGGGCTGGGGCAACCAGGTAGCTGGGGGTGGGTGGCGGCAGCGGGGAGCCGATCACAGCCGTGGGCTCTCCCCAGTCCGGGGCCCCCACTGCTGGGGAGCTGCCATTGTCTGGCTCTTCTCTCTTAAAATGGCTGCCTGTCTGCCTTCCTCTCCTTCCCTCCTTTCAGTCTTTGTGTGGGGCTTTCCCAGAGGTGTCTGCTCCCCATCTCCCCTTCTCCTGGTTCCTTTGAACTCAGGGGGTTGCCAGGGGGGTACGGGACAGAGTGTGTGGGAGAAGGGCCTGACCCGGGGTGAGGGGGTGCTGGGGGCTCAGGTTAGGAGCATAGTTGGTGGCAGGAGTTTGGGAGTTGAGCAAACAGTTCTTTGCTCGCCTGCCGCTCCTTTCTGCCCCTCAGCCCTCCTTTAGGTTGTCCCCATCTGTGCTTTCTAGGAGGGGCCCCTCGGACTCGTGGAGACCTCGAGGGAGGGCAGGGGCCTGCTTGGGGGCAGCTAGAGGCCGGCTGCGGTTCACCCAGAGCAGCCCGGGCCATCTCCTGTCTTGGTCTCCGTCGGCCCAGTGGCCTGGGCTTCTCCCTGGAAGTGCTGGTAAACAGCTGAGTGATTGGAGTAGTAAGTGCAGATTGCTTTGGTTTGGGATTTGAATTATGGAGGTAAAATCCTTCTGTCAAAGCCAGGAGACAGTTGGTCTTAGGTTGACATCCTATCTGTGATCTGATTGGCTCCCCATCTCCTGCTCTTGGCCATTTATAATTGCCTCTGATGTAATGGTACAACAATCCTGATGAGCTCATAAACTTTTACACTCTGCTTTTCTGCCAGTGATAACCCAAACCATCGCTGCCACTATCTGCCTTTTATTCCAGAGCTGAAATTGGCTGTGACCTTGAGGAGGGAGGTTTAAGCAGCAATACTGTATCAGCAGGAGCAGAGCCCCAGACAGGCTGCCCTTGTTACATTGTGCCCGAAACAAAAGAGGAGGCAATGGCATTTTGCTTGTACCTTAGATTTATTTTGCTTGTTATGTTTTATGCAGCCTGAAATAGATTCTGTGTTGTTAGAACAGTAGCTGAGTTTTTCTCTACAATGGGTTTGCTGTTTGTTTTGGTTTTGTGACTTTCCTCATGGTATAAATGAATTCTTTGATGGCTCTGAAGACGCATTTGTCTTGTAATTTTGACCCTGTTCGCTTAGCAGAATTGAAATTATTTTACTGGGCCTCTATTCTGTGGTGCTGAATGTGGGATCTTTATGGGGGGCAGTGCTGAAGAAAACTTATTTTTTTGGAGAACTGGAAGCTGAGAGAATTTCATGTATGGTTTGTTCAAGTGTTCAGTTTTAGGGAAGGCGGAGCCCCATTCTTTGTTTACATGTTGAATCTTGTTAACACTTTCTTTTGTTAATTGAACTTTGAGAAAGCAACTAAATTTAAAGGGAAGGGAGTGAATGTTTCTTCATAATTGTGGAAGGGACTTACTCCTAAAGCTTTGGTTTAATTTGTTCTTGGAATATATTTATTCAAATGGGCTAGTTTTGCATTTTAATTTTGCCAGCAATCAATTTAGAGCTAGACAGTTTTTCTTTGCATTTTGTTCCATTTTTTTCTGTCTTTCATGGTATAAAGATGGTGTATGGTGAGACTTAAGACTTGCTTAGATATTACAACTTATAGGTGTCTTTTTGTACATTCATTTTGTTTTACTCATTTTTCCTCTTCATCATGTTTTGTCTTTAAGACTTTGGTCTTAAGAAATATAAGGTACTCTATGGACCTATATGAACTGGTGTGGTTCTAGAGGATCAGCACTTTACTGTGAGCCACAAGGTCGCAGTTGAAACCCACCAGCTGCTTCTTAGAAACCCTATACAGGGTCACGATGAGTCAAAACTGACTGGATGGAACCTAACATCAACAACATGGGCCCATGTATCTTTTGAAAGAGAGGGGCCAAATTTCTTTCAAACACCCTCACTTACAGCAGTAGCGAGTTTACCTTTGTGCTACAAGATTTTGTTCACTTAGATGACCTAATTAGTTGCATTCTTTCCCCTTGCCAGAAATGCTTTTTCTACTCTTCCTTTGGGTTAGGAATTTTGGAAATTGTTGTAGTGGATGGCAGGCTTACAGCTCTGTGTGTGGACTCCATGTCTTTCATGTGCAAAAAGCAGGGGAATTTTAAGTTGTACTTAAAAAAAGTTCTACTGTTTGGCGTATTAGTTTTTGTCTTAGAAAACAGAACACCTTGTCTTCAATTCATTCTATAATACACATTTTTTTTCTTATTATTCTTTCTGTTTTTTAAGCTGAGAAATTACTCTTCTTGAAAACTATTAGAATATGAGAGGAAGCAATTTGAAGATAAACCAAGAAGAGGCTCATTTAAAAGCAAATTAGATTTGAATTGTACTGGTTTGGAGATGGCAATTTATTCTTATAAAATCAACTATTGCTGTTCAACAATCATCAAACAGTGTAAATTTTTGTGATAGGCACTGTGTATGTTATGGGTAGGAGTCCTGGTGTGGCACTGTGGGTTATGTGCCAGATTGCAAAGCTGTTTGAGCTGCAAGGTGAATGGTTCAAGCTTACCAGCTGCTCCTCAGAAACCCTATACAGGGTCACTAAGGGTCGGAACCGACTCGATGGCACTTCACAACAACAACGTTATGGGTAAGTGGGAAGAAGATAGATAAAGTTCCTGTTTAGAAGCCTATCTGTGCTGCTTTTGGATGAGTTTTCTTTTTTAATATCACCAGACCCAGACTTCTTGTTGTAAAGTGTCTTGGAGTCAATTACTACTCATGGTTCCCCACCAAACATAGATTACTTCTGTTCAACATTAGTTCAGATACTTACTCTACTGAGACGCAGGGAATGGGCTGGTGAGCATTGGATTATGGAAGGTACCATGCAGCTTCCAGTTTTGTGGGTTACTTTAGGCATGTGGCGCTACTATAAATGAGGTTGTAGGTAGATGGATTTTGTTCTGAATTCCTCTTTGCTATTCGAAGATAAACTTCTTGGCAGACCATAGTGCCCTACTCTCTTAAATGTTCTTAAATAATAGGGTCTTGCTCTACCTTCTCCTTTTCCTAACCCAGTCCAGAATTAAGACTTGAGTTTTTGTGGAAACTTGATTGGCATAGCTAAGGTGGTAATGTTCTCATTTAACTCTTTTATGAAATTAGGCAAGTGTGTGTTTTTCACAGCAACTGGGAAGATCCCAATAGCAAACTTCCTTTATCTCATTCATTATGCAATATTGTGTCTCAAGGTGTTGAATTTTGCTACTAATGAAGTATTATATGTCACCTATGTGCTTGAACCCTATGTAAGGGATGAATACATTTTCTCTTTGGAAGCCTACCTGGGATGCTTTTGGTAGTAGTACCTTAAGGCCACCCAACTCATTAAGGTAAAAATGGCATATATTAAGTAGTCTAGAACCACATTAGATTTGATTGGCTGTTAGTTCCTGCTGTGGAACTATCAAATGGCATCTCCGACTTCTGGGAAACAAACAGAGGAATCCTGGGTTTATTATGGGAATGCCTACTGGCAGAAATTTTGGGCTGGCTGAAATACAGGACTCTTGGAGCTCTCTCAAGTAGGAGGAACTGGGAAAACTTTACTGAGAATGGTGCTTTTTAGTTGTGGGGGCTTCATGTTTCTCTGTTGTACGTGAGTGAACTGGGGTGATGAGGATTAAGATGGTGGTCTGAAAAGAAAGCACCTAGGACCAAGCTTGACTTCTTATATATGAGAACTTTTAGAAATTCCTTCCTTTGTGTGTGACACAGAATAACCATGACAAGCAGCACCTGTACCTGTAACAAGGTGTTGTAGATAGCATCAAACATTCATATGTTGAATTGACTCCTGTAGGGTGTCATGTCTACTTTGGCAAAGAGTTTAGTGAACTGTTCGAAGTCTGGGACTAAGCTAACAAAGTATCATGAGCAGGGCCCTTTCTCATTCCTGGCATTCAAAATTGCTTCAGATTGGTTTCAAATTCCCAAATTCTAGAAGCAAATTGAAGCTTGCATATAAATATGGTTAAAATATGGTATTGAAATTATATTGGCACTAAGTATTTCTTCTTGCCCAGTGAGCCTTGATACCTTGGGCTCTGAAATGGAGTTCTGATTCCCATAGCTTTTATTTCCGTGTTTTTGTTGGTCATTAATCATTATTGGTGCATACTGACTGAGTTGTATGTGGTACAGTGATTAGGGTTAAATGCACAGGGCTCACAAGAGGAGGAAGCTTGGGTTGTATGGAAGCTCTGGTTTAAGCTGTATGACATTGAGCAAATCATTCACCTTCTTTGGGTTTTATTTTCTGCTCATCAGTAAAATGAAGTTGGTAGACTGGATCTATCTGTGCTGCCATACCTGGTATGCTTTGAGGACAGCTTCCTGCACATTTATCAGTAGTGGTCTTGAGACCATCTTTCTTCCCCTGGGCTCAAGAAACTATAGGCTTGTTTTCTCCTGAGGATTCACAGGAACATCGCTTTGCAGTTGGTGCCACAGTGGTCTGTGGCCCAATATAGCAAAAGTCCTACCAGACTGTTGCTTTGAAACTGTTAATCTGTTTGTCGTTAGTCATCCCACCTGGCTGGTGGTTTTAAAACACTAAACAGTAATTGAAAAAAATTAGACAGACTTCATTAAAGCAAGACTTGAAAAATAGTTGCTTCAGAATCCCCAGGGGGCTTTACATTAGGGGGTTGACTGAGGGTGGGGTGAGGAGTGAATATTCTCAAGTTCACCAGTAACAACACTGCTTCTTTTCTGGGGATGGGGAGAGGTAGCAGTGAGCTCTCTCCAAGCTCTTATGGTGGTGTTTGGGCAGGTTGAGGTCTGGTTTGGGCAGTTGGTTGTAATCTGAGTGCCTGGACTTGCCCTGTAAATTTTGCTGAGAGAGAAGCAAAAGTTCCTGAGGCTGGAACAAGAAAAGTTAAATAGATGTCTCAGAGTCAATTTCATGGATGTGTTTGCCTTTTCTTATTTCCCTTTTTTTTTTCTTTCTTCAAATTAATGACATAGTTTGCACTTGGCCCTGGAAATACTGTTCTTTCTCTTGTCCAGCATGCCTGAATTTCCGTTCTTCCTCCTCTTGGCTTAGTAGTTCTGAAGTTTAACTTAGGCATATTAAAGGTGTGCTAAAAGTAAGCTTCTCTTCATAAAGGAGGGAAAAAAGTAGAGGAAAGGTGCTTGATAATTCTTTGCTTGACACAGCAGCTTCTTCTCTGAAGGAACCAAATGTTTCAGAGCTTTGTGTAAATACTTGCTGAGCTGTCAATATGTACCCAGGAGGTTTCTGTAGTGAGATGTAAACGGCTCTATAGAATATTTGACAAGCAAATTAATAAACAGTTTTCTAGCAAAGATAATGCTAGTCTATTCTTAATGTGGAATAAAACAGTATTACAGAAAAATACTTGAGAATGAGGAGGAGAGTGAGTACTGTTAGAGGTGGTGCAGGGGACTTCGAAATAGAGGTGATTTAAAGAAAATTTGAAGTGGAAAGATGCTGTCCTAGAAGCGACTTGCATCCATGGCCTTGGCTCATTGTTCAGTTTCATACACCTGGAGTCCAGTTCAAAATCGATTGCAATTTCAGAGTGAAAGTAAACAAAAGTTTGGAAAGAAGGCCCAAACCTTAGTTGTGAGGTAAGTGTGCTATAAAAGCTGGATCTGTGAGACTTTGGGGCCTTTTTTTTTGTAGAAACGTTTTGTATTTTTATGAGATGCTTTTAGGATTGGGTTTGTATTTTTCAAATACCAGAGGGAGAAAAAAGATACTGCAACTTCAGTGCATCTACAGTGGATGTTCTGTGATGGCTTTTGAGATTGTAAACCGACTACCCAGGACTGGGCTTACTTATATATATATTTTTTTACTTGATTCCTATGTGTCACATGGAGTCCTGGTATGGCTCTATAGGATAAGCACTGGTCGGCGGTTCAAACCCACCATCCTCTCATTGGAAACCCTATACAGGGTTTCTGACTGTGAGTCAGAAGCAACTTGACCACATTTAACAACAACATGTATCACATGTGTTGTTGTGTGTCTATGAATATTAATGCCTCCAGTTTCCTAGGTCAGTAGAAAGTTTTAAATGTTTGGGGAATCATTAAATATTGTTTGATTGAAGAGTTATATGAGTCAGTTCAATCTTTGTTTTTGAGATTGTCACTTTAGGATTTAGAAACATTCTTATGAAGGAAAAAGAATAAGTTGTAAATGAGTATTTTAGCTATCTGCATGTGGTACTTTTCATCTTTGGCCTCATGAAATGTGAGTAGATTTACTTTCTTGAAATCTTTTTTTTTTTTTTTTTTTTCTTTTTAATTTATTGTGGTTTGGGTGAAAGTTTAGAGAGCAAATTCATTTCCCATTCAAACATCTTAACATGTTTTGTGACATTAGTTGCAATCCCCTCAATATAGCAACACTCTTTCCCATTTCCTCCTTGGTCTCCTAGTTTCCATTTGCCCATCTTTCCTTTTCCCTCTACTTTCAAGCACCTTTGCCTCTACTTTTTCCTGTCTTAAGAGCTTTGTTTTGTGCATATACTGTCCTTATGGTCTCAGTATGGTTGATTGTTTTGAGGAGCAAGTTTCTTACAGGTGCTACTCACACATTATGGGCCTATCATTTGTTTGGCTGAAAGGTGATCTCCTGCAGTGTGTTTAATTCCAGGTTTTAAGGGTGTCTAAGACAGTGCATGGAGTCCTGTTGTGACGCTGTGGGTTAATGTACTGAACTGCAAAGTCGGTTTGAACTACAAGGTTGGCGATACAAGCTCACCAGCTGCTCCTCGGAAACCCTAGACAGGGTCACTATGGGTCGGAACTGACTCAGAGGCACTTAACAACAACAAAAAGGCATAGTGCATAGTCAGGAGTCCTAGTATGGCACCTTAGGATAAGCACTCTACCTCAGGGACGGTTTGAATTGCAAGGTTGGTGGTTCAAATTCACCATCCACTCCTTAGACACCCTATACCAGGGTCGCTATGAGTCAGAGTCAGCTTGACAGCACTTAACAACAACAACAACAATAAAGTCAGTTTGAACATGTCGATATAGTTCAAACCAAACAGCCGCTCCTTGGAAATCCTATACAGGGTTGCTATGAGTTGGAACTGACTTGATGGCACTTAACAACAACAACAAAGGCATAGTTTCTGGGGTTCTACCAATCTCTTAATCAGACTAGTAAACCAAATCTTTTTTATGAGTTTGAATTTTGTTCTACAGTTTTCTCCTACTCCATCTATCCCCAGGGCCTTCTACTGATCAGAGGAGTTGGAAGTGGTAGCTAGGTACCATCTAACCAGGTTTTTTGGTCTTAGGCTAGTGGAAGCTGTGATTTATTAGTCCTTTGGACTAATTGTTTCCTTGAGTCTTGTATTTTATTTACTCGTCTTTGCTCTGGATGGGAAGAGAGTTATAGCTTAAATGGCTGCTCACAAGCATTAAGACCTCAGTTGCTACTTACCAAAGTAGCATATGTTGTAGTTAAGTGTCATCAAGTTGGTTCTGACTCATAGTGACCCTGTATAGGGTTTCTGAGCAGCTGGTGGGTTTGAACTGCCTAACTTGTGGTTTGCTGTCCAGTGCTGATCCACAGCACCACACCAAAAGTCCAAGTGGAACATAGAACAGTGTCTTTATGGACCATGTTTTACCAGTTGACCTAAATGTCCCCTGAAGTCTTTCCTTTTTAAAAAAAAACTAAATTTATTGACTAGTACCAGTTTTCTTCACAAGTGTTTTCTCGACCAGAGTTCTGGAAGTGCCTTTTTGCCTTAGCTATTTGCTGACTCAACAGCACTTAACAACAACAACAGATTGCAATTTGAACCTACCAGCCATCCTGTGGGTAAAAGATGTGCAGACATTCTGCTTCCATAAAGGTTTACAGACTTGGAAACTATAGGGTCCTGTAGGGTCACTATGAGTTGGAATTGACTGGACTGCCATTTGGTTTTGACATTTTGTAGAAGAGCATATGAATGTAATTATGACCTTTACCATAATTTTTAGGTTCAGCTAATTTATCAAAAGTGATGAATTTGTTTTTAAACAAAACATGAAAAGCACTGGTTGCCCATTATTGCCCGTGCCTTTTCCAATGTGGTGGTGCTGAGAGTATTTGAATTTCAGACTTATTGCTGGGAACATCATTTCTATTCAGAGTGATCCAGAAATTTTAAGAGGGTTGGGATAAAGACCTATATGATTGTACTGCCTACGTACTAGGAAGGGATTTAAACTATAGAGGCAATATGAGCTTCAGGAGAATTTTGTTTTCTTGGTGAAGCATGCTTATATGTGCTGCACACATCTGAAAAACTTGCAAAACAGGGATTCAAGAATAAGGAGCAATCAGAACTGGGCAGGATTAACCTGGGACAGCTTTTTAGAGGCAATTATTTCTGAAGCTAAATATCCAAGGAAAGGAAGGTTAAAATATTTAAGCTATCTTTTCATAATGCTACTCTGAGTTCCATGGGCTTTATAGAATCCAAATTAAATACATTCATGTCCAGATCTGTAGTCATCTCAGTGTTTCAGTGACTTTGAGAATTTGGACTCTACCCATAAAATTCCCTGAAAGAGACTGGTTCCAGAATCTTAGTGGTTCCTGTGGTTATATGGGGCCTTTGGTCCAACCTGCCAAGCTCTCAGCCAATTCAGGGGCTCTTTTGTAGTAATTTTGCTTTTGGAAGGTCATGTCACCTCAGAGTTGTGTGCCCTGGACAGTTCTGCAGTGGCAGTGGTTTAACTTTGGTTGGACAGCCTGGGATTTTTCTTTTTTTTTGTCAGGATTAGTTAACATTTCTTAAACAGTACAAGAGTCCTAAAATACTTGGGCTCCAGTTATTTCTGAAGAGTTGGGAGATGTTCTCAAGCTGTGTTACTTGGATCCGACCACCTTATATTGAGGTTTGATGGGTTGGATAAGCCTAAATATAAGCAATTTGCCCATCTGCTCATAGAAATTGCTTTTAATGTTGTTTTTTATTAGATTGGCTGTGGCCAAGAAGCTCATAAATGCTACAAACACATGCTTATTCCTTACAGGAGGCTCTGAAATAGTGTTTTGGTTTTTTGTTGTCTCCCCACCCCCACCCCACCCCACCCTTAATCCATGTGTGGTTGAGCCTGGCACTTTGCAAGGGCCATTTGTTGTTGTTGTTAAGTGCCGTCGAGTCGGTTCCGACCCATAGCGACCCTGAATAGGGTTTCCGAGGCTGTAAATCTTTACGGGAGCAGATCGCCTCATCTTTCTCCCGCGGAGCAGCTGGTAGTTTCGAACTGCTGACCTTCCGGTTCGCAGCCCGATTCGTAACCACTACGCTACCAGAGCTCCTTTTGCAAGGGCCATAAGTGGATACATAACAGTTTGATGCATGGAGTTCAGTGCCAGACTCCTATTAGTACTTCTACCTATAAGAGAAGGGTGAGTGTAGCGGTATGGAGTCTTGAATGCAGATTTTACTTTAGAAATAGCTCTTTCAACTTTTTTGGCCTACCATTTTGGCATTTTGTAAACGTTGATTTCCAGTAACTCAGAATTAGGAATGATGGTTGTTCTGCCATGGACAGCAGATGTTTAGGAGCTTGAGGTGAATTTCTTAGTGAACCCAGGTTTTAGAGGAATCCAAGCCAGGATGAACATTGATTTGTTGTTGTCATGTGCCGTAGAGTCTGCTCCAACTCATAGCGACCCTGTATACATACACAGGGTTTCCGAGGCTGTAGCGTAGTGGCTACGAATCGGGCTGTGAACCTTAAGGTCGGCAGTTCGAAACTACCAGCTGCTCCGCGGGAGAAAGATGAGGCTTTCTACTCCTGTAAAGATTTACACCATCGGAAACCCTGTACAGGGTCGCTATGGGTCGGAACCGACTCGATGGCACTTAACAACAACAACAAATCTTTACAGGAACAGAAAGCCTCATCTTTATCCCGCAGAATAGCTGGTAGTTTTGAACTGCTGACCCTGAGGTTAGCAGCCCGATTTGTAACCACTACGCCACCAGAGCATTGATTTACTCACCTTGAAATTGGATCCCTTCACCCCCATTTTAAATGGATGGAGTTAGTTTTATATTGAATGTAAAAAGACGTCTGAGTGAACTTCTATTTGTTTTTGTTAGTCACTTGTGCATAGTTGAAAGATGGTCTTGGGACAGGTTGAATATTTCCCAGTTGCTTCTATACTTTGTAAGGGTGGACTGGAATGAAAGAAGTCTTATGCCAAGAATGCATTCCAACATGCTGCAGAGTTGGAAATTTGATCCCTAAAATGTTGACTTAGTGTCGGTTATGGTACATATTAGAAATCACCCAGTAATCCAGGACAGATTTTTGTCGCCCTCCTGGAAGTTATGTTGATAGTGAATATAAGGGCTTTGGGCACTGGGCTGTGTGTGCTCTGCAAACCCAGAGTGTTTTGCAGCCCTGTTTTGAATTGCCACCCATGTGAAGAGGAAATATGCCTTGTGCCTTTTTTTCTTTTGCATTTGGGCTTCCTTATGGCTGCATTGCTACTGTGCTTGCAGTGGTAGATATTAGACTTCCTCTTCCCTTGGCACTGACACAGTCATGATTTTCCATGGCCAATCAACAGCAGCCAAGATTTGTGTATGCCTTTTCCTATTTCAACTTACTAGCTTTCAACTATCTTGTTTATAAGTATCTCTGTTAAAAGGAAGTTTTCCTCTCCTGGGAAGATCTAGCACCACCTTGAAGGCAGTAGGGTAGTTTGATGTGATGTCAGTCATTTAAAAACCCATTTGCTGTATATGATTGGTGTTTTTGTTTTGCCTCCTGTTTTCCTTGAAGTCACAACTTTTGCTTGCTGGGCATGGGTGCATTTAAGCCCAGCTGTTTACTCTCTGACTCGTGCCTGATACACTTTGACTTTAAGAAGAGTGTGAGTTCAGCCACGTGGTAGGAAGATTAAAGGCTACAGCACACTGGGTACTTCCTTTTGGAGGAAACAGATATGCCTTTTGGACTCTTTTTGCTCAGTGATTTCCCTTCTCTCTGGGGTAACCCTTATTACTGCTTTCTGTTGTCCTTAGAGGGCAAGTCACCCAGGCAGAAATGCTGGAAATTCGTTGCTGTTTTATTTATTTATTTTTTTATTTTTTTGCTAAGTCTTCTCTAGTAAATACAGATGACTTTCTCTTCTGATCTTTGAAAAACAGAGACATTGAAATTTATGAGTTGGTTCATCGTCAGTTTGAAAGTATGACACTTACAGTGATTCAGGTTTGGATAACCTGCCATTCCTTTTCAGACTTATAACTTTTTTACCTGTTTAGTAATTTGGACCACCAAAGAAAACTAGACAGACAATCTGCAGATTACTAAGTCTGTTTTTGAGTCTGATTTGTACATAAATCAGAAAGTTAAATATAGTTCTTAATCTATCTAACATCAGTTTAATCAGATGTTTGTCTTTGTATGTACTATACCTTTCTATGCATTAAAACATGAAAGAAATACTTCCAGATATTTTAAAACATCTTTAACATCATAATACAGTAATAGTAATAATGATTTGATGAATGGTCATAAAGTAGCATTTGTTTGTAATTATATGAACCATTGTATGTACCTTGAATTTTCAGTATGCTAAGGTTACAAGTTGGGCAGCTAACCACAGCAGTTTAAATCTACCAGGTACTCTGCAGGAGAGAAAGATGAGGCTTTCTGCTTCAGTAAAGATTTACAACCTTGGAAATTTTACATGTCACTATGAGTCTAAACCAACTCGACATACAATTACCACCACCAGGCTTTACGGGGGTGGGTTGGTAATTATGGGTTGTATATAAGTTGTATAGTGACAACCCCAGGGACTGCCTGTACTGTAGAGGATTTTTGGACTCCTGGTGTGGTACTGTAGGATCAGCATTGTACTGCAAACCACAAGGTCGGCAGTTCAAACCCACCACCGGCTCCTCAGAAAACCCTACACGGGGTCACTATGAGTCAGAACTGACTCAGTGGCACTTAACAACAACAACCATCCATATATTTATGGGGTCCTGGTATAGTGCTGCAGGATAATCTCTGGACTGTTAACCTTACAAGGTCAGTGGTTCAAACCCTATACAAGGTCACTGTGAGTCAAAACCAACTCAACGGCAGTTAACAACAATAAACTGTGAGCACTTAATCTGTGCTAAGCATGATGCTCGGTGTGCCCACCATGTATTCTCTCATTTAATCCTGAAAACTCTGAGAGGTGGGTTTTATTGTTTCTCCCACTTTACAGATTTAAAAAAAGTATGAATGAGATTTGTCCTAAGGCAAAGATCAAATAAAAGGTAGAGTTGGGGTTTGAACCAAGGTTTGCCTGATGCTCCAGAGTTGTTAAGTGCCATTGAGTCAGTTTAGATTTATGGTGGTGGTGGTGGTGGTGGTGATGTGCTGTGGAGTTGGTTCCGACTCATAGCGACCCCGTACAGGGTCTCCGAGGCTGTAAATCTTTATGGGAGCAGAAAGCCTCATCTTTCTCCCACAGAACAGCTGGTAGTTTCAAACTGCTGACCTTGAGGCTTGCAGCCTGATTCATAACCACTACGCTACCAGACTTACAGTGACCCTGAGGAGTGACTGTTAGGTTTGAACCGCTGACCTTTTGGTTAGCAGTTAAGGGCTTATCCTACAGTGCCATACCAGGACTCTATAGAGTTATGGCACTATGAAATCCCAAATTTGGTTCTCCAGACTAAATTATTCAAGCACCAAGACTTCTTATTGGGATATTATTTTTGCAACAAGCTGGAACTCTTAAAATGGCATGAAAGACTTAAAAAAAACCCATTTAGTTACAATTTGACATGCCTAGATTTGGATCCCCTTGGTCCCTTCCATTTAGGGTTTCCTTAGTCTAGGTTTCTGATGAATGACCATGGCACTTAGTTTATAGCTGCCTTGTGATCCCAATGGTGAGAACTGGCAGCATGTGGTTTTCAGGCCCCCTCTGCTTCAGTGGAATGAGGGATTCAGGCTTGAAGATAGAATCTTCCACTTTGATCTAAGCGAAAGTGACTTATGAAAATTTTTTTTTAGCTATTTTACTTTCTAGAATTTGGAGCACTTGTAGGTGAGGCAGGGATTATCGTCTTCATTTTCCATTTGGTATAAGTGAACACACAAAGGTTAAGTGCTTGCACACAAGGTTTCATAGCAGAGTCAGCTTTGAAACCTAGGTTAAAAGTCCTTCAGGCTGTGTGACTTCAGGGAAGTTACTTAACTTCTCTTAATCTGTATCCTCAACTGTTTAGTGAAGAAAAATATATTTATTGTACAGACTGTAATTTTAAATAACATAGGAAAATAGTGTATTACATAAAATTCTGACAAAATTGGTTGGTGAAGGCCCCTGCTTAAGCAGAGTATAGAATCTAATTGCGTTAAGGACAGTGTTAGTCTTCATTGGATTAAAATCTATCCCATCATCCTTAGCTACATCTGAGTTATATTAATGCTTTTGTTTTTGTTTTTAAATAAAACTTTATTGAAATCCCTTCTTTCTAGTTTGAAAGATGCAGTGGTTCTCATTGTGGTTCTTGAACCACCAGAATCGGCATTACCTGAGCCCTGTTTAGAAATGTGAGTCCTTTAACCAACCTACTGATGCCAGAACTCTGGCAGGGGAACCAGCAGTGTGTTTTATTAAGCCCCCCACCCCAAGCAGTTATGATGCACAAAACATACCAAGGTATATCAGAATTGCTTGAGGGGCCCCTTCGAAATTGCACCGTAGGCCAATGTTTCAGATTTATGTGTCCCTTCCCCATGGTGTCAAAGTGTTTTGGGATGGAGAAAGGTGTACTTTTGGGGGTTAGGGAAGATAAATAAAATACTTTTAAGATGAATCTGCTACAAGATTCATGAGATGAATGCAATAATGATAAACTGTAGTGAAAAACATGTATGTTTTTATAGCAAGGAGCCTAGGTGGTACACTTGTGAAGTGCTCCTGTATTAATGATTCAAACCTACCAGCTGGCTTTGTGGGACGAAGATACAACAGTCTGCTTCCATAAAAATTGTTCAGTGCCATTGAGTCGGTTCCAACTCAAAGTGACCCTGTATAGGGTTCTGAGGCTTTAAATCTTTGCGGGAGCCTTATCTTTTCTCCCGTGGAGCAGTTGTGCTTGAACCATGGATGGACCTTGTGGTTTGCAGTCCAGTGCTTATATCATATGGAGCCTTGGAAACCCTATGGGGTAGTGTACTTCTCTGAGGGTTGCTATAAGTTGTAACGGATTCCAAGGCAATGGCTTTAATTTATAGGATTTGAGGGCACCTCCCTTCCATTTCCTTCTTGGGTGAGGTGGCATGAGGCTAATTGAAATCATAGAGTTGGGAGTTTGATAAAGGTGGGAGAAATTTTAACATGGTGATTGTCTTCATATATGACCATTTCTTAAAAATGCCTTTTAAAAATGGCCAGTGTTGGAGCACTAATTGAATATTATGATGCCTTTTCTACCTGTCTCTACTTTTCTGACCTTGGAACAGTAGAGATGGATCTGATGATCTATTCATGTTGTTGTTGTTGTTGTTGTTATGTGCCATTGAGTCCTTACCGACTTATAGTGACCTTATACACAGCAGAACGAAACACTGCCCGATCCTGGGCCAACCTCACTGTTGTTGCCACACTTGAGCCCATTGATAACTGCCACTTTGCCAGTCCATCTAGCTGGGAGTCTTCCTTTTTTTTCTGACCCTCCACCTTACCAAACATGATGTCCTTTATGATGCCTCTCTCTTCTCCCATAGTGGCTTGCTTGAGGTTTGCGGTGAATTTCTTTTCCTTGCTCCCTTGTTGTGAAGTCCTGGCAAAAACATCCTCTAAGTATACTCCTCAGTAGTGGACATTTTTGAGGCAAGATTTATCCCTTATTGTGTGACTTACTGATTAAGGATTTTGCTTAGCACAGAAATGGTTAGGTAGTAAATATTATTAACGTTGCAAAAACTTAGTGGAAACCAGTGCTCTCTTGGTTGTTCTGAAAACTTGATACAGGTTCTGTATCCTTCATATTAAAAACAAATACAATATTCTAGTACCAGGCTCTTTAAAAAAAAAACAAAACTTTCTATTGTGAATTGAGTGAAGGTTTACAGATAGGATAATCAGTTTTTACATTCAACAAATCATATACTTTGTTTTATCTCAATGATTGCAATCCCCTCCATGCAGCAACAGTTATCCCACATCTTCCCTGTGGTCCCTATTTCCATTCCACCCACCTTCCCATCCCTTCTCAATTTTGTCCATAGGTAAAGGTTGCCCTTTTGGTTTTGATTGATCTTTCCATCATTTATAGTGAGCATATCTTACCAGTGTTGTCCCTTTCTACTGATTGGCTGAAAATTGGGTCACACTGGTGAATTCCTTTGCAGAACTTATGGGTGGTTGAGGGCTGTAGTTTCAGGTTCCTCCAGTCTCTTTCTGACCAGTAAATCCAAGTATACCAGGCTCTTTTTCCTCCTTTCACTTCTGAAAAGTGAAGCTGTTAGCACTGACCTGACTGTGATGAAGGCATTGGCTTTCCAGAGGTACACTGACACTTTAATCTGTGTTTTGATTATTTGGTATGTACAGATGAATACCCTAGTCATTGTTGTTAAGTGCTGTCACGTCAATTCTGACACATAGTGCCCTATATAGGATTTCCGAGGAACGGCTGGTGAGCTTGAACCACCAACCTTGCGGATCAAACCAACTTTGCAGTCCAGTGCATTAACCCACAGCACCACAACAGGACTCTGAATACCCTAGCAGGAAGTCATATTTCTTGTTTGTTTGTTTTTAGTTCATTTAATCAGCTTTTTAACTTTATTTTTTCTGTTCTTGTTTTTTCTTCGTTCTGTTCTCTCCTTTGGTGTTTTACTCTGAATTGTTGTTAAGTGCCATTGAATCAATTCCAACTCTTAGAAGTCCTGAATAGGGTTTCCAAGAAGAAGCTGGTGGATTTGAATCACTGACCTTGCAATTAGCTAAGTCCAGTGCTTATCCTACAGCACCACACCAGAGCTCTAAATGCAAAAGCACATAGAGACTAAGGACTGGAAATGCACTTTTAAACCAACAGGTTTCCAGTGAAGATTCCTATTGTCCACTTAACTTTAGTTGGAAAGGTCTAGTTATCTAGAGGCAGGAAGTGTCTTTGTCTAGTTAACTAATAAACAGAAGTTTCTAAATGAATGCTGCATCTTCTTTTCCCCTACTTTATTGCCTTTGTTCTAGAGATAGTTTCTTAGCCCATTAATCTGATTTTGGGGTTCTTTTGGTCCAGGACAGATTTGTAAAACTTTTGTTTTTCTTTCCAGTTTGTGATTTAAATCCTTTGCTTTCCCAGTGCAGCTTTGAATTGGCTTCTTTAAAACCCCTTCATAAAACCTCAAGTGACCAGTATATTGTCTAATTATGATATTTTAGATTAAAATCGAATGAGATTGAGATAGCTGGGTTCACCCACTCAGACACATTCACCAACAAGAAATTCTGTGTGCCTTTATTATTATAGATAACCTCAAAAAAGTATGAGCCCAAGTAGACTATGTCCCTGTTTGTGTGTCTTAAATGCTAGCTAGATTTCTGTAGCTTAGCATACCAAGTACCCATCACAATTCGATTATGCTGACCAAAGAGAACAAACAAAGAAGAAAGTGAGAGTCTATAAGCTTCAGAAAAGACAACTGGTAACTTTGATGTGGTCTCATGTGTTAATTAATGGTATGTATGAACCATGAAGCCCTGGGGTCTTCTGGTATACATTTATCTTGACAGTGGTCTAGAAGAGGTTGTATCTATGTACTTTAGGAGCTTTGAAAAGAGCTAGAAAATGTACAGGATACTATCTGTGGTTTCCCATTCTGAAAATTGCTGATTTAAAGATGGTGTTTACTTTTGTTGTACCTATGTATCAGAACCAACTCCACAGCACCTAACAATAAAAAGGTTAATGACTTGAACTATGCTCTGGACCATTCTTAACTTACTTAATTGTGCTTGTTATAGTTCAGAGTGGACTTCGGGAGACCTAGTAAAAGACTGGTATTTTGGAGAAGTTATTCCTAGGAATTAGTGTTATAAACACAGTGTGGCATTGCTGCTGATCTTGATTGTCTTTATTAAAATATAGGATTTGATTGGATTGATGTAGAATCATGACAAATGGAGTCTGTAGTTGCAGATGTAAATCAAGTTCTTACTACTCAGTATAATGTGTCACAGAT
Organism: Chrysochloris asiatica; assembly: GCF_000296735.1. Taxonomy (NCBI): domain Eukaryota; kingdom Metazoa; phylum Chordata; class Mammalia; order Afrosoricida; family Chrysochloridae; genus Chrysochloris; species Chrysochloris asiatica. The sequence goes on along the minus strand of NW_006408565.1, from coordinate 10,459,097 downwards.
ACCTTTTTTCGTATAGAAGGAAAGATATTACCAGAACTGTGAATTTGGAGAAATTTAGAGTCTTTTTTTAAGTAACTTGTGTAAAACCAGTCTAAGTTTTGAAATTGTAAGTGAAAGGAATGGGAGAAATGAATGTTTTTTAAGAGAAAACAAATAAAACTAGGAGCAGTCACCTCCCTGACCCCCTGACCCTTGTAATTTTGGAGCTGTTATCTGTAAAGCAGTTCAGTATGGAAGAGAGAGGAGTATTTTAGAAACTAGGTCAGAGGAATTAGGTGAGATTTAGAACCATGTTGTCTTTACTGAAAAGTTAGACTGTATCTTCCTGTGGGATGTTTGTAAGGTTATATGGCCCTTCCTTTCCCTCATCATATGTTTAAGTGTAGCTTACCACTGTGTGATAAGTAATGACAATCAATCAGGGATGAAGATGTCAAAAGAACTGTCCTACTTGTTTGGGCGTGTGGTCCATCCACATCAAGGTCCTTTCCCTAGCTGAAGCACTGAGGATGGTTTGTGGGAGGAAGTGCCTTTTTCTGGTGTCAACCTATATCACCTCATGTGGGTAACAAGGTCTATATACATGGTTGAGTTTTAATTTTTTGAGCATGTACTCGTATACCAACCTTTCTTCCTTAAATGCCATCAAGGCGTTCTAGACTTTGACCAGATTCACCACTTCTCAAGGATTTTTAGTATAATAACTTTTTCTGGCTCATTTAATTGCCAAATCTTGTTGCTGAAATGATACATTGTAAAAGCTCAATAAATGTTTGTTGAATTAATGTAAGCAATTGGCATATGATAGGTACTCTAAAGTTTTTTTTAAATGGTTCTGCCTAAGACTTCTCTTACTAGCAAGTCCCACTATTTTATACTTTAAATTTACACATTTCAGCAACAAGATTGGGCAATTAAATGAGCCAGAAAAAGTTATTATACTAAAAATCCTTGAGAAGTGGTGAATATGGTCAAAGTCTAGAACGCCTTGATGGCATTTAAAGAAGAAAGGTTGGTATACATGAGTACATGCTCAGAAAATTAAAACTCAACCATGTATAGATCAGGAGTCCTGGTGTAGCACTGTGGGTTAATGCGTCAGACTGCAGAGCCATTTGAACTGCAAGGTCTGTGGTTCAAGCTCACCAGCTGCTCCTCGGAAACACTATACAGGGTCACTATAGGTCAGAATCGATTCGATGGCACTTCACAACAACAACAGTGTATCACTTCACAACAACAACAATGTATCAGGCACTGTTATGAACATAGGATTCATAATTGCTGCCTCCTTAAAGTACTTTCTAGCAGGAAAGAAAAATGTAAGCAAATAATCACATAAATTACTATGATTTTAAATACAATGCACGGCCAGAAAAGTACCATTTTACTGGTAAATTATCTTCAAACTTTTTTTTTTTTTTTTAGCAATTTTGATTTAGGGCCACTTTAGCTAGCTTTGTGCTCTTAGGCTCTTGGTATGGAATACTGGTCACTTGTGATTTTCTTGTACTTTATTGCGCCAAGGTCAAGTGTTTCAGGAAATTTTCCATCTGAGCTTGGACTTGTAATGAGTTCATTGTTTCTCAGCATGGCTCTTTGTGTGTGGCTGCATTGCAGGACATTTGGTATCTGGCTCCCCAGGTGTAATACATGCCAGTAATACCACAGAGTTATTGTGATATCTCAGAAAGATGCTTCCATACTTTTTATTTCCAAACACATTTATCAAGGGTTGGTATTGCCCCACCCAGCTGAAACTGTTGGGCTGCACTGTCAGAATTCTTAGAAGAGAGCTTTTGAACAAACTCTTCTCTAGGAGAAGTGATTGAAAGTAGATGCTGTTTAGAATTGGATTGGCCAATCCTTTTGGTGTCTGACTTGTGTGTTCTTGTTTTTTAAGTACATATTTTGAAACTCTTGCTTTCTGCTCCGTTCTGCTTTTTCTCCCTATTGAGGATGAAGAGGGAAGTAATGTCTGTTGTGTGTGTGCTTTATGACTGGCACTGTAGTAGGCATTTCATATACTCGTCATTTGAGCCACCTCTTACACTTGGAAGTAGTTTTTAGTCTTTTTTATAAATGGTTTTGGTGTCATTGGGTGAACTGACTTGCTTCAAGTTGTGAAAGGCTATGCCTTTTCCTTTTTTGTCTTTTAAAAGCATGGCCTTTATCAGTTAACCTTTGCCTCACCACTTTATGGGCTTCAGTTCTACGCGTGGTAATGGTGGTTGTGAGTTAGTTCCGACTCAGTGATCCTGGATAGGATTTCCAAGACTTTTACAGGAGCAGAAAAACTTCATCATTCTCCTGTGGAGCTGCTGGTGGATTCGAACTGCTGACCTTGCAGTTAGCAGTCTAATGGGTAACTCACTACACCACCAGGGCTCCTTTGATCTGTGCATATGGGACTTAGTTGTTCTTGTTTCTAAGCTTTACTATTTCAAATATTTTTTGTGTAGGATGATAATTAAGAGCTGTTGAGTAGGTTCCGGCTCATATCTACCCTGTATAGGGTTTCCAGGGAGCGGCTAGTGAATATGAACTACCAACTGTGCCAGTTAGCAGTACAGTGCTTAACCTACAGTGCCACACATCTGATAATAACTAACATTATTTGCTGTGCCTGGTAACCAATGTGGGTCTTGGGGGATACTGTAGTCAAATAAGCACACAAATACACTTTGGAATTTATTTACTTATTTATTTTGGGAGTTTATGTTCTAATCTAAGATGCAGACAAGAAGCTGTAGTGGCACAGTGGGTTACAAGTTGGGCTTGCTAACTGCAGGGTCTTCAGTTCAAACCTATCAGAGAAAAATGAGGTATAGTCTTTTCCCATAAAGATTTACAGCCTCAGAGACCCCAGGGAGTAGTACTACTCTGAGTCAGAATCAACTTGATGGCAGTAGATTTGTTTGGTTTAGGATACAGACAAGATTGTTGTCGATGAATGCCATGGAGTCAATTCTGACTCATAAGAACCCCTGTATAGGCTTTCCAAGGTTTGGCAACTGGTGGGTTTGAACTGCCAATCTTGTTGTTAGCAGTCCAGTGCTGATCGTACAGTACCACACCAGGACTAGCTTATTGTATTACTGAAGTAAATTGGATTAGATATAGAAATTTGGGAAAGCACAGCTTTGACTAAGAATGCTGTTCAGTTAGCAATCTGAAGTATATTCCTGGTTTTACTCTATTGTCCAGGCACCACACTCTTCAGACCATTGTGTTCACCTATGGAAGCTAAATGTACTCATGTGGATCTTAATTTAAGTTCTAGAATCACTGTCCTGGAGGTGGGAGAAGGCTTGGAAAAAGTCCACATAGCCCAAATGCTTCTAAACTGCACAGGAGAATCATCTGAGAAGGGTAAAAATACAGATTCCTGGCCCCATCCCATGCTCCTGGTTCAAAATCTGGAGAGTAGTATGAGATTGTGTAGTTAAGGAGATTGAAATGCAGTTGCCTTGCTGGCTCCCCAAGGGAGTTGGTCAAATAATTGGGATCTGAACCCAGCTCTTTCTGCTATATCCTACTTCTGCCGTACTCTTGAGACGAAAAGTTATAAAGAGGGGAATGTTTAATATTATCAAATGGTAATTTAGTTCTTTTTTTAATCTGTAGTATAAACACTGGATTGGTAACCTCAAGGATGGCAGTTCAAACCCACCAGCCATTCTTCGGAAACCCTATATACAATGTTGCTATGAGTCAGAAATGACTCCACAGTACGCAGCAGTAACAACCATCTTTTGGGTGCCTTATTAACCTTTGTTTTACACAGTACCTGAAGGGGAATTCCTTCTAAAGTTATAAGGGGTTCCTTAGAGGATTTTGTTGTTGTTGTTGTTGTTAAGTGCCATCGAGTCGATTCCGACCCATAGCGACCCTGTACAGGGTTTCCGAGGGTGTAAATCTTTACTGGAGTAGAAAGCCTCATCTTTCTCCCGCGGAGCGGCTGGTAGTTTCGAACCGCTGACCTTAAGGTTTGCAGCCCGATTTATAACCACTACGCTACCAGAGCTCCTTAGAGGATTTTGTAATCTTATGGAAATTAGGGGAAATTTTTAGCTAAGTATGTCTTCCAAAAAAATGACCTTTATCATTTTGGGAAGGGCATTTTCTCTGTGAAAGGTGGCTAATAAAAGTGCACTGAATGAGAGGAACTATATCGTTTGTTGGAGTCCTGGTGTGGCACTGTGGGTTAATATCCCAGACTGAAAAGCCGTTTAAATGCAAGGTTGGCAGTTCAAGCTCACCAGCTGCTCCTCGGAAACCCTATACAGGGTCGCTATGGGTCGGAACTGATTCAGCGGCATTTAACAAAAACAACATATCATTTGTTAGGGAATTCATTAGTTTTGTTCTCTAGCTGCTTATTCGAAGTATTCTATCTGGAGCCCAAGGAGCTCTGATAGCATAATGATTGAGTCGGGTTGCTAACTTTGAGGTCAGCAATTCAAAACTACCAACTGTTCCATGGAAGAAAGAGAAGTCTTTCTACTCTTGTAAAGATTTACAGCCCCAGAAACCCTATGCAGAATTGCTATAAGTCGGAACCAACTCCACAGCACACCACCACCACCATCTGGAGCCCAAGAAGAAATAAAAAAAAAAAACCAGCCACCTGGCTGTGGTTTTTCTGTCGTGTCTCTTTTGGGTGGACAGCTGTGAGGTGGTTATTACAGTGAGCTCTCATAATCTGTGTTTGAGTTTTGCTAGATGAGTCAGTGACTCTTCCCCTTAGTCCCTTAGTGTGTTTTCTCTTGATCTTCTGGTCTGGAAGGATGGGCACCGTAGTCTAAATGTTTCTGAGCCAGGGAGGTTTGTGTTTTTTTCCTCTTGTTCTTCATCACTTTTGAGAGAAAGTGTGGTTCGCTATTCGGCTAAGAAACTGAATTTCCACCCCAAGTACACTGAATCAGAATCTATGGTTTCACAAGATACCCAAGAATATGATGGGGCTGCCAAAAGTTTGCGGAAAGTTGTATTGTTTTTTAATTCCATTATTCCTAGGACTTTTTGAAGTGACCTCCATACTCCTATACATAAGAATCACCTGGGGGTCTTGTTAAATTGTAGATTCTGATTCAGTACATCTGAGGTGGAAAGGGAACTTCTCAGTAGGGTCAGACTGGTTGGAGTCCCTGGTTTAGAAGGATCTGAGACTGCCATCTGGTTGCAGTCCCTCCTGAGGGTTTAGTCAAGTTGGTGCTTCCAGTGATGTCTCTGAAATGGACTCTGCAAAAGGGAACATGACTGATCTTCATCTGTACATAGAATGGCTAGGTAGAACTTTTCGTTGACTTTGGATTTTTTTCTTTTCAACTTGGGGAAATTTGAAAATTTTAACAACAAAACTATGTGTTTCTTTACGGGTATAGTTGCAAATAAGAACTTGAGTGAATTGGTGGTGGTGGTGGTTATGTGCTGTGGAGTCAGTTCCTACGCGACCCTGCTGCACAGTGTTTCCGAGACTGTAAATCTTTATGGGAACAGAAAGCCTCATCTTTCTGCCATGAAATGGCTGGTAGTTTCTAACTGCTGACTTTGAATTTAGCAGCCCGATTCATAATCACTATGCTACTTAGGACTAGAATAAAGGAATCATTTTACTTTTCTTGGGAAGTAGAAAACGAGCATAATTCCTAGTTTGTGTTAGGAATGGTAAGAATCCTTGGCAGAGTGTGTTTGACCCTCCTAGGTCAGGTGTTGGTATATGTGATGAAAGGTTACTTTCCTTACAATTTTATTTTAGAAAGTCTTTAATGATGTCTCTGGTGACACCATATAGGAGGTTGTTGTGTGCTGTTGAATCGGTTCTGACTCTTAATTATGAATTGGGCTGCTAACCTCAGGGTCAGCAGTTCGAAACTACCAGCTGTTCCGCAGGAGAAAAATGAGGCTTTCTGTTCCTGTAAAGACTTACAGCCTCGGAAACCCTGTACGGGCCACGACAGGAGTCCTGGTGTGACGCTGTGGGTTAATGTGCCAGTCTGCAAAGCCATTTGAACTGCAAGGTTGGCAGTTCAAGCTCACCAGATGCTCCTCGGAAACTCTTATCTAGGGTTGCTATGGGTCAGAACCGACTCGATGGCACTTAACAACAACAATAGGGTTTCCGAAAGTGGCTAGTGGGTTTGAATTGCCAATTTTCAGTTAGCATGATTATCCATCCAGTGCTTACCTACAGTGCCCCATTGTTGTTAAGTGCCGTGGAGTCGGTTCCGATCCATAGCGACCCTGTACAGGGTTTCCGAGGCTGTAAATCTTTACGGGAGCAGAAAGCCTCATCTTTCTGCCGCGGAGCAGCTTGTACCTTCAAACTGCTAACCCTAAGGTTCGCAGCCCAATTCATAACCACTATGCCATACCAAGACTCAAAATACGAGGTTAGGATTCTCTTGTCTTAGGTCACATAAACAGTAATGCTACCCCATTATTTAAAATGAAGGGAATCTATTTTAGTAGGTCATGTAGTAGAGTAAACATAAAACAGGGGCGTTTCTGGGCAGTTTCTCCTCAGTTGGGATAGGGGTTTTTGACCAGTTTTCAAAGCCATGAAGTTCTGGAGGCATGAGGAGAGAATGTGGCTGGGGGAAGGGGAGGGATACATTGAGGATGATACAACTGGTTAATAACTCTTTTGCACCAAAGTACAAAAAGGTGGTTCTTCCCATGGATATCAATCCATTCTAAGATCTGAGTTGAGCCATGTGGAACTTGCAGGAAACAGAATGTGCTTTGATTGGTAGAGGTCTTAACTTTTATATTTGTCCCTGCTTGGAATGCCCTCGATGGGAGGGGTCCCATAAAGGAACTGGATCAACAGCTGCTGCCTGTCCCTGGAATCACAGGAAACGGAGGCTGGGTGTCTTTGTATAGGAGCTCCACAGCCAGACAATAGTTTGTGCTGGCAGGACCATGTGGTGTGTCACATGACCTGGGGCTGTTTTCTGCCGGGGTCCTTACCCATCTGTTCTCTCGGTTCTTTCTGGGTTATCAGGCTCCAGTCCAAGTCCTCCCAGGCAGCCAGCTTCATGGCCAGAGATTACGAGCACTAACCTTCCTGGCAGGGGCGGTGTGGCTTCGCGTTTATGCAGATTAGCCATGTGTTTCTCACTTCAAGGCCTTCCACAGGAAAAGCCTTTTCCTGTGTTTGGCTCTCAGTGGGCGGTTCCCAGCTTACTGTACTGGGACTCGGCAAGCAGCAGGCATGCACGCGAGGGATCACAGTACACTGGCCCCCCTCTCCCATTCCACCTCCAGTGCTACGTCACCACAACACAACCACTTGCGCTCTCATACTGTTGGTGTCATTCATTCGGTGCCAAGATTGCTTTAAAAAATTCCCTTGGCCCCAGTTCAAACAGGAGTACAGCTGGGATGTGTTAGATTTTAGGCAGTCTGCCCTCAATTTGAGATGAGTTATAAATAGCAGTGCCGACTTCCTTAACTACCGCTCTCTGAGGTAAAATGCAGGTTAATTACTGTGGGAATCAATTAGGGGGTTCTTTCTGTTAAAGAGCCAGGGATGCTTTTTTTTTTAATTGTTATTATTAAAAGTCACACAACAAATCTGGTCAGGAATAAATTGAAAACACAGGATGTAAGATAATATTTAAGTGTCCAAAACCCAAGGTTATGGATATTGTTTTATACAGCCCCCAGCTAGTTGACATTTAGGGGGACAGCACAAGTGGTGGTCAAGACTCCCCCTTTGTGATGGGCAGCCCTGGCACATCCCTCTCTTATTCTTGTTAGTTCTTCACACTGTTGGGTATCAAATCTGGCTTCTTAGAGTTGCCTTCTCACTTGCTTTTATCATCTTTGAATTGAGACTGAAGCCTGGATCTTTCCTGGTTGTTAAGTGCCGTTGAGTCAGTTCTGACTCATTGCGACCCTGTATAGGGTTTTCAAGGAGTGGCTGATGAGTTGGAACCACTAACCTTGCAGTTCAAACTGGCCTTATGGTCCAGTGCTTATCCTAAAGAGCCATACCAGGTCTCCTTAGTTGGGCTTTTATTTAAGAAAATTATGTGAAGTTGTTCTTTCCTGGTGCCACAGTAGCATAGATGGTGCATTTTGGCCAGTGACATCACTCTCTTCTTGGAACTTTGAATTGTTGGCCCCAGATTTCTCTTCCCTCAGTCATGGTTAAAAGTTGGGTAATTTGCAGCGGTGAATTTCACAAAGCTGGTTACTTTTGATTATATGACATTTAGTCCAGCTCCATGTTTAACGACAGCCTGTAACCCCTGAGGGTCAGTACAGTTTTTCTTGCAATTAAGTTGTGATTCTATCTGCCAATGGATTTGTGGGGACTTGAAATTCTATGTGCTTAGAGTGAGGAAACTCTGAACAGGAAAACTCTATGCAAGTGGTTAGACTGAAAGCTGTTTATTTTGAATATATTAAGAAGGACATGCTTGCTAGGCATCCTTGCTTTTGATGCCCCTAAACTTTATATTTTGATGCATTTCATTTGGCAGTTGATAACACAGCCAGGGATCTAGAAGGAGATAGTGGTGAATGGAGATGGGAGTTTTCTTAGGGTTCTTTCCCCTGTTTTTTTCTCTTTTTAAAAAAAGTTTTTATGAATGCAAGAGATTATATAGCAGGGGGGGACCTTGACTTCCTAATCAAGGGGGGCCATCATTTTCCTCACAATTATGTGTCTCCAGAAGAGCTTTTGCTTTTGAGGTATAATCACAGTAATCTCCTGTGGATTCCCATTCAAAGGAATGCCTCCCTTGTCTTTCCCATAATCAAGAAAACTCTCTGGCTTCTTGCAGCTAGGGTTTGGTGTTTTCCATCCCTTGCCTCTTTTTTGGTGCCTGTTGACTGCTTATACTGCTGACTCTGTTTGTTATCTTGCATTATCTTGCATATAGTAGGGATTTTATGGTCTGAAATTGCTATTTTCCAGTCAAATTGACTAGTGAATATTTAAAAACCCTTTCTCTTTTGAGACATTAGAAGATTACATTTTGTCTATAACTACAAATCACAAATCTTTCACAGTGGTTTAAATTTAGGAGTGTAAGTTAGATCCCTGCCAGCCTCCCCATAGTGACCCTGTATAGAGTTTCCAAGGAGCAGCTGGTGAGCTTGAACCGCCGACCTTGCAGTTCAAACAGTCGAGCTGGTGCTTAATTTTGACATGAGATTAGAGTCATCTGATGGTTTGAACTGAATGTGTTATAATTTGCTAAATGCTTATTCTGTTGATTATAATCTTTTGATAAGGGACCAAACCCACTGCCATCAAGTTGGTTCTGATTCATAGTGACCCCATGTAGGATTTCAGAGGCTTTACATCTTTATAGGAGCAATAAGTCTCATCTTTCTCTCATGGAGTTGCTAACAAGTTTGAACTGCCAACTTTGTGGTTAGCATTTCAGTGTTTATCCTACAAGTGTCACCAGGGCCTCTTTTGCTGAGGGAAGAGAGTCCGAAATCTGACAACCAGTAAATGTCCTAATTTTATCTCTAGAATAAGAATTTCTTTGACTCACATTTATTTTGGTTCACAAAGATTCCCCAAAGTTGAAGATGGAAGGTTAGTTTGAACCCTTATTTTAACTAGTATCCATGTAAGTAGGTGTCCTCTGTTAGGAGTGCAGGTTCCATGATGTGAGAGAGAAGCTGCCTTGCTTTTGATTTTTAAGCAGTGTGGGGATGCTGATGCAATTTTGAAAGGAATTCTAGTAACAAAGTAGTTTTAAGGGCACTTAGCAGCTAACTGAAAATTTGGTGGTTTGAATTCACTAGCTGCTCCTTGGGAGAAAGGAATGAGCAATCTGCTTCCCTAAAGATTGAGGTCTAGAAAACCCTATGGGGTGGTTCTATGTCCTTTAGGGTTGCTGTGAGTACAAATCTGCTCAACAGCTCACAATAAAAACAACATGCAATATTGAAGTCTTCTTTGGTACATAAGGTATTTTCAAAGGGGGCTCTCTCTGCTGTTTACTGTAGCTACCCCTCTCCTCGGTTCAAGTTGTTTTCTTCTTCCCTCAAAATCACCTGTCTTATGGATCATGATGTGCCCCTGGCCCAGTAATGAGATGTCCTGATCTGAGCTTTCTCTTTTATGGCCTCCCCTGCACTAGTCAGTAAAACCAAACCATTGCCATCTAGTTGATTCCAACTCATAGTTGATCCTATGTCAGAAGGTTTCCAAGGCTGTAAATCTTTATGGCAACAGAAAGCCTCCTCTAGAAATAAGTTATTTTTTTGTTTTTTTAACAACACAATGGCAGCTAAACATGTGGCGCTTGATGAGTATAATACACCAAGAATCAAATTGACTTCATGTGTGGAATAAGACTGCAGTATCATTAGTCAGGACAGTGGCCAACTGTGGAAACGATGGTCAATTGCTCATGTACAAGTTCAAGTTGAAGCTGAAGAAAATTGAAACATATCCAAGAGCCAAAGTACAGCCTTGTGTATATCCAATCCAAATTTAGAGACCAAGTCAAATAGATTTGACACATTGAACACTAATGACAGAAGACCAGACCGTTGTGAATGACATCAGGACATCATACATGAAGAATGTAAAAGGTCATTGAGAAGACAGGACAAAAAGGAAAGACCAAAATGGATGACAGAAGAGACTCTGAAACTTGCTCTTGAATGTCAAGTAGCTAAAGTGAGTGGAAGCAATGATAAAGTAAAAGCTGAACAAAAGATTTCAAAGGGACTCTAGAAGACAAAGTATTACAATGAAATGTGCAAAGACTTGAAGTCAGAAAACCATATTTCTCACGCTGAAAGAACTGAAGAAAAATTTTAAGCCTTGACGTGCAGTATTAAGGATTATATGGGCAAAATATCAAATGACACAGGAAACATCAAAAGAAGATGGAAAGAATGTACAGAGTCACTGACCAAAAAGAATTGGTCGATGTTCAACCATTCAGAAAGTATAGTATATGTTCAAGAACCGATGGCGGTATTGAAGGAAGAAATCCAAGCTGTACTGAAGACACTACCAGCTGTTCCGTGGAAGAAAGATGAGGATTTCTGCTCCTGTAAAGATTTTCAACCTCGGAAACCCTGTACCAGGGTCACTGTGAGTCGGAACAGACTCCACGGTGCATAACCACCACCACCAGGAGTTGATGAACTGTTTCAGCAAATGGATACACAATGTTCAGCAAACGGATGCAAACCTGGAAGCCCTCACTTTCTATGCCAAGAAATTTGGAAGACAGTTACTTGGCCAACCGACTGGAAGAGATCCATATTTATGCCAATTTGAAAGAAAGATGATCCAACGGTATGTGGAAATTATCTAGCAGTATCATTAAAATTACATGCAAATAAAATTTTACTGAAGATAAACGATTGTAGCAGTACATCAACAGGGAACTGGCAGAAATCCAAGATGGATTCAGAAGAGTATATGGAATGAGGAATATCATTGCTGATGTCACATGGATCTTGGCTGAGAGCAGAGAACACAAGAAAGATGTTTACCTGTGTTTTATGGACTATGCAAAGGCATTTATTTGACTGTGTGTCATACCAAATTATGGATAACATTAAGGAGAATGGGAATTCCAGAACACTTAATTGTGCTCATGTAGAATTTGTACATATACTGAGAGGCTGTTGTTTGAACAGACCAAGGGATACTTTGTGGTTTAAAATCAGGAAATGTTTGTGTCAGGGTTGTATCTTTTTCACCATACTTACTAATTTGAGAAGCTAACCTAGGTGCTACACAGTGGCAGCAACAGTGGGCTCAAATGTAGCAACAACTGTGAAGATATAGTACAGGACAGGTAATGTTTCATTTTATTGTGCATAGGGTTGCTATCCATCAGAACTGACTAGATGGCATGTAACACCACCACTGCCAATTGACTATATGAAGAACTTTGACATCAGGATTAAAGAGAAATTCATTAACAACCTGTTATATGCAGATGACAACAACCTTGCTTGAAGAAAGTAAAAAGGACTTGAAGCATTTACAGATGAAGATCACAGAATACAACCTTTTGTGTGGATTCCACCTCAACATAAAGCAAAAATCCTCATAACTGGATCAATAAGCAGTATGATGATTAATGGAGAAGGGTTTATTGAAGTTGTCAAGGAGTTAATTTTCTTTGGAATCAAAATCACTGCCCATGAAAGCAAAAGTCAAGAAATCAAATGAAGTATTGCATTAGGCAAATCTGTAAAAGATCTCTTTAAATAGTGTTAAAAGGCAAAGATCTCATCTTGAGGGTTAGTTTATGTCTGACCCAAGCCATGGTATTTTCAGTTGCCTCATAGGCATGTGAGAGTCGAAAAATGAATAAGGAAGATCAAAGGAAGAGCCAATTAATTTGAATCATGATGTTAACAATGATTATTAAACCATGGACTGCCAGAAGAACAAACAAGTCTGTCTCGGAAGAAGTATAGTTGGAATGTTCCTTAAAAGTAAAGATAGGAGAACAAACAAGATGGAGGATCGGGTGGATGTGTAGCAGAGAGCTCCGCCCCCAACAACACAGAATACCCGAACAAGCAGGCTCGGGATGGTCCCAGAACTCTGAACCACATATAAAGGAATACTTAGAAGTTTGGAAGGCTCACAGCTGGGGGAATTTGTGGCAGAAGCAAGAAATCTATTGCTTTCTAGTCCGGGATGCTCGGCTGCTCCAGGAGCCGCCATCTTGGGTGAGACCTCGTGGGGGAAAGATCGGAGCGGCCACAGACGCCTGGCAGAACTGCTGAGATAAAGGTGTGGACATTCTTCTCTTTTGATAGCTGTTCATTGGTCCCTTGCTGTCTGCGCACCTCCATTCTGGTGACTATAGGGGTGCCTGAGCTAGTGGGCACCCCAGCCCCACCCTCGGAGGG
>NW_006408565.1:10385756-10443452 GCF_000296735.1 Chrysochloris asiatica | reverse complement strand
AAAAAAAAAAAAAGTAAAGATAGACTTTGTTTCATGTACTTTGGACATGTTACCAGGAAAGACTAGTCCCTGGAGAACATCTTATTTGTTAAAGTAGAGAGGGTCCTCAGAAAGAGGAAGATTTCAGTGAACTGGATTGACACAGTGACAATAACAATGACTCAAGCATAGCAGTGATTTTGAGGATGGAGCACAGGACTGGGCAGTGTTTTCATTCTATTGGACATAGGGTCACTATGAGTTGAACCAACTCCACGACACCTAATAACAACATTCTCTTTCTGCCTGGGTAACCTGATGAACAGTTTCTGAGGCCCAGCCCCACACTTAAGCATTTGGGGTGACTTTAAAGATAAAATACCTAACTCTGACTTCCCAGAACTTACACTTGTGAGATAAAGCTAATTGAATGTTGTTAAGTACTGTCGGTTTTGATTCATAGCTATCCTGTATAATAGAATTTCTGAGGAATGGCTGGTGAGTTTGAACCACAGACCTTGTGATTCAAAGGACCATGCGGTCTGGTACTGATCCTACAGGGTCACACCAGGACTCCTAGTTGGAATAATTAGGCATAATTAAGTGCTAAACCTTATGATTCTGAATTTACAATGTTAAGTGCTGTCAAGTCTGTTCGGACTCTAGCAACCCTATATAAAGTTTCTGAGGAGCAGCTGGTGGGTTTGAACTGCCAGACTTGTGGTTCTCGGTCTAGTGCTGATCCTACAGCACTACACTAGAAGCCCAAATTTATAATAGGACATCAGAAATGTGAGAGATCAGAGTATGATACTGAAGAAGTGGGAAGGAGCATCATGTTGTTGTTAGGTGCCTTTGAGTTGGTTCTGACTCATAACAACCCTATGCATAGCAGAATGAAACACAGCCTGGCTCAGCACCATCTCTCAATTATGTTTGAGGCCATTGTTGCTGCCACTATATCAGTCCATCTTGTTGGGAGTATTCCTCTTTTTCGCTGACCCTCTGCTTTTTCCAAGTGTGACAGACTTCTCCAGGGACTGGTCCCTACTGATATGTCCAAAGTACGTGAGGCAAAGTCTCTCCATCTTGACTTCTAAGGAGCATTATGGCTGTACTTCCAAGACAGATTTTGTTTGTTCTTCTGGCATCTGTGGTCCTTCAAAACCATAATTGATTCTATTATGGTCTTGGCTTATTCATTTTCCCACTTTCACATGCTTATGAGATAATTGAAAATAACATGGCTTTGGTCAGGGGCACCTTAGTCGTCAGAGTGGCATTGTTACACTGTAACACTTGTTTAAAGTGGTCATATGCAGCAGAATTTGCCTAATGAATGTAATCCATCATTTTGATTTCTTAACTACTGCTTGCTTCCATGAGTATTAATTTTTGGATCGAGCAAAATGAAGTATTTGACAGTTTATCTTGATGTTATTTATTGGTCCAGTTGTGAGGATTTTTGTTTCTTTACATTGTGGTGCAATCCATACTGAAGGCTAATCTTTGATCTTCATCAGTATTTTAAGTCTTCTTCGATTCCAGCAAGCAGTATTGTGTCATCTGCATATTGCAGGTTGTTTATGAGTCATCTTCCAATCCTGATACCATGTTCTTTTTTATATAATCCAGCTTCTCAGGCTATTTGCTCAGCATATAGATTGCATTTTATTGTTGTTAAATGCCATCAAGTCAGTTCCAACCCATAGCAATCCTGCATAGGGGTTTCCAATGAGCAGCTGGCTTGAACCGCCGACCTTGAATTTCAAACCAACTTTGCAATCCAGTGATTAACCCACAGCACCATGATACAGTCCTGCTGCACACCTTTCTTGATTCTAAACCTTGTTTATATCTATATCCCTTGTCCTGTTCTAACAACTGCCTCTTGGTCTATGTATAGTTTCCTCATGAGCCCAAGTGTTCTAGGATACCCATTCTTCCCAATAAGTTGTCCATAATTTGTTATGATCCAGATAGTTGAATGCATTTGCATAGTCAATAAAGCATAAGAAAGCATCTTTCTGGTAGTCTCTGATTTCAGCCAAGATCCATCTGACATCAGCAATATCCTTCGTTCCATGTCCTCTTTTGAATTTGACTTGAATTTCTGACAGCTCCCTGTTAATTTACTGCTCTGATAGCGAAGTGGTTACTAGTCGGGCTGCTACCTAAGGTCAGCCATTCCACAGGAGAAAGAGGAGACTTTCTGCTCCCGTAAAGATTTACAGCTTTGGAAACCGTATACAGGGTCGCTGTTTGTTGGACTGCACGGCACACCATCAATAACCGTACCAGTTTTTTAATTATCTTCAGCAAAATTTTGTTTCCATGTGGTTATAATGATATTGTTACGTGCTTTTTGCCTTCCATTGGGTCACCTTTCTTTTGGAATGCATACAAATACACATTTTTTCCAGTTGACCACATTTCTCAGTGTACACAAGTGAGTGCCTCCAGTGCAGCATCAGTTTGTTGAAATATTTGTTTGTATTCTGTCAATTCTTAGAGCCTTATTTTTCACGAGTGCAGCTTTGACTTCTGCAGGTATCATCAGTACTTGATCAGATGGTACCTCTTGAAGTGATAGAATTTAGAACGAGTTCTTTTTGGTACAGTGTCTCTGTGCATTCATTCCATGTTCTTTTGATGCTTCTTGTGTCCTTCAGTAGTTTACCCATCAACTCCGTTCCAACACATAGCAACACTGTATAGGGTTTTCAAGAGCAGATGGTGGGTTTGAACTGCTGATCTCCAGTGCTTATCCTACAGTGAAGGTCAAGGTTTAATTTTTCTTCTTTTCTTTCAGTTTTAGAAATGCTGAGTTCTTCCCTTTTGGTTTTCTAACTCCAGGTCTCTGCACATTTCATTATATTTGACTTTGTCTTCTCAAGCTGCCCTTTGAGATTTTTCTTTTCCACTCTTTTACTTCATTATTTCTCCAGTCATTTTAGCTTCTCTGTGCTCGAGCAAGTTTCAGAGTCTTTTCTGACATCCACTTTAGTCATTTATTTTTTCCTGTCATTTGAATGACCTTTTGCTTTTTTTCATGTATGATGTTCTTGATAATCATCCTACAGTTCTGGTTTTCAGTCATTGCTGTTTAATGCATCAAATATGTTATTGAGATAATCTCTGATTCCAGGTGGGATATACTCAAGGTCCTGTTTTGGCTCTTATGGAGTTGTTTTAATTTTCGTCAGCTTCAGCCTGAATTTATATATGAGAGTTGGTGATCTGTTCCACAGTTGGCCCCTGGCCTTGTTTTGGCTGAAGAAATCGTTCTCCAACTACTGATCCTTTTTTTTTATCTCCAACTTTCACATTCCAATCACCAGTAATTATTAATGCATCTTGATGGCATGTTGAATTTCTGACAAAAATATGGCGATGGTTGTTAAGTGCCATTGAGTCAGTACCAACTCATAGCGGCCTTGTATAAGGTTTATGAGGAGCAATTGTTGAGTTTGAACCACCAACCTTGTGGTTAGCAGTCCAGTGCTTTTATCCTACAGTACCACACAAGTTGGTTGTTGTTGTTACATGCTATGGAGTCGGTTCCAATTCATAGCAACCCTGTACAGTTGGTAGAATGCTTCAGTTTCATCATCACTAGCTTTAGTGGTTGGACAGTGAATAAGGAAGACCCTAGAACAATTGATGCTTTTGAGTTTTGGTGTTAGAGGAGAATATTGGAAGTGCAGCCAGAGTGCTCCTTGGAGGCCAGGATGGCCAGACTTCTCTCTCATACTTTGGACATATTGTCAGGAGGGACCAGTCGCTGGAGAAGGATATCATGCTTGGTAAAGTGGAGGGTCAGAGAAAAAGAGGAAGACCCCCAGGGAGATGGATTGGCAAAATGGCAGCATCAATGAGATCAAGCATGACAACAATTGTGAGGTTGGCCCAGGCAGCAAGCTTTAGTGGTTGTGTATAAATTTGAACAATGGTAATAATTGGTCTTTATATATGAATGTACAGATGTTATCCTATCATTGCATTTTAAGCCCACATTGCACTTTAAGCCCACATTGCACTTCAGGATAGATCTTGAAATGTTCCTTTTGATGATGAATGCTACCTCATTTCTCTTTGTCCTTGGCATAGTAAACAATACAATTAATCAGATTCAAAATGACCAATACCAGTCAATTTTGTGTTCCATTTACTTTTTGACAACTTCCAGTTTTCTTAGATTCATACTTCCTACGTTCCATATTTCAATTATTAATGGATGTTTACAGCTGTTTTTCTCATTTTGAGTCATACCTCATCAACAAATGAAGGTTCTGAAAGCTTTGCTCCATTCACATCATTAAGGTTGACTCTACTTTTAAGGGATAGCTTATTTTCTGTTGTATTTTGAGTGCCTTCCAACCTGAGGAGTTCATCTTCTGGTACTATATCAGACAGTGTTCTGCTATTCATAAGGTTTTCAGTGACTAACCATTCAAAAGTGGTTCATTTCTTCTTCCTAGTCTTCGTCTGGAAGCTCCACTGAAACCTGTCCACTATAGGTGACAATGCTAGTACTTAAAATACCAGTGGTATGGTTTCTAGTATCACAGCAACACACAAGTCACTACAATATGACCGTTGAATGGTGGAGCTTCGTGTTGAAGGGTTGGATTTTTGCTAGTACAAGCCATTATGGACAGGATGGCAGTGCAGGATACCAGTGTATAGAGCTGAGTGTGTACAGTATATGGGAAATCATGGAGTGGGGCTGAAAAATATATAAATCTAACTGTGACCACACTGTTGAAGGCTTTGAGAACTAAGTAGAGGCACTATTTGTTAGCACAGCTACCATTTATTGAGCCTTTAAATGTGCATTTTAGAGGAAGAACTGATGTGTACAGGATCAGGGTTAGAATTTGAAAACCAAATATACCAAATTGCTATGCTCCTTTTACTCTTTCTAAGAAGTCTTGGTGGTGCATGCTATAGGATAAGCACAAGACTGCTGTCCTTAAGATTGGCAGTTCAAATCCACCAGCTGTTCCGCTGGAGAAGGACTTTCTGTTCCTGTCAAGATTTACAGCCTTAGAAACCCTATACAGGGTCACTATGAGTTGCAGCAGACTCAGTGGGCAGTGGGTTAGGGGTTTTGCTCTGTCTGTAGGATGTAGTAGGTAGGACTTTGAATCTGTTGTTGAGCAGGGAATGATTAAGAGTGATTTGATATGATTACTCTAGAACTGCACAGTCCAGTATGGTACTACTTGCCACATAGAGTCCTACTGTGGCACTGTAGGATGAGCTCTAGACTACTGACCACAGAGTTGTTGGTTTAAACCCACCAACTCTTGGAAACCTTATACAAGGTCTGTATGAGTCAGAATTGACTTGACAATACTTAATAAGCTACATGTGGTCATTTAAATTTAGTGTTAAATAAAAACAAAAATTCAGTTCCCTCAGTTGCACTAGCTCTATTTTTAGTATTTAATAGCCATATACCACAGAAAGTTTTTACTGTTTTTACTGGACAATGCTATTGTAGAACACTGCTTCCAATCTAGTAACATATGTCAGTATTATCCAAGAATCTCAAGGGGTGGTGACAGAGCCCTTCCAGATCTACTAGTCTCTAGGGAGGGATCCAAGCATTTGATGAAGTTTCATAGAAAACTCTTAACTTGAAACCCTCGTTAATAGCTACTGCTCTAGAAACTCCATAGTAACAATGGCAATGACTGCCCCTCATGTTTGAGAGCAGATGCGGACTGAGAAATACTCAGCAGACTGGTTGGTCTCTCTTTTTGGCAAGTACAGTTTTTTCACCTAGTGACTACATAGACAGCAGTTGTCAGTTTGGGATTGGGGGAGGACTGTGGAGTGATAAGTAGTATGATGTGGCTGTGCAAGCCACCATCTTTATGTTGTTGTTATGTGTCATGGAGTCGCTTCCAACTCAGGGTTGCCGAGGCTGTACATCTTTACAGGAGCAGAAAGCCTCATCTTTCTCTCGCAGAACAGCTGGTAGTTTTGAACTGCTGACCGTGAGATTAGCAGCCCAGTTCATAACCACTATGCTTCCAGAGCTCCTTTATTTATAGATGTTGTTAAGTGCCGGCCAGTAAATTCTGACTTTTACTTAGTAGGGAGTTTCCAGGGAGCAGCTGGTGGATTTGAACTGCTGACCTTGTGGTTCATAGTCCAGTTGCTGGTCCTATAGCGACAGACCAGAATTCCAATTTTATAGATAGGAATGCTATTTTGGGTCCAGTGCTAGGTTTATGTGAGGCAGATCACATGCTACGTATAACTTAACTAGAAACCCTATGCAAGGTTGCTATGAGTTGGAACCAACTTGATACATAACAAGTCCAATTAGAGGCAAAGCTTTGGTGAGACTTCATCTCATGTACTTTGGACATATTATCAGGAGGGATCTGTCTCTGGCGAAGGACATAATGCCTGGTAAAGTAGAGGGTCAGCAAAATAGGAGAAGACCCTCAATGAGATGGATTGACACAGTGGCTTCAACAAAGTGAAGAGGACGACTGAGCAGTGTTTAGTTCTGTTGTTCATAAGATCTCTATAAGACCAAACTAATTTGATGGCACCTAACAATAATAGTCCTATTGTTGTTAAATTTGAATTTCGTAAATGTACCAAAAGAATCAGTATAGCTCCCAAACTGACCATTATTGAAGCTCTGATGCAGAGGCAGGACTTGGGCAAGAATTTAGTTTGTTGGAAACGACATTTGAATGATAACTGACATATAGTAGTGATTTCAGGGAGTCATGGTATGGCGCTATAGGATAAGTACTGGATTGTTGTTGTTAAGTGCCGTCTGGTCATTCTGACCCATAGCGACCCTGTATAGGGTTTCCAAGGAGCGACTGGTGAGCTTGAACCGCTGACCTTGCGATTCAAATGACTTTGCAGTATGGCACACCACACCTGGATTACTAACTGCAAATTGAGTGGTTAAGACCCACCAGCCTCTTCTCAGAAACCCTATGCAGGGTCACTATGGGTGGAACCGATTGAATGATGCTTAACAATAGTGATTTGGGATATAGTTTTACTAGAATTAATTATAGTTTAGAGACTTAGGGGGTACTCACATTATCACTACTACCTTTTTACCTGAGATTTTAGCTATAACCTAAAAATACTTGTTGTTAAGTCCGTTCTGACTCGTAGTGACCCTATATAGGGTTTCCAAGAGGTAGCTGGTGAGTTTGAACCGCTGACCTTGCAATTCAAGCCAGCTTATAGTCCAATGTTTTTTCCTACAGCGCCACACCAAGACTCTAGCCTAAAATAGTATTCTTGCTTTTTTCTCTTGATATTTATGAGGGCAGTCTCTAGTTAAAACAGAGAACCAATGTTTGAATGCCTCTTCCTCTCCCTTAATTTGGAAATATTTTGGTTTTGTTTTTTTAAGATCTTTTCCTATCTTAAATTGTAGTCTAATTTATTAATTATAGATTAACAGACCTAGCAGGTACCCTAGGAATACTCTAGACCAATTATTTTTAAAGTAGTGTGGTTCTTGGACCACCAGCAGCAACACCACCTGGGAACCTGTTACAAATGCAACCCTACACCCACCTTAAATACACTTAGTTGGAAACTGATGGTGGGGCCCAGCAGTCTGTTTTATGTTACAACAAAACCTCCAAGATGATTCTGATGCATGCTAATGTTCGAGAACCACTGAACTCCTTCATCTGAGAGTTAATGGTATGGCAGTCCGTAGTATTAATTCCCCTTCCATCTTTAAGTAAGATTAATTTTTCAAGTTTTCTATTGGGCCCAGTCCTAGTCTTCAACTTGTTAAATTTCATCGAGTTAATTCTGACTCATAGCAATCCTGTGTAGGGTTTCTTAGGCTGTAAATCTTTGGAGGAGCAGAAAGTCTCATCTTTCTTCAGTGGAGCAACTGCTGGGCTCAAGTCATCAACCTTATGGTTAAGCAGTTCAGTGCCTTTCTTACAGAGTCACAGCACTCCCAATTCTTCAACTTTGGTGGGTCTGTTTAGTTGCTTAGAGAAACTCCCCCAATGCCAATAGATACATATAGATAGGTGGGTATACCTGGCAGTGGAAGGTATGTGCTGGGACTCTGTGCTATGGTAACTCCAGTAGAGCAAAAACAAACCAAAAAGTGGTGAGGTAGTTCAGATTACTGCCCTCAAAAGAATTCTTAAAGTATGTTTGTAGCCAAATAACTGAACTTGAACTTTCATTATTGGTCCTGTGCTGTACCTCTAGCATCTTATCCTTAAAAAGGCAAAGTCTATCCTTCTAGCTTCTCAGATTCTTGAATATTAAAGGAGATGCACTGTAATTGAGATTCACAAAGCTCTAAATTCTGAGCTATAGCTCCCTCAACAACAGTAACTTAGCCACTTTGCTCATTTGGAAGAATAAATTTAACTACTTGTGCAGTAGTGAAAACAGACTTCGTATGTGTAAGGAAAAGTTTCCATTGTTGGAAGAATAGAAATATCTGGACACTGGTGTATTTTAATTACTAGCCACAGTATTAAAGCATCAATTTTGGTATTTGCTGAGTAAAGTCATAGCAATATATAGCAGCACTGCCCTCTCCTACCTGATGGACCTTTGTTTTGATTTTCTACACCATAGAGTTCATACATTAAATGTTCCACACTTGTCCCATCTGTTGGATCTCAAGTACTTGGACACACAGTACTTTTTAGCTTACAAGATGCTTTCACAAACAGGTGGTATTTTCATTTTACATAATGACAAAATCAAGGGTTGAGGAGGGTTAAATGACTTTCAAGTGTTACTGGGTCTATACCATTACCTTTTCATTGTAACTCCAAAAGTTTGTACGTTGGTTGTAAGTTCATATCGCTAGATGCCATCAAAATGCTTCAGGTTAATGAAATGCTCTTTATTTTGTAGCCATCCAGTCCAATGGATCAGATGGGAAAGATGAGACCTCAGCCTTATGGTGGGACTAATCCATACTCGCAACAACAGGGACCTCCGACAGGACCGCAGCAAGGACATGGGTACCCAGGGCAGCCATATGGGTCCCAGACCCCGCAGCGGTACCCAATGACCATGCAGGGCCGGGCGCAGAGTACCATGGGCGGCCTCTCTTATGCACAGCAGGTAGATGATGACTCTGATTGTTTTAACCTTGTTGCTGTCCAAGATCTGATTATGAGCTATAGAACCCGAACATGTCCTTAGTGCCTAAATATCTTTTGACAGGCGCATAGACCAGTTGGCTCAGTTAGTTACAGCCAAGAAGGCCAAGTTTGTGGGTCAAAGAAAACTCCCTGGCCACAGGTTTTACCTATAAGGGGACTTCAAAAAGCTTGTGGAAAAATGAAACAAAGATAATGGGAATAAAAAAGAAAATAAACTCTTTCCATGAACTTTCTGAAGCCCCCATCTGTATGTCTTTTTCTCTGGACCTGACTGGCCTACTTGTACCCACTGGTTGGTGGTTTCTGAAGAAATTGGGGTTGAAAGAAAGTTTTCTGTCCTTATGTTCTCAAACTCTCAAATAGTAAAGGTGAAACTTTTCAGTTAACGTACACAAATCTCTATAAATTCCACTGAGCATCTCCATTGCTATAGCCAAAAAAACTAGTAATAGCATGTGTCCTGGGGATTTATGTTTCTCAGGACCTTGAATACATCAGCTGACTGGTTCAAAATTAATGTTTTGAAGGAGAGGCTCAAAGTAGGAGAAAAAGGTTGAACTGAAAGATGCTAATACAGGGGGTTCAAAAATACATGGAAAAATACCATTATCTTTTAATGCCATTCTTGACATTTTTAAGTCCTATTGTAATGCTGTTAGAAATATTAGGATTTTCTGTCATCATTTATTTGTCTGGCCATTCATATCAGTATTTTTTTTTTTTTTTAAACTCCTTTTTCATATGTGTGTGTAAGTATTAAATAAAGGAGCCCTGGTAGTGTGTTGGACTACAAACTGGGCTGCTAACCTCAGAGTCAGCAGCTCCACAGGAGAAAGATGAGGCTTTCTGTTCCCGTAAAGATTTACAGCCTCAGAAACCCTATATAGGGTTGCTATGAGTTGGAACCGACTCAACAACACACCACCACCACCATGGGTTAAATATATATGTATTAAAACATTTGGGATTTCAGCCGTCTTCACAAGTACAGTTCAGTCCACATGTTCAACATATTGCCCAGCCATCACCCTTACCCATTTCTAAATTATACTGCCACCCTTAAAGAGAAGCTCAGTTGTCCTCTAAGCATTGAATCATCCTTTTCCCTTCCCTTCACTCCATTCCTAGTAAGTACAAGTAAGCTTTGCCATATATACACTTGCCTGTTTTAGATATTTCATCTGAGTGGAATCATGTAATATTTGTCCTTTTGTGACTGACTTATTCAGTATAATGTTTTTAAGGTTAATCCTTGTTGTAGCATGTATCAGCACTTCACGTTCCGTTATATTTTTATTGGCAGTTTTTTGTTTTGACAGCGTTTTCTACCATTTGTATTTGAGTCACACTCATTGAATATATTATGTGACAGAATATAACCTAACTTTACTTCTAAGACTGTAAAGCAAAGTATGCTCTTAAATAAAGAAAATACGGTACTGTTACTTTTATTTTCCCCAAATGAGAAAATGGAGGATGGTAGGTTTGTTATTTTTCTATTTACCAAATGTATACCCAGTACCTAGAATAGTACCTACTACAAAGTAAGCAGGTGAACCCTTGGGTATTTTTTGAGTGAAGACTAAAAAGAATTAAGGTTTTTTAGTGATTTGCATACTGTCTAGATTACTAAACATTGAGTTGTCAGTTGACTAAGCCCGACTGCTACTGACTCTTCGTTTTGGTTATTATACAGATTTTTTTAACATTTGTAAAAAAACGTCTAAGCCATGATAAAAAAGAGTAGACTTGTTGGTAAAAAGAGCTATGTCTGAACTCTTTTATAAATGGCCCAAATATTAAATAGTGTAAATTTTCATTGGATGAATGCAGTCCACTTGAAAATAAACCAACTAGTAACCCAGATTTACTGTCCTTCCTGTCTTAGACAGGGGTGATAGAAAAACCCTGGGCTTTCGAAGTGTGAGGTTTAGCTTGCCTGCTCTTAAAACCCATTCTCAGAGCATAGCTTCCAACAAGAGTACTTTACTTTTCTTCATCCAAGAAAGCCAGTGCTAAAAGTATCCTTTCCTTTCCTACAGATTCCTCCTTATGGACAACAAGGCCCCAGTGGGTATGGTCAACAGGGCCAGACTCCATATTACAACCAGCAAAGTCCTCACCCCCAGCAGCAGCAGCCACCCTACTCCCAGCAGCCACCATCCCAGACCCCTCATGCCCAACCTGCGTATCAGCAACAGCAGCAGTCTCAGCCACCACAGCTCTCGTCTTCTCAGCCTCCATACTCCCAACAGTCATCCCAGCCTCCACATCAACAGTCCCCAACTCCATACCCCTCCCAGCAGTCCACACCACAGCAGCACCCCCAGAGCCAGCCCCCCTACTCACAGCCACAGGCACAATCTCCCTACCAGCAGCAGCAACCTCAGCAGCCAGCATCCTCGACACTCTCCCAGCAGGCTGCGTATCCTCAGCCCCAGTCTCAGCAGTCACAGCAAACTGCCTATTCCCAGCAGCGCTTCCCTCCACCACAGGTAAGATGGCCCTGCCTCAGCCACACACAGCTTGGAGTTTGGTATCATTGAGAACATTGCCATACAAATTGTTTCTCTTAATGTGCACTTTAAAACCAATGAAACTCTGGGTAAATATGTTAACGGGAACATGTGGTGGCTCCATAGGAAAAACACTCAACTGCAAACCACAAGGTTGGCGGTTTGAGTCCTCCAGCCACTCTTCAGAAGACAAGATGAGGGTTTTAGGCCCCGCAAAAGATTTAAAGCCTCAGAAACCCTTTACAGGGTCACTAGGAATTGAAACCGACTGGGTGACACTTAACAAAACAACAAATAACATGCTAACGGGATTTACTGAACTAATAAAGGCACAACCTTCTAAAGGTATTAACCTTAACTCTCCTTACTTTGCAACAATGGAAAGTTGCACAGACAAGAAGTTAAAATAATGGGGCTAGGTTTTATTTGTTGTTGTTTTTTAACTACCATATCAAAACTTAAGCATCCAAATGAGTGTGTGGTCGTTTTTTTAAACAGTCATTTTGAGAAGTTGTACTATACATTCATTTCCAACTGCCATTCCATGCTGTTAATTGCACAAACTATTTTGGATGCTTTCATTTGGAATTGCTATCAGGACTCACATATTTTAGGATATTCTCTGTGGTGCAAATCTTTTTCTTTTTTAAGGGTGTTTTTGATTTTGAGAAATAGCTAAAATTCATTCAGAGCCATGTCTGGCTAACCCAATAGGTTGTGAATCCTCAAAATAGTAATTTGGACTTTATTCTTTAAAAAGCAAAAAGAGAAGAAAAGGATTGAATGATAGGGCCACTAGAAAGACAGGGCCTGCTAAAGCTTTTGTGCATTGGTGGAATTATTGGAAAAAGTATCTTATCACAAGGTGATGTCTTTGAAGGAAGCAAGTACTCATTTTGATGCAGAAGTCTAGGTGTAGATGGTTTTTGTTTAAATTAATTAGCCTCATTCCTTGATAGGTATACCTTTTAGTTAGCTAGACTATGGCGTTTAATTCCAAGGCATAGCTCTCTGTGTGACAATAAATGAGTGACCATGCCATCAGAAAAAATCATCTTTCTACTGTTGACAATCCCAGTGGCAGAACTTGAATTTTTCTGCTTTCAGATACTATTTGCAATTGATCTCTTCCAGCCAGCTTCTCCTGTGTGCAAGAGTCCTGTGGCCCATTCACCATGAAATAAGCTTGCCTGATTTATCAATACTTGACCTTCACAGCTTTTGTTTTTCGTGTCTTAGGAGTTATCTCAAGATTCATTTGGGTCTCAGGCATCCTCAGCCCCTTCAATGACCTCCAGTAAAGGAGGGCAAGAAGATATGAACTTGAGTCTTCAGTCAAGACCCTCAAGCTTACCTGTGAGTATTCCTGTTGCCCTCTGAAAGATGATGGGAAAGAAAGGAAGATAAAGAAAACAAGTTTCTGATTGGGTGTTGTAGTAGTATTGAGCTAAATGAACAATGAGCGCTCCTTGAATTCAGGTTCAAAACTCTGTAAAGGAGTAAAGGGTATATTTTCTAACCCTGTCATTCATAGGCTGGCCCTTGTAGAATGTCTTTCTTGGCTAACTGCCCAGAGAATAGATTTGATCTCTGTTTAGAGTTTTTGTTGTTGTTTTTTGGTAGGGGTGCTTTTAGGCATAGAGCCAAGTGAAAGGCAGAAAATACAGGGATATTGGAAGCTTTAGCTCTATGGCTTGGTATATAGTTCAGAGGTAGTATCTGGGGTACATTCAATGTGCTTTGTCACATTGAGCTGGGTGGAGTAAAAGTGGTTTTTCTGGTTGTTGTTTTATGTGAATAGGTGCTTTTGTCTTGTAGAGTGCTTGGTGTCCAGGTGCTTGATTAGTATTTATGGAATGGTCTGACCATATCCTGAGAGAAGTAGTATAGTCTGGTGACGAAGAGCTTGGACACTAGAGCCAGAGTTCCTGGGTCTGCAAGTCAACTCTGCCACTAACTCTGTAACCTTGGGCAAGTCACTTAACCTCTCTGTGCCTTAGTTTTTGCATTTGAAAATTGAACCTGATAGTGCCCACTTCATTAAGTAGCCATTAACATTAAAATAGATTAATACAGAAAGAACGTTGGCACATTGTAAGCACTCCAGAAATATCAGCTATTACCATCACGTTCTCAGGGCATAGGGATAGTTCATGATACCTGAAAGATAATTAACACCAACAATTTAATCATAGGCTGGTTTGGGGAACACTTACCCTTAGTTTTAACTCTGCCAGTACTTTTGGGCAAGTCACTTAGCCTCTGAAAGTTAATCTGCTCGGCAAAAGAATAAAGTAGGTAGTCCGAAACTCTCATAAGACAGTAAGTAGCAAACTCTGCTTTATAAGCCCTACTTTAGTTGGAAGAAGGAAATTTAGCCACATATGTCCAGGTAAGAGTCTTAAAATTTTGCCTATACTTGAGTTTTTGAAATCTGTCTCTAGTTATTTTGATGGGGAAATAAAATGGTTTCTGACTCTTTAGGGAGTTGGCAGAAGATGGGAACTCTCCATCCTGAAGTTTCCTGTGTGACTTCCTTGGAAGTTTCTAGGACATAAACTTTGTAGGGCAAGGTCTGTTGTGTCACTTGCACCTGACGTCCAAGCTTTCCAAGCCAGAATGAATACGCACGGTCAGATGGCACTCCTGAGACTATTGACTTGAATTTCTCAACTGAGGAATTGAGGGAAGTGTCTGAATAAAGTAATCACTCTTTGTTCCTTTCTCATGTCTATTGCAATATTTTTCTGCATCCTGAACTTCACCGGAGTATGGTTTTTTAACCTGATTCTATCACAAATACGTAATCACTCCCTCATCATTAAAAGTTTCTTCTTGTTCCTGATGACCTTTCAATAGAACTATATTTGTTAATTTTCAGCCCTGAGAAGGCATGTGTATATAAATACTATGCATGTCTTCTAAGGGCTGAGGGTTGGAAGCTTTGTATTATTGAATCCAAGAGCTTCTGATTTGACCTACTGAAGTGAAAGTGTTGGCAGTCTCTTAGGCCCAGTCAGGGAGGGTTGTTCCTGGGAAGCCGAGCACAAGGAACATTCCCAAGTTCAGGTTTCAACTATAGGTTCATTCAAATGGATCATTTGTTCTATGGTAGAAACTCCATGTGGGAAATGAGCTGGCTGGGTTAACTATTTGAATAGTTTTTTATCCCTCTGCTACTTACACTGAACTGTGAACCACAAGGTCTGTGGTTCAAGGCTACCAGCTGCTCTGTGAGAAAAAGATGAGGCTTTCTGCTCGCCCAAATGCTTGGAAACCCTATACAGGATCGCTGTGAGTCAGAACTGACTCAATGGCACTTAACAACAAACATGTACCAAGAAATAAAATGTAGTTTTTCTTTGAGATTTTGGTTTAATGCCAGATTTGCCTAACTAGGGAGAAAACAGTCATGTGTGAATAAATAAGTCAGGCTTCTTAAGAGATTTTTTTTTTTTTTTCTTTTGCAACCATGTAAAGGATCGTAGGTTTGTCAGTGCATTCCTTCACCTGGTACAGGTTTATGAAATACCTGTTGGTGTTTGGCACTAGAGCAAACTCTGGACTGACTAGAGGGCAGCTCCATCAGTCACCCACTTTGCTTAATCTATTCAGTCAGCTTACTTGCTTGACCCTTGGATTGTGGCCCATATTTAAAGACAGCATAGTTGGAGATCCTGATTATTTTTTAAATTAGATGTTGAGTTTGTTTTACTCAACTATTAATGCCATGGGATCTTCATGAGTCTAAAGCAGATCAACAGCACCCTTTAAAAAAAAACTTTGTATTGTGAATTGAGTGATGATTTACAAACAAGATCATAAGTTTTACATTCAACAAATCGTACAATTTGTTTCACCTCAGTGATTGCAATCCCCTTCATGCAAAAAGAGTTAACCTGCTTTCTCCTTGTCATTCCTGTTTCCATCCCACCTACCTTCCCATCCTTAGATTAATGGTGCCCTTTTGATTTTGAATGATTGACCGTTCCATGGTGAGCATACCTTGCTCTAGTTTTTTTTTGTACACCCTGAGTGGTGCTGTAGGATCAGCACTGGACTATGAACCACAAGGTCAGCAGTTCAAACTCACCATCTGCTCCTCCAAAACCCTATATAGGGTCACTATGTATGAGTCAGAACAGACTTGATGGCACTTAGCAACAACATATACCTACCTACTGCTTGGCTGAAAATTGGCTCACAATGGTGAGTTCCTTTCCAGAACTTAAGAGTGGTCAAGAAAGAGCCATAGTCTCTGGTTTCACCAGTCTCTGACCAGTAAAAGTCTTTTTCTTTCAGAAGCTTTTTCTTTTTTTATGTCAAATAATTTCTCTGTGATCTTTATCATATTATTCCCCTATTTAAAAGCTTCTTAAATACTTTATTAATTTTAGAATAAAATCCACAGTTCTTATCTAGACACCAGAAACATGGATTGCTTTCCTCTTCCAGGTTTCTGATTCAGTAGATCTGGAATAAGGCCTGAGAATATGTATTTCTAACAAGTTTTTTCTGTAACAAATTTCTGATGTTGCTAGACTACAGATGACACTTTCCTGCTCTCAGCTTTCTCTCAGTTTCCCTGAGACTCCATGATTTTCTGCATATTCTCTTCCTTAATACATTTTTCCCTGTTAGTCTTGTTCATTTTTCAGATTACATCTTAAAGTTCGTTTGCTGAGATAACTCCATCAAGCTTTCAAGACTCAGCTTAAGGAAATTTTCATAATGCCTTCACTGACTAAACATAGTTTTTATTTTATTTTAAAAAACAAAACTGTAATATTTAGCACATACAAAAAAGATGTAAGGAATAATTCATTATCTAAGTGTACCTACCCATCTTTAGAAACCAAATCTTACTGACACCAGTAAAAGCACGTTATGTGTGCATTTCTCTAGGAGCACACCCCTTCCCTCTACCCTGAGAAGTATTATACTGTATTTGATGTTTTGGGGGTTTTGTTTTGTTTGGGCGGGGGGGGAGGGCTCTTGCCAGAGCTGCTGTTGTTTTATTGTGCATTGAATGAAGGTTTACAGAGCAGATCACTTTTACATTCAACATATCATATACTTTGTATCATTTCAGTGATTGCAATGCCTTCCATGCAACATCCGATATCCTACTTCCATGATTCTTGCTTTTATTCAACCATCTTTTTCTGCCGCTCTGATCTTGATGGATCAGATCTTACTAGTGTTGTCCCTAGTATATACCAATCTACTGCTTGGCTGGATTCCTTCAGTTTCTCTCTGACCTGTAAATCTGCTCTGTTGTATAATTTTGAGTTTTTGTTCTACATTGCTTTCCCACTCTTACCCTGGACTTCTAATGTGATCCTTATCTAAACAGTTAATTAGTGGTAGCTGGACACGATCTAATTCTTCTGGTCTCAGGATTGTAGAGACCAATGTACACATATTCCATTAGTCTATTGGACTGATTGTAAGCATATTCAGTTTTTATCACTCTTCTTTTCTCCATGTGGGAAGAGACCAGTAGTTGCCCCTTAGATAACTACTCATGCTCTTTTAAGATCCCTGTTGCTACTCACAGAAGTAGGATATAGAATATTGTCTTAGTACATTATAAACTATGCCAGTTGATCATGGTGACCCCCAAGACTATGGTCCTGAAACCCTAGGTCCAGCAACTGGTTCCTCATGGTGTTTGGTAATGTCTAATAAGTCTTCATAATTTTGTCCCCTGTATCTTCCACCACTTTCATGCGTATGTTTGTAGCAAAGGTTATGTCAAATTTTAAAGGTTTGACAAATATCCTGTCAAGCCTTTATATTTGTGTGGGTATATTTCCACTCTCTCTCCCCCATATCCATTTGGGTCTCTTACACCTGCCAGAGGATTGTTGAGCTCTATGCCCCAATACCTATCGTGTGATGTCCAAGACCAGTGGTTCTTGACTGTGGCTGCATATTAGAATTACCTGAGGAGGGGAAGATCTTTAACAACCAGTGCCCTGAATTCTCGGGAGTTCTCATTTGTATGATGTAGGCTGGGACTTGGGTGTTGGTTTTGTTAGAACCTGTTCCAGTGATTGGTGGTTGTAGCCCAAGTACAGATCCACTACTACAGACTGTGCTAGGTGCCTTACTACTTGTCAATGCTTATCCTGAATATAATTTTAATTACATATTTAATGCAGGTCTAGGAAGGACATAATCGATCTCTTATTCATTGCTATCATTTACCAGTTGTAGCAGAATTGATTCAAACTTAACAGGACTCCTTGTATTAGAGTAAAATGACTCCAGGAAGTTATCACTGACAGATTATTTGGACACAGATCACCAGGCCTTTCTTCTGGTCACCTCTGGGCAGACTTGAGCTACCAACCTCTTTTGCAGCTGAGCATGTTAACCATTTGAATCACCCCACTGGCTGGCATATAGTAGAGTTCCAACTTGTTGAAGAAGTGATCCTGTTCAGTGTGCAATACATTGCTTATTCAGGAAGAGTATGTCTTGTAGGGGACAGTTTGACCATATTACCAGATTGTTGTTTCCACTGGTAAGGCAAGTGGGTATCATAGACTGCTATGATACCCACTTGGTGGTGGTGGTGGTGGTTGTGTGCTACCGACTGTTTTGATTCATAGTGATCCTCTATAGGGTTTCTGAAGCTGTAACTCTTTACAGGGGCAGAAAGCCTCATCTTTCTCCCATGGAGCAGCTGGAAGATTCAAACTTGAGGTTAGCACCCAGTTTGTAATCCACTGTGCTACCAGGGCTCTTTAGAGACTGCTCCTGTTGTTGTTAAGTGCCGTCAAGTCAGTTCCAACCCATAGCAACCCTGTATAGGGTTTCCGAGGCATGGCTGGTGAGCTTGAACTGCCAACTTTGCGGTTCAAACTGACCTTGCAATTCAGCGCATTAACCCACAGAGCCACACCAATAACTGCTATGAGCAGGCCCAAATCCCATTCAACACAAATAATTCGAGGATGAATTATTTATGTTTTCTAACAGTAGCTTTAGGAAGAAACAGGATTAGGATTTGTCTTCTATCATGTAAAATTGCTGTCACTTCACCTTATGTTAAGAAGGTTCTTGTAAGGGATGAGGAAATGAATGTAGTTGTTTCATTAAGGTCTTACATTTCCTAATTTATGGGCAAAACCTTTAAGAAACTCTTACTTGAAGCATTGATATCTGACTCTTGATATTTTGTTGTGGGTTTAGTTGTTTTTGAGAATGCCTTGGAGTTATGTCTCCAAGTTACTGTTACTGTTATGTATAGGTGTAGATGATTTCCCTAGAACAACACATACACAAAAAAATCCTCGCTGTCATTAAGTTGATTCTGATGGTTGGCAATCCTATAGGACAGAGTAGACCAGCTCCTTAGGGCTTCCAAGGCTGTAAATCTTTTTGGAAGCAGACAGCCTCAACTTTATCTAGATGCCTAGATTATTTCCCCAATTTTTCTTACTTAAGCACATTTGTAGATTTACATTTTGGTCTTGAAGGTATAAACTGGGATAGGGTTTCCATCAGTGATGGAAAACAGATATGAGATTGAAAGCCAGCCCCTACCTGGAGAAGTTAGCTAGATCAGTTCTCATACTTTACATGCAGTAAAAATCTTCTGGACATTTAAATGAAGGCACAGATTACTGAGCCCTACTTCAGAGACTATGATTCAGTAGGTCTAGAGGAGTAAGTGCCATCGAGTCGGTTCCGTGATCCGTTTAGTATTTCCGAGGAGTAGCTGATGAGCTTGCACTGCTGACCTTGAAGTTCAAACTGATCCGATGGTCTAGTTTTTTTCCCATAGTGCTACACCAGGACTCCAGATCTAGAATTGTTATTGCTGTTAAGTGCCGTCGATTCGGTTCCAACCCATAATGACCCTGTATAAAGTTTCTGAGGAGCAAGCGGCTGGTGAGCTTGAAATGCCAACCTGGTGGTTCAAACCGGCCTTGTAGCCCAGCACATTGACCCAGAGTGCCACACTAGGACTCCAGATCCAGAGTTGTTGTTATGAAGTGCCATCAAGTCGATTCCGACCCATAGTGACCCTGTATAGGGTTTCCAAGGAGCTTGAACTGCCAACCTTGCAGTTCAAACGGCGTTGCAGTCTGGTTCATTAACCCACAGCACCACACCAGGACTCCTAACAACCTCTTAAGTTTGCAGGGCAGTGTTTATTACCTTTGAAAACATAATGAAAAATAACAAATAGGAAGCCAAGGTGGTGACTTGAGTAATTGTGGTGATTTATATTACAGTTTGATCTGAAAGAGGAAGACTATGGGTTGAAAATGGTGGAAGAGATACAGTTAATCCCAGGATTGGAGCAGCCCTTACACTACCCATATCACCCTAGTAGATCTTATCTGCTTTCTGGTGTGCATCACTAACTCCTTTCATCACTGAGCTACACCTAGTTGGTCACTGAATCCTAGCCTACCTCAGAAGTGACTTTTGAATCTGGTTTCCCCTATCCTTTCTCATTGACTTTTTTTCAGGCTCCTATCATCTCTCACATGGTGTTTTGAAGTCCTCTTGTATACAAGTTTCCTCCTCATCTGGAGGATGCATACATGTTTTTAATGTAATTAAGTTCCCTGTCCCTAGAGTAGAACTTAACACAATTTTCATTGTGGTGTTACATAGAAGGCAAGTAGGTTTTAAAAAAGAATTTTAATTTCCATGACTTTTTTAAAAAATCAAGTTATTCAAGCAATCAAGTCCCTTTAGGACAAACCCCCCTCCAAGACTGAAACTCAAAGGGAACACATAAGCAGCCATGTGTTGCTAGCAACCACATTGGTCTACTGGTGAGTGGAAGAGGAGGAAGGGCAGCAATGAAGATATGGGCTGAGTTAGACCATGTTCCACAGACTCCTGTAGGCCTGGAGATGAGAAAGTGAAGAAGGAGGACTGGTTGGTCCGAAGTATGGGGAGAACTGGGGACTCCTGAGCCCATGGACAAGGTCATAGCCATGAAGGACTAGAGTGGAGAGTGAAGCATCCAGCAGATATGAAGTGAGGGGAGACACACAAGAATGCTCAAACTTGTAGATAGTAACCATTAGACCTAGCTTCAATGGCTTGATATTCAGAACTCAACTAGAGGAAGATTTTTTTAATATATATAAAGGAAATCAGCATAAATTGCTATAATTTGATGAACTTGATCTATACTTATGGATGTAGAAGCTCAAAATACCAACTGAGAGGGAAGGAGTCTTCACATCAAGTATCAATCCTATCCCCTCCATATACAGGGTTGATAGGGACGAGCAACTTAGACATTGACTACCATTGGGCGTGCTATAAAGGCATTACGTGGCTAGCTTTCAAGTTTTCAAGAGTTACGTTTCAGAGTGTGCAAGGGAAGGTAGAATTCCCACTGAATAGTATTCATCTTGTCTAGACGGATCTGGTGAACGGAGATGGGGATAAGATTCTTATGATTCAATAGTAATTGTTATCATGACTAATTGTGACTTTCCCAACTGTAAAGGTAGAAGCTTTGTAACAAAAAGTGGGGAGTAGTTAATCTTACCTTCCAGGAACAGAGGGCCCTACGACCATCAAGGGAGAAGAGCAATAGCGGAATGTGGAACCCTATCCAGAGAAACAGCGACACCAGAGATGGAGGCAGAGATGAAGACATGGAAAGAGAGAGCAGCTGAGGACTCTAGACTCATGGAAAGATAAAGGCTGTGTGCTGGTGTCCAGGAGGCAGGCTTGCAGAATAGAATGTGCCCTCTGGTTTTTATATGATTATATATTCCTGAGTGTTTTTGTGTACATCAAAAAAAAAAAGAAGAAGAATTTTCCGAAACAAATACTGTTGAATAATAATGCATGGAGAAGATTGTAATCATTGCAATGAAATGATGAGTGTAAAACCAATGTTTTCCCATGTAAACTATCGCTCAATTTCACAAAAACTTTAACAAAATATTTGCTAGACTCATTAACAACCTGTGATTATGCAAATGATACAGCCTTGCTTGCTGAAAGCAAAGAGGATTTCAAATACTTACTGATAGAAGATCAAAGCCTTTGGTGTGGGTTGCATCTCAATGTAAAGAAAACAGAAATCCTCACCTTTGGACCTAAAAGCAACAACAAATTCAACATTTAAACATTTTCATATGTATAATTTTATGACATTATGTTTATCATGTTATGTGACTATTTCCATGTTGATGACTTTTGTAACTATTACCTCTTCAGTCACTTTTGAAATCATTTGAACTCGTTAAGTTCATGATTCTTAATATAACATGGTTGCTACGCTCTTGGTGGTGGTGGTTGTGTGCTGTGGAGTCGATTCTGACTCAGCAGCAGCCCTGTATAGGGTTTCCGAGGCTGTAAATCCTCATGGGAGCAAAAAGCCTCATCTTTCTTCTGTGGAATGGCTGGTAGTTTCAAACTGCTGACCTTGAGGTTAGAAGCCCAACTCATAAACACTGTGATATTAGAGCTCCTTTTCCTCCTGTATATTTCCCTGGCAACCCTGTGTGTGTCAGTGGAACTGTTCCATAGGGTTTTCAGTAGCTGATTTTTTGGAATTAGATCATCAGGTCTTTCTTCTGAGGTGCCTGTGAGTAACTTACACCTTCAAGCTTTTAGCAATGGAGGACATTAAGTCATTTGCACCACCCAGGGACTCAATTAGGAAAATTGTTGATGTTACGTGCCATCAAGTCAGTTCCAACCCATAGCAACCCTGTATAGGGTTTCTGAGGAACAGCTGGTCAGCTTGAACCACCAACCTTGTGGTCAAACCAAATTTGCAGTCTAGTGCATTAACCACAGTGCTACACCAGGACTCCCAATTAGAAAAATAGACATAAAATGGAAAAATTTATGCCTAAGGATGACAGTTTCTGTTGGTTTGGTGGAGTCAGTGATGCAACATCATGAAGAAGTTGAACAGATTTTGTTACGTATTAATGGACATGATGCTGTAGGATAAGCCCTGGACTGCTAACAGAAAGGTTGGAGTTTCAAACCAACCAGCTGCTCCTCAGAAACACTCTATATATACAGGGTCACTATGAGTGGAAACGGACTTGACAGGACAAAATATTGAATTGATGCATAGAGCACCAAAAGAACATAGAAGGAGTACACTGAGTCACTGTACGAAAAACAAATGGTCAGTGTTAAACATTTCAAGACCTAGCATATAATCAACAACCAATGGTACTGAAGGAGATGTCTAAGCTGCCCTGAAAGCATTGGTTGACAACAATAAAAAAGCTGCAGGAATTGACAAAATACAAATTGAAATCTTCAACAACTGATGAAGCACTGGAGGCACTCGCTCATCTGTACCAAGAAATTGGAAGACACTACCTCGTCAACTGATTGGAAGAGATCCATATTTGTGCCTGTTCAAAGAAAAATAACCCACCAGAATGTGGAACTCATCAAACAATAACAGTATCACATGCAAGTAAAATTTTGCGAAAGATAATTCAAAACCATTTGTAAATAGTACATTGATGGATTCAAGCTGGATTCAGACAAGGATTTGAAGTGAGGAATATCATTGCTGATGTCAGATGAATCTTGGCTGAAAGCTGAGAAAACCAGAAATATGTTTACTTGTGCTTTGTTGACTGTGCAAAGGCTTTCAACTATGTGGATCACGGCAAACTATGGATAACATTATGAAGAAAGGTATTCCAGACCACTTAATTGTGCTCATGAAGAACCTGTACATAGACTAAAAAGCAGTTGTTCGAACAGAACAAGGGATACTGAATGGTTTAAAATCAGAAAAGGTGTGCACCAGGCCTATAGTCTTTCACCGTATGTATTCAATCTGTATGCCGAGCAAATAATCGGAGAAGCTGTATTGTATGAAGAATGTGGCATCAGCATTATAGGAAAAGTGTTCAAAAACAAAGGTAATCAGTTTGAGGACTAAGGTGTGCCTGACCCAAGTCATGGTATTTTCCATTGCCTCATACGTATGCATATGAATGTTAGGCAAGGAATAAGCAAGACCATAAAACAATTGGTGCATTTGAATTATGGTGTTGGAGGAAAATATGGAAAGTACCATGGATTGCCAAAAATACAAACAAATCTATATTGAAGAAGTACAGCCAGAATGCTTCTTAGAAGCCAGGAGCAGCCAGACTGCGTCTCTCCTACTTTAGACATATTATCAGGAGGAACCATTCCTTGGAGTAGGACATCATGCTTGGAAAAGTGGACAGTCGGTAAAACAGAGGAAGGGACCCCCAAGGAGATGGATTGACAAGTGGCAGCAACAGTAGGCTCAAGCATAGACAATTGTGAGGATGGCACAGGACCAGGCAATATTTTGTTCTATTTTGCATAGGGTTGCTCCGAGTCAGAACTGACTTAAGGGCACCTAATGACAGCAACAGATTGTACATGTAGTTGGGTAATTGGAAAGGAAAAGTCCAGCCTGCACAGAGGTTGATGGGGATGGGTGAAGTAGATAAGTAGTATTTGGAAACTGGTCAAGATTAGGTATTTCATATCCAGTCAATAACATAGTAAAGCTAATACTTAAAACCAAGAGGCAAGTTAAACTGTTGATATAATCCTGGCAAGAAGTGTGGAGGTCTACCTCTTGTATCTCACTTGCAATAACCTAGTCCCAGATGTGAGACAGACAGGAAAGAATCTATGTAATTGAAAATAAGTAAATTTTACTAGATGTTTATGTTAACTATCTTGGGTCCCTGGCAGGGTGGTGCGGGGAGTGGGCAGGATTTCATTTACTAAAATGAAAAGTTTATACAAAAGAGTCTGTTGATAGAAATAGAAAAGTTTAATAATGGAAGCTCATTTTTGAGAAGTTAATTGTTGTTAAGTGCTGTCGGGTCGGTTCCAACTCATAGAGACCTTGTATAGGGTTTCCAAGGAGCAGCTGGTGGTTAATGTCTAGTTATTAGTTGGAGATTGCAAATCAAATCACCACAAAGTTTGAAATTTTGCTTGTTGGTAGTTAATAATTGGAGTCCCTAGGTGGCACAAGAGCCCTGGTGTGGTGCTGTAGGATAAACATTGCATTGGTATACACAAGGTTGGCAGTTCAAACCCACCAGCTGCTCTCGGAAACCCTATACAGGGTTGCTATTAGTCAGTTGTTGATGGCATACAACAACACCAGGTAGCACTGATTGTTAAGTGCTTACTACTAGCTGAAAAGTTGGTGGTTCAGAGCCACCTGAGATACTCCAGAAGATAGCCCTGAGTATCTGTTTAGCAGTTACCATGAGTCAGAATCAACTTGACAGCAACTAATAACAACAACAGTAGTCCTTCCAAGCTATGGAGTATGAGAAATCAGCTGAAGCCTTCCTTGTACGGTGTCTGCAGTTATCTGGTAGAAGCAGCCAACAGAGATCAGAAGAGGGAGGACCAAGATTGTTGTATTTCTGGATGCCAAGGGAAGAGGATGGTCCCCATCAAGTTTATATTTCAAGGAAAATAGGACGTTAGATTTGTCACACAAAGCAAAGTTTTGGGATTTCTTTTTAGAGGAGTGATGGGAGAAGAGAGCCTGTTTTCTGAGGTCTTGAGGAAAGGTGTAAAGGCTGTAAGTGAGCAGCGCTCTTAAAAGGCACTGAAAAGAACAAGAGGTGGGTTAAATCAGCCCAAATTCCTCAGATTCATTGCAAGACCCAGATAGAAAAGGGAATGATAAAACTCTGGCAGAATATTAGAATATAAACAAGTACATCTTTCAGGAATTAGAAAGGAAGCAAGGGCACCCACTGGGTTAGCTTCTATGCTTGGCTGCTGCTGCGAGAGATTTCGATCACACATGCTTCCTTTTATATTAGGTAGAAGTAGTTATTAATGCTAGGACTGAGGTGGAGAACAGGATTAGGATTTTTAATATGTGTTAAATTATCCATAAATACTCTTATATCGCTTGGGTTTCTGAGCCATTCTTTACAAATGTAGAGGAAATGGCTGTAGATCTCACTTAACATAATATCTATTAGCTCTCATATTTTACTTCAGTTGTGTTCTCCAGCTATGAGATTACAGTGGTCTGGGAATGGGAAATGTGAGGGGACTCTTCCTATAAAGGGTCGAAGAAAGGCCAAGCAAGGGTCTTAGAAGTGGTGGTGGTTTGCCCACTCCAGTTTGACATATGAGGAAACTAAGGGTCAAAACCAGGATTTGAATCAAGTTCTCTCTGAGTTTTCAATGGAGAATTTCCTTCAACTTTCCATCCAGAAGAGGAAAGGCAATGGCAATCTGTTGCTTTCTGCATTTTTAGCCAAAACCCTCAACTTTTATCTACTAACCAGACTTGTTCTAAAGGAAGGAGTATAGTGGATTTCCTTTTCACCGTTGCTTTTCTAGATATCCTTATGAAGGAAGCACAGTGGAATAGTGGATGCTTTGGAGGCCCTGACTCCCCTTGCCTACAGTCCAGACCTCTTACTGGGACTGTCTACTGCTTCTAGCATACTTCAGCCCACTTAGATGTAACTTAAGCTCCTCATAACTCTTAGCCCTTCCTCCTACCAATGTCCTTTTGCTTAAGCTCTGTCTTGCCTTAGTATATATAAATGTGTAATAAGTTACTACTTAGTTTTCAAAACTCCTCGTTTCTTCATGTTACTGTAGCATTTTGATGATACCTCTGCTTAAGGCCTGTATCTAAATACCTGTTTTGTGCCCAGTATGGGCAGATTTTCAGTAAATTGATGTTGATATACCCCTATCTGTCTGCAGTTGGGAGTTTCTAAGTGGTATAAACATGATTAACTTGCTTAGCTGCTAACATTTGACGTTTGCGTTTACTCAGAGGCACCTCAGAAGAAAGGCCTGGTGATCTACTTCTGAGAAATCAGCCATTGAGAACCATGGGATAGCCATGAGTCAGAATTGACTCATTACCAAGTAGTATGGTGCTTACTAATCAGGCTGCGACCCTTAAGGTCAGCAGTTCGAAACTACCAGCTATTCCGCGGGAGAAAGATGAGGCTTTCTGCTGCCATAAAGATTTACAGTCTCGGAAACCCTGTACAGGGTTGCTATGGGTTGGAATCGACTTGACAGCACTTAACAACAACGTGGTGTACCTAAACTTGGGGTTAAGGCAACTTTTTGTTGTCTAGGTTCATTGAAGACAACAAGAAGCCTCTCAAGGCTTAAAAAATTGAAATGTTTTATCTTACAATGTTTCTGCTCCTTTTTTGTCTCATTTCATAGTAGAAGGAAGGAGGGCCAACAGTCCTCACCTGGTTTTTTCTGATGATTAATTTTTTAAGGAGTAACATAAATAACACAGCAGATTTGGTACTCAGAGAAGTTAGGCTGTTCTGAAGTTGGTGACCTGCTCTTTTTATAATTTACCATGTGCCTATGTTCTTTTTGAATTGTAGCTTAGGTGATCTGACAAAAATCTCAAAAAGGAAATCCTCCTCCCCAGGCTCCCAGTCCCCCAAGTCATATCTGCCCAGACTGCTTAGTTAGAGCAGCTGGATGTAGCGTCCCTTCTCTAGAACACTGGTTCTCTGGCAGGGCTGACCAATCCAGTTCTCCGTGTTAGTCACGCTGCTTCAGCCCTGATACTGCCTGGTGCCCGCCAGAGCCTGTACTTCTTGCAGCAAATGATTGTATGCTTGTTCCCGGGCCTGTTTCCTGTTTCTATTCTGGTCACTGGTGGCTCAGCTCTGCTTCCTGCCTGTGTGTCTCACACAGATTCCTCTTGCTGAAACTTTGTTTTCTTTATAACAACCTCAGTTTGAAAAGCAATGAAGCCCTATTTCTACTGTGACAGCTCCCGGGGACAGTCAGCCCTACTGAAGACTGTCTTCCCTCCTCAACAAATACATCATTTGGATTTGACCTTGTTTTTCAGTTTGTCCCCACTCCTACTACCAGAAGTTGGTGGTTCTTTCCTTAAACCAGTAGTAGCAGGAGATCAGTTGGGATACTATACATACCAAATTTGTCCTCATTTATTGGTCACACATATGTGCCAGAACTAGTGTGCTCTGGTTCTCATGTACTTAGAACTTTAAAACCTAGTCCTACTGTTCAGGGGGGTGATACTTGGTAGCTTTTCTTGCCCCAGCTTCCCTGAAAGCCAGAGGATTGGGCAGGTAATACCATCCTCAGCAGAGTAGCGGCCTACATAGAACGTGGGGCTAGAAAGGAAAGCATATTCTGACTTGCCCTTTCATCCTGTGTGACCAGTTCATTTCTCTGGAGCTTGGGTGGGAGGAAGGAAGTTCTGGGAGATTATGAAAAAGGAAGAAGTTAAGGAGGTTGTCCCGGGAAAATTTGAAAGTCCAAGACTCCCCCATCTTGTCCATTCTGCAGAGAATATGCTTTGCGAAGACAGGCAAAACCTTGGTGATATTGTGGACTTGGTTCCAGACCACTGCAGAAAAATGAATATTGCAATAAAGAGAGTCACACAAATGTTTTGGTTTCTCATTGACTACAAAAGTTTGTACTGTTTTGTCTATTAAGTATGCAATAGCATTATGAAAAATTTTTTTTAATACTGTGAAATTACCACTAGTAACAGATGCAAAATGAGTACTTGCTTTTGGAAAGTGGTACCCATAGACTTGCTCAACACAGGGTTGTCACAAACCTTCAATTTGAAAGGAAAAAAAAGGCAGTAACCAAAAAGAGACTTGTAACATCTGTGAAGCAGATTAAAACAAAGCTCAACAAAATGAGGTACACCTGTAACTCTGTCAGCCAGTACGATCTGTGCACTGAATACTTGTTAAGTACCATTGAATCAGTTCCAATTCATAGTGACTTCATATAGGGTTTCCAAGGAGCAAGCAGCTGGTGGGTTTGAACCACTGACTTTGAGGGTCATAGAGAAGGATTTTATAAAGGGAATTTGGGGTATACAGAATTATCTGATAACTTGTGGGAGCAGGGAAACATGGTCTAGGTTGGGCCTCCAGGGAATGGGTCCCAGACTGTATTAGATAAGACCTATCACGGAACTCCTCCTTCTGAATAATCACTATCAGAGCTTTCAAGTTACACCCCTAAATCTGTCATCCATACATCAATAAACTGGACTCAAGCAACAGCTTCTGCCGCCACCAGAACTACTAACCAGATAACTGGAGGATGGTACCAAAATGTAGAAATGGCTGAAGAAGACAGAAATGTGATTTCTGTCACATTTTATCTAATTTCACAAATCTTCTAATTACCAGAACTCAAATTGTATCTACAACCCACCTTCAGGGATTCTTGGAAATGTAATTTCTCGCTTTCTAACCGTTCCATCTTAGAAAAGGGTGGGGTGGAAACAATGTGAACCCATCCACAGAATATATGCCACATTAGCTTAAACATAGTCACTCACCCATCCCTCAAATCTAAGGCCCATAAAGGTAGGAAACTTGGCTATAGTCATTTAGTAAATGAGAGCACCAGGTTCCCTAACTCTCAGGCAATGATTTTACCGTTAGTACCCGCCCCTGCTTCAACAAAAAGATGTTTTAAGACTGGAGAAAACCATATTCAGTAAAAAAGGATGTGGGGTTGAGATTCCTAGGTAAAGGTAGAAGGTACTTTAGCTTCTGAATTAGGTCCATTCCCTAAAAGGATGTAGAAAGCATTTATTTACTTTGGAAAGAAATCTCTCAAAAACTAGAATTTCCTGAAATTCTCGAGTAACATAGATGAACTCAGTTGCCACAGTGACGATGGCTTCCTTCCACCCACCCTTCTTTCCCTTTTCTGTTGGCGCTTTCATAACCACCTGCATTGCTGGCTAGGAGATTACTTCTGTGATGCCCCACCTTGGCTTCCACTGTTGTTTTTCTATAAAAAGATGAAATTCAGAAAACCAGCCCACAGATAAATGGTTGCCAAACTGTTATCTTGTCCCTCCTTGAACCTTTTGTGCAGGAAATAAGCCATGTCCACCAAAAAATGTCGCTCTTTGCAGAAACCATAGAGCCCCATAAGCCAAGGTGAGAATTTTTCTTCAAATTGGGTCCAGAATGGGGGACCGTTTGGTTTGGGTTGTATTAACATACCTGATAAGTGAAGTATAGAGTTAACTCTTATTTTTTTTCTCAGGTTTCTTGAATGTTCTATCTGAAAGCTATTATGAAACTGATCTGTATGCTTGTGTTGTCTCCTTGGAAGCCAGTGCTTGGTCTCATATATACCACTCACTCTCATGCCTGGACCATTTCCATCTTCCCCTTTTTGTATCAGCATGGAATTGGCTGGTATTGTGATGTAATCTTTGATTTCTATGAGTCAGAGCTTACCTCCAAGCTACTAGATTCCCTCCTATTTGACCTTTCCCAGGGAAGAGAAAAAGGTGGGAACTACATCAATAATAACATAATGAAGGTGGGAACTACAGGTTGAGGGCTCTAGCTCTTGAGAGTCAGCGGGCCTGTCTCTCAGACCAACCTTGATGTGACAAGAAAACTGGACTCCCCTAAATATTGTTGGCTGAGTGAAGGTAATTTTCTGACATTTTGGGAAACCAAGTTTCAAATGAAAGGTATCGGAGTCCAGAGGATCCGTTATCAAGAATATTTGTTTTCCCCTTATTTACTTACAGAACTTATCAGTGGCTCTCCCTATGTTCAGAGTTGTTCTTTTCTGATTTAAGATTCTAGTGATTACCCATCTTCAGATCTATTTGTTCCTCCCCTCGTTAGATTTAATTTAGACTAGTGGGCCATAGTAGGGAAGACTGCTGACAAATATAAATGTAGGGCTTTACCTATCAAACCAAGGAAAACTACCCAGCCCTTAGATCTTGGTCTAAGCTAAATTTCGCTTCTGTAAGATTTATATCTTTGAGAATTTTGAATTTGGGGTAGTTTTCTATCCTACAGAGTCTCTATGAGTCCTGATTAACTTGATAGCAGCCTTGCCTTCACCAGTTACATGCATTGTGCCCTTGCTTTCTTTCTGCTTACTGTAATTCTGAGGGACGACCTGGCTTATGGTAGAGTCAGATGATGGAAAAGTGTAAAGCAGCCTCCTCCCCTTAAACTGCACATACCCAGGACACTGCTTTATATTCTGTGTTCCTTTCCTCTTGCTCCTAGTTTTAGAATTGCAATGGATGCTCTTAATCATTGAACACACTGTATGTGGTTAGCCTTCTTAACAAGGAGACTTCGAAAAAGTAGGGGGTTCCTAACTTCTATTTCTTTGTTAGCTTTGCAGCACTCTTATTTCCTGCTGGGATTAGAACAGCCCCCATTCCATAAATATGCACTGCTCAGACCTAGCTCTGACCCAATTTGATTTTTTTTTTTTTTTTCCCAGACTTGAGTCTGTAAGCTAGTGTCCCTCACAAAACTCTGTTTTTTACCAAGAGCCCATTTCTGGTTGTTAGTAATTTTCCCCAGGCCTAAGTGAAAAACCTCTGGCATAGTAGGGGCTGTTTGTAGGAGGGAAGCACATCAGGCAGGTGACATGGTTATCAAACAGACCTGGTGGAATCTGTGAGAAACTGCTGGAGAGAAGGGTGTCAACCAGTGACTGGCTACAGGATCTATACTTCTACTGGTATCCCATGATAACAGGATCATCTTTTTTTAGAAGTTGGGAGGCTAAATTTTTGTGTAAAATCTCCCAGTTTTAAATAGATGTGTATAGAGATGTTGTACAATAGAATAAGTGGTTCTCTGGAGCCTGTACATCTATCCCTTCTGCCCATGTAGGTTTGTCTCCCTCTCTCTTGTATTTACTCTTATCCAGCTGGTGTGTAGAATTTCTCTGGGGGAGGGGACTGGCTGTGGGGAGCACCATCTATCCATTGCCAGCTCTCATTGTGTTTGGTGTTTGTTTTATTGGTTTGGGGAGGAGGAACGCAAGGGAGATGTTGAGCAGAAGCACTCGATGTGATTAAACCTCCAGCCGAGCATATCTGTGGGAGCAGAATATCGACCCCTGGAAAATCAATGGTTGCTGCAGTGGCCGAGCTAGCTGACTGTTTGCAGGGGCTCCCTTCGCAAGAATGCAGCCAGCCAGTCTAGCAGTCTTTCATCTCCCTCTCTTCTACCTCAGCCTCCATGTTAAGGGTCAGACCTACCTCAAGAGATTTTTCTGAGGTGGATTAGAACAGCAGGTTCTTGTCTTTTTGCAATTAGATAGAAATTTCTCCAGTGACACAAAGCCCCGCCTCCCAGCAGCCTCCTTTCTAGACGTTCATTCCTGCACTGCAGTTCTAGCAACAGCTCTTACTCAAGACCCACTGGAGGTTGCCCTTTTCAGTTTTAGAAGAACCAGT
The DNA here is from genome assembly GCF_000296735.1 of Chrysochloris asiatica. Classification (NCBI taxonomy): domain Eukaryota; kingdom Metazoa; phylum Chordata; class Mammalia; order Afrosoricida; family Chrysochloridae; genus Chrysochloris; species Chrysochloris asiatica. The sequence continues at coordinate 10,411,554 of NW_006408565.1, read as the reverse complement.
TCCCATGATACTAGCACCTAGGAGTTTCTCCTTCCTTGTGGAGGCAGGCATCTAGGAGGTGAGAGGATAGAGATTAAAGGAGAGATAAAGTGGACTAAAAGAAATCCAATTGAATGAAGTTAATTTTGAATAGATTATCAAGTATCTTGCCTTTTGTGTGGTTGGCATTTTTCTGTCACTGAGAGCATAGGAGAATACAGCCTGGTACTGCTGGGGTTCCATGAACTAGCGGGAGAGAGGGCAGATACAGCATAGTGTTTACAGTCTGTACTTGAGTTCTACAACACTAGGTCCTAGAAGAGCCTTTCTGTGAGGTGAAGGCCAGGGCAGTTGTCCTGTGACCTCAGTTCAAAGCCTATCGTTTAGCAGAATGACTAGTGGATCTCTGCGTACTCTGGAGACTGTTGATTCCTCCACTGCTCCCAGAAAGGTGTTTTCTAATTTGACAGTCCCAAGGCTAAAAAAAAAAAAGTTTGGGTGTATTATTGTTGCACCAATAATGCATCTTCAAGTAATAGATCCTTCTACCCAGTTCTGTTGTTGGGTAGCTGAAAAGTTAGCCAAGCTGACACATATTAAAGGAAAGATTTTGTTGCCCCATTGTAGAAGTCCAGCCATGGGCAGGAGTTTGAAGCTTGCTTGGCTTCTGCCTCCCAAAAGAAGCTTTTTCATCTTGTAGTCTGTGAATGAGGCACCTACACAAGACTCAGTTATCCTGCAATATAGAAGGATGGTGGCAGGTAAACAAAGTGTGAACATTGAAATCACTTGAGATGTAGCATACACATTAGACTGCTAACCACAAGGTCAAGCAGTTAAATTCCACCAGCTGCTCCATGTGAGAAAGATGAGGCTTTCTGCTTCCATAAAGATTTGTAGCCTCCAAAACCCTGTACAGGGTCACTATGAGTCAGAACTGGCTTGATGTCACATCACCACCACCTCTATCTGGGATGTTTGACTTCCCTCTGAGCCATGCCCCTGTGCTTGATTTGTTGTTGTGTGCCATGGAGTCTATTTCATAGCGACCTTGAGGTTCAAACTGACCTTGCAGTCCAGTGCTTATCCTAGAGAGCCACACCAGGATTCCTTTAGTATGCAAAAAGTAGGTTTCAGTTAAAGAGGATTGTGCAGTGTAAGATGGAAGCCTGTCAGAGAAGGAAAATGCACTGGATGTTTATGAGGTGATAGTGGTGTTAAATGCTGTCAAGTCAATTCCGACTCATAGCAACCCTGTATATGGTTTCCGAGGAGTGGTTAGTGGGTTTGAACTGCTGGCCTTGTGTGTAACAGTGCAGTATGTATCCTACAGTGGCACACCAGGAGGATTCTTAAAGAGTGATAGAAAAGTAAGCACTCAGTTAAAAGTGGAAAGCTTTGAAGACCCAGAAAAACAGGGTAGTCCCATTGAGTTCTGGTCCTCACAGGGTTCCCTATAGGTAAAAGGGCTGATTTGAAATAAACCATGAAAGGTATAAAAGAGTGGTTCGGAAAGAGGATAACATGTACCATCATTCTTAGAGTTGGATTATCTAGTTTTAGTCTTTCCCTCTATAAAGGAGCTAACGGTCCTAGTGAGATTAGCCCGTTCAGAGTCATATATTTAACCATCCATAGATTATTCCAAAGACAGATTGCTGTCTTACCTCCATTGATGCGTGGAGCCCAGTCTTTGATAATGGCAAGCTATACAACTCCTGAGCTGCTGCTGCTGCTTTGTTAAAATGGGGATGATACAGTGGATTCTTGTTATTCACAGTAGTTTGTTCTATAAAGTCGCCACAAACACTGGATTAGTGAATACCAAATCACCTTCTTTAACCTCAGCTGGAAACGAACTGATCACTGACTGCGTGTGCTCAAATGATCGCAAACTGTGCTGTATATGAGTATTGACTTAGAGGTTACAAATTTTAGCAAATAGGTGAATTCACAGATACAGAACCTGAATAAACGGGAGAAAGATGAGGCTTTCTACTCCTGTAAAGATTTACACCCTCGAAAACCCTGTACAGGGTCGCTATGGGTCAGAACTGACTCGACTGCACTTAACAACAACAACATATTAGAAGATGATTATATGAGTTAAATGAAATCTGAGTCAACCACTTAAGTTTGAGCATACAGTAGTCATATATTCATGTCAATTCTGTCTTCCCTTTAAGAGAAAGCTAAGGAGACTTGCTTTATAGTCCTTCCTGTTCTTACCAACATCCTTTGAGTTTGAAGATTTTTGTCTCCCAGAGCTTTCTTTATTAATTCTGACATATATAGGGGATTTCCTCTTGGAGATGGGCCCCTGAAAAGCATTATGGAGACAAGAAGAGTCTGACCTTCTCTGCTGTGCATTCCCCACCAGGCAGCCAGAAGGTACCAGAAAGAATGATCCATTATCCCCAGAACAATAGCCTATTGTAGAAAAAGAGAAGAGGGAGTTTAGTGGGGGGTCTCATCCTATGTGGTGGTTTCTAGGATACAAACCAAGTTTTTAGAGACTTGGGAAACTGGGCAGGGGGAGGAGGGCTGGTAAGAAATAAGTTTTTTGAGCCATTCCTGGAGTAATTTTTACTGTGCAAGCAATGTATGCTTGGTCCTAAACTAAACTACTTTGGGCCCAAACTAAAAGAATGTGTATTTTCTTCTACCCTTTCTAACCCTGACCTGGCGGTATCACCAGGAATAAGGGGCAACCTGTTCTGTGTGTCAGTTCATTCTTGGCATTTTCGCCAACACCAGCTAGTTTAAGTATTACCCATAACCTGAGTGGCATTACCCACTGCAGTCAAGTTGATTCAGATTCATATTGTTGTTAAGTGCTGTTGAGTCGGTTCCAACCCATAGCAACCCTGTACAGGGTTTCCGAGGCTGTAAATCTTTGGGAGCAGAAAGCCTCATCTTTCTCCCATGGAGCAGCTGGTAGTTTCGAACTGCTGACCCTGCGGTTCGCAGCCTGATTTGTAACCACTACAAATCTGTTGTAGTGGTTACAAATCTGTTGACCTGAGACCACTCCTTGAAACAATGATTTGGCAATTCTACAAGTTAAGAATCCCTACCAGTTTGGGGTAAGGATCTCTGGTAGCGAAGTGGTTATGAATTGGGCTGCGAACTGCAAGGTCAACAGTTCGAACCTACCAGCTGCTCTGCGGGAGACAGATGAGGCTTTCTGCTCCCGTAAAGATTTACAGCCTCAGAAACCCTGTTCAGGGTCACTATGGGTCGGAACCGACTCGACGGCACTTAACAACAACCAGTTTGGGGTGGATCAGTTTACCCTTCCTTCCATTGAGCAAATGCTGAAGTGAAATTCAGAAAACCTGTGACTTGAGCTTTTGGTGTACTGACTGAAGTGGTTTAAAAGTATTCCTAGAGATAGCCTCTTTCCATTCACCCCCTCCTCTCCCTAAATGTGTTACTTAAAGAAGGCTTTATGGAAAACAGGTCTTCCCAAAATTCTTAATTTGCCATATATAGGTAAGTTTGTCTTACCCACTTTTCCTTAAACTTAATAAAGTTGCTGCTTTCTTCCCTAACTTCTTTCTACCTTTCTTAAAGAGTTGTTTATCAACTTTTATGTTCTTTAGGATTTTCTCCCATGGCTTTGGAACTTTTAGACTAGGCTGAGAAATAAACCTGGCAGATAGCTAGTGTACCTTTGGTCATTTCAGGGTCTGCATTTGGCCTTTTTTTTTTTTTCATTCTAGAATTGTCATTTAAGTGGGTGTGACTGAGTTGTAAGGTTCCCACCACACACAAAAATAAATTTTACTACAAGCACATGTATAGGATTTACCTGGCTCCCTTGGCAGGTGGTTTGTCTGCTAATAATCAGCAGAATTTCACAACTAAAGGATTCAAGAACTAGATGTGGAGGCCGTGGAAAGGCCCTGAATCTAAACATTGCCATGAGACTGTTCTATAGATTTGGCAGTTGGTGTTCTTCAATCTGCTCAGCGAAATGAACTGATTGATGTCTTTCTCTCAAGGCTCTCTCAAGAGATCATTTAAACCTCCCCTCCTGTAACTCTGTTCTGGTATCTTCCTGTTTGGAAATGTATTCTACCAGGCAGCCAATTCATGTTAGAACTTGCAGCCCTTCCTGTGAGAATACAAGCAGCCCCCCTCCCCAAGCTCCCCTCTCAAATGAGGTAAGGGCTGTGTGATTTCAGGCATGGTTTTGTTGTGGTGCAAAGAGAAGGTGTTAGCTGCTGAGTCCTGTTTGTCAGCAGAGCTTGACAAACCCATGCTGGCATTTGCTGGGGCTGGGCAACCAATCACAGCTGGAACAGTTATCATCCTGGAGTCCCTATGGGCTTCCTCTATCAGGTCACATCCCAAAATAACATTGGGCAGTATTTCAAGTGAAGAAACGAAGGCTTTCAGGGCTGTAGCCAGCCTGGAGTGTGAGATTCTGTGTGAAATAGTTGGACCTGCTCCAGTGCTTTTGATCTGCATGGTAGATGAGCAATAAGATGCATGAAACACGTTGGAAACACGTGAGGAAATTCTCCCTGGCCCTGCTGCTTCCTTGGAATTGGCAGGGCACTGAATGAGCTAATCCTTACTTCCCATCTCTCAGCAGAATTATGATTAGAGGAGAGAACCCAGGAAAGAGATCTTTCTGACTAAGGGGCATTGCTGCAATTCTTTCCACAGCCTTTCCAGAAATTTACCTGTCAGATTTTTGGTAGAATTGAGAACTTGAGTCCTAAAATGCCAAAGGTGAACCCCAACCAGGGAAAGGAGGGTTTGGACTGATTAAACTTTTTCTTTGTTAAGTGTATTGTAGAAAACTGAACTTGTTAGGCACATTGAAGTCTAACTCAACCAGATATCCGGCTTTTTGTGGCACAAAAGACCTGAAAAACTGGCTTTTTGTAGAATAGAAAGCAGAGGTATGTCCTATGCAATGAAAGGACACAGAGTTCAGAGTATTATCTGTTGATATATAGAAAGGGGGGCATCCAGACCTACTTTATGTTGAGCTGTTGATCAGCCTCTTGTGCCCCCAGTGATTTTCATACCTTTTGGAGACTTCTACTCTTACCCTTCCCTCCATTCTGAATAAAAAGTTACCATGATTAACCACTGCAACTGAAGGGTATGTCTTGCATTTTGTACTGTTTGAGTATTGTCAGACCTCTCACTTCAAGATATTTCTGCTATATGTTTTGACCCTGACTATATAATGCTTGTGGGGTTTCATGCTTATGTCTGAGGAACATCACACATACAGATTTGTCCATCCCTCGTATTGTAAGAGGGGGCTTCAGATAGTTCATGGAAAATGGAATTAAGATAGTGGAGTTTTTCCACAAAACTTTTTGAAGCGCCCTCATATAAATGAGAAAAAGGAAGAAGCCTAAATCTTTGTCACCTTGCCTAAGGGTGTCATTGGATAAGTACCTAGAGCGTGACCTTGGTCTCCTTACTCAAGGTTGTGGAGCTTTTTCCTTGATTCGTTTCTCAAAGCATAATGGAGAGAATGAGAGCATAGGCTTTGGGCACTCGCAGATATATGGGTTCAAATCTAGTTTCTGCCACTTGCTGGGTGACTTGGGCATAACCCCAATATCTCAGAACAGCAGTCTCCTTATGCTTAAAATGGTAGTGGTACTTAACTCCAAGAATTGTAGAAAATTAAATGAAGTGACTATTTAAAGTTCCTGGCATATTGTAGTTGCTCAAATGGATGGTAGGTATCGTTAATAGTAGATGATATGTCTTTTCCTATACTACATGAAAATGATAGTTTGAGAGATTGCCCTCAAACAAGCCAAATCAGAGAGATGAGACAATTAATGCTGCTTCCTTCCCCAACATTCTTCTTAGCCCAGGTGGTGGCTGTTATTGCCAGTGGTTTATTTAGCACTTTTTCTTCAAGGCGCTAAGGGCACTTTACAAAACTGGCAGCTTCTACAAAAGAAGCCACTGCTTTGCCAGCTGCAGATGCCTCCAGGATCATGATAGCCCAGCTCCAGGGGCTGTGCAAGGGTTTTCTGTAGGCTCCTGGGATCCTTCAGCTGGGCTGGGGACATTCACCTTCTAAATATATGTATGATGAGCCTAATTTCTTAACCAGTGTGGCTAAGAAACATCTTCACTCCCTGCCCCAACTCTATAACAATTGTCTTCTGGCTTTTTGGGATTTTTACTCCTCTGTTCCTCATGTCTCCAAGGATATACCCCAGATTGAGAAAGGTTTCTTCTATTGGGTACAGGAGAAAGAGAGCCAAGGGGGCTTTGACTTTACCTATGTTATCTGTTTATTTTTACAAGAACATTCATGTTTTACTTGTATGATTGAAGATAAATGCAAAACAAAACCAGGTTTTCAAAGCCAACAAGTTCTTGTCTTATGGATGGACTTTTTCTTCCTGTTTTGTTATAAAATAAGATTATCTTTTTCCTGCGAGCAAGTAGTTTAAACCGTTTTAGAAAAAATGCGTGAGGAAATTCACTAGTCCTTAAAACAGAACATTGGACTATGGCTCCTACATATTGACTCCGATTGTCGTTTCAGTTACTTTTTTGAGTTTTGATCTCCTTGGCTCAGAAGCAACGTGACCCTGGTATAGCTTAGACCCCAACATTTGCCTCTCTCTTAGGAAGCACACTATATCTTCCAGGTACTTTTTTAGTACTTTGAGAGGAAAGTGATCCTTTGGCATTACTTGCAGATGGGCCTCTTGAGTTTCTTTCTACCCTGGAGCTAAAGTCTAATTGCATTTTTAACACATATTATGGTACACCTGCAGTAGTGGTATGGTGCTTGTAGGATAAGCACTGGGCTGCTAACCGCAAGCTAATTGCAAGCTTGGTGGTTCAAACCCACCAGTCACTCCTTGAAAACCCTATACAGGGTGTCTGTGAGTCAGAACCAACAAGAATAACATGGTACACCAGGTCTGCTTCTTATCACCAGGAAGGCTAACGTTTTGTGACTTTTCAACTAACATTGAGAGCTGAACACACCTATCTACTATTTTGCCCTCAGAGCAAGCTTTATCCCCATAAAACTCAGAAACACTGCCACCCTAGTAAACTAGGCACCACACTTGTGGAAGATCCATCCATCCTGGGTACTTGTGGGGAGAGCCTGAGAGATGCCCTCTGAACTCCAGTGTTACTGTCAGGCTCCAGGATCAGAGTCACCTTGAGCTGAACTTTCCAAGATGTGCATATTTGTGAGAGTAGGAATAGAGTCTACAGTGTGGCGCTGCAGGATAACACTGATCTGCAAGGTCAGTTTGAACCGCAAAGTCAGCGATTCAAACTCACCAGCTGCTCCTTGGAAACCCTATACAGAGATTGCTGTGAGTCAGACCTACTCTACAACAACATGCCAGCTTGGATCTCCTTCTTCTTCAGATATCTCAAAATAAGAGCAATCTTTCTTAGTGGTTATGAGTTGGGCTGCTAACTTCAAAGTCAGCAGTTCGAAACTACCAGCTGTTCTGCTCCTGTGAAGATTTACAGCCTTGGAAACCCTATGCAGGGTCACTATGAGTGGGAACCGACTCCATGGCGCACCACCACCATCACTAAAGTATCAGGGTTCTAATTCTGTCTTTGGATTATAATATCCAGGCTGATGTTAAAATATACTGTTGAGCCGGTATTATTGCTAGAGAATGAACGTGGGGGTGGAAGAAACATTTCCCAGGTGAATGTTTTCGTATCTAACTCTTGATTGCTTTAAATTTGGTTACCGTGAGTGAACTCTTTGGTAATTCAAGACAAGCAAAGTCCCCAAATAAATACCTGAGTTCTAATTGATTAACTTAAAGGTGGCAGAAGGAGTGGAAATGTAGTTTGCTCAGTTGGCAAACATTTGTTCACCCCTATTGTGGGCCAGGTATTAGTCTCAGTCCTTCTTGGCAGTTAAGGAATTCTCTTTCCCATGTAAGGTATCCATTTCTCACCCTATACCTCTTGTGTTGCCAAGTATGGTGACTTGGAGTGAATGAGTCCTTGGAAAATGAAAGTTCTCATAATCTAGGGAGAGGAGATCTGTGAACATTACCCAAACTGATTAAAATTCTCTGTAGTTCCTGGTATTCTCCTGGCAGTGTTTTGTAAAGTTTCCCCCCTCGGAAAAACCTGAAGTCTCAGAAAAAGCTGTTTTCTTCTAGCAGTAGAATTTAGGGCTGAGGAAATAAAATGAAAGTACCACTTCTGCTTCTGAGGGCATAGAGCAGAGCTCAGCAGCTATGGCTTGCAGGCCAACTACCTGTTTTTATAAATAAAACTTTATTAGAATATATTCAAGCCCACTATGTATTTTTCTATGACAACTATCTGCCCCTTCATGAAAAGTTTACTATATATGAACTAGAGTATTATTATTAATAGGTTTAACATGTTTGTTATTGGTTGTTTAAGGACAATGCTATGTGTCATAAGATTGTTTTTTAAAGGGACTTTTCTGTCTAATATCAATGGCTAATCCATGTCCTTGTATGTATGTTTCAGGATCTGTCTGGTTCAATAGACGATCTCCCCATGGGGACAGAAGGAGCTCTGAGCCCTGGAGTGAGCACGTCAGGGATTTCCAGCAGCCAAGGAGAGCAGAGTAATCCAGCTCAGTCTCCTTTCTCTCCTCATACCTCCCCTCACCTGCCTGGCATCCGAGGCCCCTCCCCATCCCCTGTTGGCTCTCCCGCCAGTGTTGCTCAGTCTCGCTCAGGACCACTGTCGCCTGCTGCAGTGCCAGGTACTCTTCAGTGCTGGGCTTTCTGGAGGGGGAGGGCAAGGGAAACCAGTGCCTAAAGATAGCAAAGAACCCCAGCTTTCTGTTGACAGAGCTAGCATCCCTACTTAATGTCTGTGTAGCTTTCCATTTGCATTTTGAAAAGGGAGACAGGAGCTCCTTGACTAGATCTCTCTGTCTTTGTTAGCAGGTATTTTGCCCCCTCATGAGCCATTTCCCATTCTGAATTGACCTTCTAGCTAGAATTTGTAGGTTTAGCCATGATTGACTTACTTCTGTCTGGAACAGGCAACCAGATGCCACCTCGGCCGCCCAGTGGCCAGTCAGACAGCATCATGCATCCTTCCATGAACCAGTCAAGCATTACCCAAGATCGAGGTGAGAGCCTGGGCTTACCAGGAAAGGAGGGAGGTGGGACGCTGGGGTAAAGTGTTCTGTGCGTTAACTTTTGGAGAATTGTATGACCACGAAGCTTTAGATTGTCCTATAAACAAATTAGGATGTTAGAGTGTGCTTGGCCATTTTGGTGGCTTCAGAATTGTGTGCCCCATCTGTCATTCTTTTTCAGTGGTTGCGTGTATTTTAATGGATTCCTTCTTACATTGTGCCTGATTTGGTAAAGAAGACTCAACATTGAGTCTTCACCTTTAAATCATTCACCATTTTGTTTTCTGTCATTGCTGTTTGTGTTTTTAAACCTCCACTTAGTTGAAACTGCTGTCATACCCTGGTTAATGGCTGGATTTTTTCAAAGGTTGTCTAAAGTAGGCATGTGACTACGTAGTAAATCAGAGATGCCATGCAATAGCTGGTAAAGAAAATGTTGGTGGGGAAGTCCCAGAGTAAAAGAAAACATTTGCTTCTATTATACCAGCGAACTGGCAATTTATAACATTAAATGTATGGATGCTTCCCACAAACAGGTTACATGCAGAGAAACCCCCAGATGCCCCAATACAGTTCCCCTCAGCCCAGCTCAGCCTTATCTCCACGTCAGCCTTCTGGAGGACAGATGCACACAGGCTTGGGCTCCTACCAGCAGAACTCCATGGGGAGCTATGGTCCCCAGGGGGCTCAGTATGGTCCACAAGGTAAGTACTACCCAGTTAGAAGTAGATAGAGTTGAGAAAACAGTTGTCTGATGGTTCTATCCTATCCCTTGACTTAAATCTGTCAGGCCAGATCCTAAAGTGTAGGGCAGGGCAGAATTCCATTTTGTCTCCACCCTGTGATACTAGGGAAAGGTTTTTGCTCTCTAGGTCTCTGTTTAATCTGTAAAATAGGGTTAAAGGTGCTTAGCTCAATACTGACTCTAGAATACTAAATAGATAGGTGGTATTATTAAAGACCAAGACTCATAGCAACCCTGTATAGGGTTCCGCAGCTGTAAATCTTTAGGGGAACAGAAAGCCTCATTCTCCCGTGGAACAGCTGGTGGGTTTGAATCGCTGACCTTGTGGTTTCCAGTCCAGTGCTTTTCCTACAGAACCACTATGCTGTAGATGGGTGGTGGTAGTGGTGGTGGTTATATGCTGAGGAGTTGATTCTGACTCAATAGCAATCTTGTATAGGGTTTCCAAGGCTGTAAATCTTTATGGAAGCAGAAAGTCTCATCTTTCTTCTCTGGAGTAGCTGATGGGCTTGAACTATCAGCCATATGGTTCACAGTCCAGTGCTTATCCTTCAGAACCATTGTGTTATAGTAAATGGGTAAGCTATGGGTTATTGCAATTATTTTGTGGGTAAGTCCTAATACAGTAGACCTTTGAAAATCATATCTAGGCCAACCTAAAGCTGAATGTCTTACACATAGCATGGAAAGCAAGGTGAGTTTATAGAAAATAAAGCATTCCTCTGGGAGTTGAAGAGCCTGTATACAAAGCTTTGCTCTGTACTGTCTTTAAGATGAGAAGGGAAGGCTAAGGTCTGCTTCTGCTATGCTCCTGGCCTCCCCTCACTTTCTGAGGGAAAGCCTACCATGAAGTTAGTCTCTTTCCTAAACATATATTGATTGATTCCCATTGTTTATTACCTTTGGAGTTTTAGAATTGAGTGGTACTAGTGAGTTGCCAATAAATCACTAACCAAGTCTCTGCTTTTTCTCCTCCTCTTCTTCCCCGCTCAGGAGGCTACCCCAGGCAGCCAAATTATAATGCCTTGCCCAACGCCAACTATCCCAGTGCAGGCATGGCTGGAAGCATGAACCCTATGGGTGCTGGAGGTCAGATGCATGGGCAACCTGGCATCCCACCTTATGGCACCCTCCCTCCAGGGAGAATGAGTCATGCCTCCATGGGCAACCGGCCTTATGGCCCTAACATGGCCAATATGCCACCTCAGGTTGGGTCAGGGATGTGTCCCCCACCAGGGGGCATGAATCGGAAAACTCAAGAAACTGCTGTTGCCATGCATGTTGCTGCCAACTCTATCCAAAACAGGTAAGGCTTGGGAAGTGTGGAAAGGTGTAAGTGCAGGAAAGTAAAGTGTAGTCTTTCAGGTTATTTAGATGCTTTTGGAGGCTAAACTATGTATCTTCAGCAAATATGCATTTAATTGTGAGTTCTTAAAGGTAAAAACACAACAGAAGTGTTGACCCCTAGGCGGCAACTTTGGTTGGTATTTAGCCAAACCAAAATTGTTTGGCATAACCAAATATCAAATGTAAAGAACTTTATAAAATACAGATTACTTTGATTAGCAAAATAAATCTTCAGTGTAGGTGATTTTGTTTATTTCATTTGTTGGATTTCAAAAGGATTCTTAATGATGCATATCACTTGGATCTGTGGTATGAGAAGTAGAGATGGGTAGAGTTGTGGTTTGCCATTTTCCTGATGTGATTCTGTGGGAATTTGAGCTGATGGGTGTCTTATCTGGCTGGTGTTAATGTACAGAAAACTTGTGTGATTGAAATTTTGAAATTTTATCCCTTGAAATTGTATCCCTTCTTCCCTGGGGAGATGATACAAGTGGATTTGGAGTGCATCCTTGACCCTACTATAGGTTGGTCCTGGGTGTGCTGTCTTATAAACTGTGTGGTGACCTAGAGACTTCAATGGCCCAATGTTGTTCAAGGCCCCATCTCATTGTAGATGTCTTCAATTATTAAATGAATCTTGTCAAGATGTTGATAAACCAAGGTAGATTAGGGGGATTGACTGTAAAGAGGTGACTTAGATAGAACTTCAGAATATGAAAGTGCAGAATTCATAGTAAGTAGACCTATTGAGAGAATGTAAAGCCACCTCTAGGTGCTATAATAAGGAGCTCTGGTAGCACAGTGGTTACAAGTCGGGCTGCTAACCTCAAGGTCCGCAATTAGAAACTACCAGTGGTTCCGCGGGAGAAAAATGAGGCTTTCTGCTCCCGCAAAGATTTATAGTCTTGGAAACCCTGTATAGGGTCACTATGAGTTGGAACTGACTCTGCAGCACATAACCACCACCACCAGGTGCTATAATATGGGGAATCCAGTCTACTTTGGGTTTCTCTGACAGAGTGGTAAAATCGAAGGCTTTTGACCATAGATTGTGCAAAGGGAATGGAAGCGTAATTTCAGAGATGGTTGAGAGGGAGGCTGTGGATAAAAAGATACAGTAGGGTTCTATTCTTCAAAAACTTGTCACTATTGTTAAATGCCGGTGAGTCAGTTCTGATTCATTGCAAACCTGTATAGGCTTTTCATGGAGCGGCTGGTGGATTTGAACCATCAAACTTTCAATTAGCAGTTCAGTACTTAAGGTATAACACCACAGCAGGACTCTGATACTCTGCAAGGAGTATAGCCCTTAAAAGTGAGCTGTTATTTCCTATTTAGATCTTGAACCTCCTTAGAACCTTTTGTGAGAAGGTAAAACATGATAATTATTTTGAGAACCCATAAGCTTTTTCCTTGTAAGTCTGACTAGATGCTTTTGGCCCATAACCGAATTTAGCTGAATTCTAAATCTGAAATCTCATTGTGTCCAACTCGTACGTCTTTCTCACTCTCCATCTTATTCCTCAGGCCACCAGGCTACCCCAATATGAATCAAGGGGGCATGATGGGAACTGGACCTCCTTTTGGACAAGGGATTAATAGTATGGCTGCTGGCATGATCAACCCTCAGGGACCCCCATATCCCATGGGTGGTACCATGGCCAACAATTCAGCAGGTAAATCCTGGTCTTTGCTTATTTACTGCAGGGATTTCTTCCTGTGTGATCTTCTAAACCTTTTGGATTTGATGATTTTTTTTTCCTTTTTTAGGGATGGCAGCCAGTCCAGAGATGATGGGCCTTGGTGATGTCAAGTTAACCCCAGCCACCAAAATGAACAACAAGGCAGATGGAACACCCAAGACAGAATCCAAATCCAAGGTAATAATTTGTGTCTAACTCTTCTCAATCTTGTATCCCATCCTTTCCCTTCCTGTCATGAAGAGTGATCATGATTTAAATGACCTAATGCTCTCACAACTTTCGGTATGGAGGAAATGCTAGGAGTGTAGAATTCTCTGTATTACTTGGCTGATGGTACACTGTGAAGCTGTTCCTTGTACTCTAGCAATTGTATACGCTATGTGCCATGGGCAACCAGTTGCGCTTTTCTCCCTGAACCTCACTAATAGCAGTAGGAGTGGTTGGTACTGTTCAATTACGGGGGAGATGAAACAAGTGGGATTTAGGTCTTTCCTTTGACCCTGTGATAGGTTGGTCCTAGGTATGCTGTCTTATAAACTGTGTGGTGACCTGGAGACCTCTCAGCTTTTGGGTCATTTGAAACATTTCTGACCTATGCCACCCCTCATTTCTCTTGCCTGTCAAGTAAGGGAAATAAAAATCAGCTGCTTCCTCCTGTTGATTTTCTGCTCTGACTCCCAGACCTTTTAAGCCATCCTTCTGTCTTGTATAGGGTAATACATAAAGCCTTTCAACCAGGTGGGAGATTTCTACTTTTCTTGAGAGTAAGAATTTCTTTTCTTTTTAGACCATCAGTTGTCTAGAGGTCACATTTTGAGTTGCTTACTCCAAAACAGCCTGTAAAAGTGTGTCCAGTCCCTGGATATCCACAGTTAAATGTAAAAACCTTCCCTAAAACCCGAGACTGTAAATTCCAAAAAGGCAAAGTTCCCCCTCCCCTCCCCCCAAAGAAAGCTAAAGAGAACAGAGAGAAACACTGTTAACTGATGATGTATGGAGGGGATTATAATCAATGTAATGAAACAAGCCATATGAATGGCTGAATGTGAAACTGATGATGTGCCCTGTAAACTTTCACTCAATCCACAATAAAAACCTTTTTAAAAAAAAAAAAAAAAAAGTGTGTCCAGGCTCCTGGGTATTAGTTTGGAGCTAGGAGTGGCTTTGATGGCAAGTGAACAGGGGTTTGATGCTTAGCCCAGCTATGAGATTATGAGCAATGATTTCTTGGACTTTTTTCCTTATCTTTAAAATGGAAATCATTTATAATAATATCTAGTATGTAAAGGCATCTAGTACATTATCCAGTGTGTAGTATATAGTCATTAAGAGCCCTTTGTGGAAAGAAGGTCTGGCTCTCTTTTAGCGCTTCAACCTAGTGAAGGCAGGGCAGGTGTTAGTGACCACCCCAGATTGGAAATCACTACACTAATCAAGAGACTTCGGAGCCCCTAGCATAGCTTTGAATCTAACCCATTCCTATGAATTTTGACTTAACCCTTCCAGAAATCCAGTTCCTCTACTACAACCAATGAGAAGATCACCAAGTTGTATGAGCTGGGTGGTGAGCCTGAGAGGAAGATGTGGGTGGACCGTTATCTGGCCTTCACAGAAGAGAAGGCCATGGGCATGACAAATCTGCCTGCTGTGGGCAGGAAACCTCTGGACCTCTATCGCCTCTATGTGTCTGTGAAGGAGATTGGTGGATTGACTCAGGTGAGTGTCTGGCACTTTGCTTCCTCTGTGGTTTCAACAAGACTTGGCTTCATATGATGCCATGGGACATTACCCGCTGCTGCTGTCTTAGTCAAATACTGACAGACCAGGGGACACAGGGCTTCCAGAAGATAAGGCAGAAGGCTGAGACCTTCCTGAGTAGTGTGAGGTATTAGCATTACATTTACCATGTATCTTAGAGTCACGGTGGGATGCAGAGATGAGAAAGGCTGTGGACATTCTGAGCGTTTGGTTCCTCTATATGAAAGATTTAAGTGAATTGATTAGTTCCTACTGAAAGCCTTTCAACCAGACTCTACCCTAAGCCATATCTCTGTCCTGTGTTAGACGGTTGAGGCAAACAGGTGAGGCACCAGTGACAGTAGCACACTCTACTTCACAAGCTCTTTTCCTCTTGTACATGTTCTGGAGTCACCAGATTAGGAGCCTGCTATTGGGTCAGGTTTTGTGACTGAGCTTGTGGGGAGGCGGGGCAGGGAGGGACTTAGTCCAAACCTTCTAAATCAGAAGAGGAAAACAGCTGTCACCAGCAGAAAAGAAAGTGATTGGCATGAAGCCAGCCAACAGTCAGTTATGAATTCCTTCTCCCTTTAAGCTTTACTCCCCTCCCCCCACAAAGGAAAACAAAACAAAACAAGACACGTGTACACTACCACATAACTGGCGTGGGAAGCAGAGCTACAGAAGTCTCCTGAGGTGACCCTGGGCTTACTCCTGCCAATATCCCTGGTATTGAGTTCTCATAGGGGCATTGGGTTAAGTTAGGCTTACTTTCAGATTGATGTCCTTCTGGATCACTGAACCGAGAATGAGGTATAAAGGGAATTTGGAAACCTGGGCCTATCATGCAGTTTATAGAAGGATCTGAACTTTATACATTGTTGTTGTTAAGTGCCGTCAAGTCGGATCCGACCCATAGCGACCCGGTACAGGGTTTCCCAAGCGTGTAAATCTTTACGGGAGTAGAAAGCCTCATCTTTCTCCCGCGGAGCAGCTGGTAGTTTCGAACCGCTGACCTTAAGGTTCGCAGCCCGATTCGTAACCACTACGCTACCAGAGCTCCATACTAATTTATAATTAAATGCTAAAGACTGGTGAGGAGGAGTACTTTTTCATAAATTAGTCTGTGAAGGTTACAAGAAAGCAAAAGATGAATGCTGAGCTTTTCTGAAGGATGTTACAATTTAGGTGGAGGGAGGGGACCATTCCAGTAGACTGGTTCATATGGCAGAGAGGTGGAAGAGCATCTGGAATATCCCTTCAGGCCCATATCTAACTTTAGAAACTTAGCTCAGCTGTTACCTACTCTAGGAAGTAGTCCTGGTCACTTGTTTTCTGTCTAGATTGTCCTTCCTCTGGGCTTCCTTATCATTCTTCTGTCTGCTAAACAATCACAGCATGTTGAGCTTTGTGGATTAGGACTGGAAAGCCAGTGTCCTTAGCCTCTGGGAGACAGATTTAGCACATGGTGGATGCTTACCACATGGTATAACAATACATACAGAGGAACAGACACCTGCCTAGCTGGAGCAGAAAGATTGACTATAGGGAGCACTTGAGCAATCGTTTTGGTCAGTATGCCCGGAGACTGAGGGAAAGAAGCTGCTAGGAAGACACAAAAGACATCACAGGACCTTGAGCATTCCTGGACACTGGGCAAAGGGAAAGGGGCCTATAACCACTAGGATGCAAGAGATTAATGACACACAAAAATTTTAGGAAGCCCCATTTTGAGAAGAAATATGATGTGAAAACTTCTAGTTTAATAAAATAAGTCAAGCCAAGTGGTGTGGTGGTTTTTACACACAAGTCATCACTTTAGGAAAGGAGTTCTCTTAAGGAAGCACTTTGGTATTGTGGTAAGAGCGTGAACTCCAACCAGACTGCTGCCTGTGTTTGAAATCTGATCCTGCTGCCCACTAGCCTGGGACTGAACCAGTGACTCCACAGTTGTGCCTCACCCACTCCCCACATCTGTAAAAGAGAAATAATAGTATTTTCACCTCAGATTAAATGCACTGATGTGTATAAAGCACCTTGAGTTGCGCCTGATTAATGGCAAATACCCAAAAATGTTAGTTTTTATTAATGCATCTAAAAAAAAAATTTTGGATTTTAAGGTGATTTGTGTGGTATTTTTTAGCAATACTTTTGTCTAAAGGCCATACCTCCTGAATTCTGGTCTCTCTAATGTTAAGTGTCATTGAGTTGGTTCTGACCCATAACGACCCTGTATCGGGTTTCCAAGGAGCGGCTGGTGAGCTTGAACTGCCAACCTTGTAATTCAAATGACTTTGCAATCCATTACATTCACCTGCATCGCCACACAAGCCTCTCTGATAATGATACGAAATTTGCCTTATTCTGAATGTACACTGCCTGATAGTTGCAATGATCTGTGGATGAAGGTCCTGAGAGTAAAATGAAGACAGACACAGATTTAATGTTTGGTACTGACTGTCCTTGAAGAACTGTGATTTCATAAGAGATGAGTACTGGGCGACCTAATGGGTTGGGGCTTGGCAGAATGACCAGGTGGATTCTTCTGGTTGGTTGTACAGGTCAACAAGAACAAAAAATGGCGCGAACTTGCAACCAACCTCAATGTGGGCACCTCAAGCAGTGCTGCCAGCTCCTTGAAAAAACAGTACATCCAGTGTCTCTATGCCTTTGAGTGCAAGATCGAGCGGGGAGAAGACCCTCCCCCAGACATCTTTGCAGCTGCTGATTCCAAGAAGTCCCAGCCCAAGATCCAGCCTCCCTCTCCTGGTAAGGATGGTCTGAGCAGCCCCACCGCGGCTGATGACTATTTGTTCTGGTAGTGGTGCCTACCTCCAGGGTAGCAGGGGAGATACCATAGATGTTTTGTGTGCTCTGCCTTATCCTACCACAGGGTTTAGTGGCTTGGCAGACTAAAGGGCAGGTAGTGGTAACTCCCTTGGGAAGTAGTCTGTAACAGTCTTTAACTTTTCATTTTCATTGTGCACCTGGCATGTTGCCAAATGTTTGTAAACTAGTGAGTATGGGAGGGAAATTTGAGGAGTGGGAAAAACTGACAAATGGCAGTTAGGCAAGGCCATCTGGGAGCTCTGGCCCACTGATGTCAGCGCCTTAGAATGCAGTTCAGACTAGCGCCCTGAATTCCCCAGGGAGCTGAGATTAGTAATGAATGGGAAGGAGAGGGATGGGGAAAGGGATATGAATGGAACTCTCCGATGGGAATGCCTCTGCCCACCCTCCTTTCTGAGAGAAGTCTTGGGCCTGGGTGAGCATGGGGAGGGAAGAAGGCCAGGATGCCTGGAAGGTGTATGTAAACATACGTGCCCTGATGTTGACTTCTGTGGGTATAACGAGTGCTTGAGATGACTCATAAACTGGGGAGGCCTAAGCAGTGGGATATCTGCTGCTGGAGATGGTAAGTAATGGAAACATTAATTTCTGGTAGTTCTCTGCTCCTTAGTTTAGAGGAACATTTAACCTGAGCAATGACATTGCTGGAATAGGAACTCATGGATTTTTAAAGGGTACCGCAAGTTTAGGACAATATGAAACCTTCCTGCCTAGGATTGGGGGTCCCCTAACTTGGTGCTTGCACACCATCATTGCAGCGTTCAATAGGTTAGACAAGGTCCTTAGAAGTAAAGTAGTCAGGGAAGGTTTGGGCAAGGAGCAGTAGAACCTTCAACTTTTTTCAACCTAGCCTTTGCAATCCTTTGCTGTGAAGGGCTATGTGAGTTTAAAGGGGTCCTGTTCTTCAGCCTTATGAAAATGTTTTCCAAAGAGTTCCAGAGCATTTGTGTGTGTGGAGGTTAAACCACCTTTCTGCCAAGCAAACTGTTCACCCCACATCTCTGTCCACAGCGGGATCAGGATCTATGCAAGGGCCACAGACTCCTCAGTCAACCAGCAGTTCCATGGCAGAAGGAGGTGACCTGAAGCCACCAACTCCAGCATCCACACCACACAGTCAGATTCCTCCCTTGCCAGGCATGAGGTAAGATCATAAGTAGGGGTGCGTGGTCTGGTGATTCTGAGGGAGAGATCCATTGGTGCTCCTGGGCATCCCAGGGGTGCTTTCTACCAGGCTACCCAGTCAGTGACTCTTCTGAGTTGTGTATTATTTTGGAGAAATGGCTTTATTTGGGGTTTAATTAACTTTCCTCATTCTGGAGCAGGAGCAATTCAGTCGGAATCCAGGATGCCTTTCCTGATGGAAGTGACCCCACATTCCAGAAGCGGAATTCCATGACTCCAAACCCTGGGTACCAGCCCAGTATGAATACCTCTGACATGATGGGACGCATGTCCTACGAGCCAAATAAGGATCCTTATGGGAGCATGAGGAAAGGTGACCTTGACCATTGACCTTGCACACTTAAAGAAAATATGCACCAAGAAGATGGGGTCTATTTTGAGGAGTGTGGCTTAGAGATCTTGTCTGAGCTATTCCTTCAGATAAAGCATTTCCTGAGCATGTCCTAATCATCCTTCTTCATCCTTACCTCCTTTCTTATCTCCCTCTCCCTGGCATCATCTTGTCACCCCTTACCTAAAGTGCTCTTTGCTGCGTAGGGCCTTTTTTGGGCCTCTGTTTTTAATCTCTCAGGAAAAAATTTGCACTTTGAAGAGGCCCTGGGTCTTTGGAGCACCTAGGTCCTTCAGGCAGTAAAGGCAAGCAACCAGTTTGCTCATTGTCACCTTTTCCTTTTGCACTCAGCTCCAGGGAGTGATCCCTTCATGTCCTCAGGACAGGGCCCCAATGGTGGTATGGGAGACCCTTACAGCCGTGCTGCTGGCCCTGGGCTAGGGAATGTGGCGATGGGACCACGACAGCACTACCCGTATGGAAGTCCTTATGACAGAGTGAGGTAAGTATGGTTGCTCCTGTCTCACCCTCAGCATCCCATAGCCATGGTGGACTACATCCATATCTCCAATTTTGTTTAGGACGGAGCCTGGAATAGGACCTGAGGGAAACATGGGCACTGGAGCTCCACAACCGAATCTCATGCCTTCCAACCCAGATTCGGGGATGTACTCTCCTAGCCGCTATCCCCCACAGCAACAGCAACAGCAGCAACGGTGAGTAAAGCCTGATCTGGCCCAGTCTCAATTCTGCTGTGGCTCAGGATTTGCCATTTCCCATACTGACACTCTGTTTCTCTCCCAACTGCAGACATGATTCCTATGGCAATCAGTTCTCCACCCAAGGCACCCCTTCCGGCAGCCCCTTCCCCAGCCAGCAGACCACAATGTATCAGCAGCAGCAGCAGGTAAGGAAGAAACAGACTGACAGTTAATAAACTAATGATAAACTAACCCATTGAAAAATCTAAGAAGCTTACTTTGAGTACTTCTCCCAACCAAATAGCCAGAGTGCTATTTGTGTGTTACTGTGTAGAGCAAGGGAGTGCTAGGTAGGGAGAGACCATTGTTGTGCTTTCAAAAATCAATTTCAAAAGATACATTTGTGACGGTGATTCCTGTCTTCTTTTGAGGTCTGTCTTCTCTTCGGGGGGAGCATAAGTAAGCAAGTGTCTGTAGACCAATCAAGTGGTTACAGCCATCTTGGTATCTGTGAGTCTACATTTGCCTTGTGTCTCTGATTGCAAAGTTTTAATTTTCCCTTTGCACGTCTCTGTCTTAGAATTACAAGCGGCCAATGGATGGCACATATGGTCCTCCTGCCAAGCGGCATGAAGGAGAGATGTACAGCGTGCCATACAGCACAGGGCAGGGGCAGCCTCAACAGCAGCAGTTGCCCCCAGCCCAACCCCAGCCTGCCAGCCAGCAGCAAGCTGCCCAGCCTTCCCCTCAGCAAGATGTGTACAACCAATATGGCAGTGCCTATCCTGCCACTGCTGCCGCTGCTACTGAGCGTCGACCAGCAGGCGGCCCCCAGAACCAATTTCCATTCCAGTTTGGCCGAGACCGTGTCTCTGCACCCCCTGGCTCCAATGCCCAGCAGAATATGCCACCACAAATGATGGGTGGCCCCATACAGGCATCACCTGAGGTTGCTCAGCAAGGCACCATGTGGCAGGGGCGTAATGACATGACCTACAATTATGCCAACAGACAGAGCACAGGCTCTGCCCCCCAGGGCCCTGCCTATCATGGTGTAAACCGAACAGATGAAATGCTGCACACGGATCAGAGAGCCAATCACGAAGGTCCATGGCCTTCCCATGGTACACGCCAGCCCCCATATGGTCCCTCTGCTCCTGTGCCCCCCATGACAAGGCCCCCTCCATCTAATTACCAGCCCTCACCAAGCATGCAGAATCACATTCCTCAGGTATCCAGCCCCGCTCCCCTGCCCAGGCCAATGGAGAATCGCACCTCTCCTAGTAAATCTCCATTCCTGCACTCTGGGATGAAAATGCAGAAGGCAGGCCCACCAGTGCCTGCTTCGCACATAGCACCTACCCCTGTGCAGCCCCCTATGATTCGGCGGGATATCACCTTCCCACCTGGCTCTGTTGAAGCCACACAACCTGTGTTGAAGCAGAGAAGGCGGCTCACAATGAAAGACATTGGTAAGGAGTCATCCCTGAATTGGGTTGCTTAATCACTCTGCTGCCCCATTGCACCCAACTCCTACCCCCACCATCACCCTGCTTGTCCATGGTCCCTCCCATCCTAATATTCTAGATAAGGCTCATTCTGGTTCAGTGTTGACTAAAATAGTCAAAGAATTTTCGATGAGGAAGAAATAAGCTGATTTAAGGCTTTCCTTCAAGATATGACTGTGTAGTGTGATGTCTTAACCCATTGCCATCAAGTTGATTCCAACTCATAATGACCCTATAGGATATAATGGAACTACCTCCTGAAGGTTTCCATAACTAATATTTACAGAATTAGTAGAATTCCATGTCTTTTTCCTGAGGAGCGGCTAGTGGGTTCAAACTGCCCTTTTAGATTGCTACTGAGTGCTTAACCACTGTGCCACCAGGGCTCCTTAGTCATGTCATTTTTTTGTTGTTAAATGCCATTGAGTCTGTTCCAACTCTTAGAGACCCTGAGTAGAATTTCTGAGGAGCAGCTGTTGGGTTTGAACTGCTAATCTTATGGGTTCACAGTGTAGTCCTTATCCTACAGTGCCACACCAAGATGTTTTAGGCGTAAAAGCCTTGAGGACAGTGTGTGTAATCTCCTGACTATAGGAACTGCCTCCTACCATGGGTTATCTTCAGAGTAGCCTGACTGATGGGCCAGTCCTGGGGGAGTGGTGGAGTGGCTTCCAGCCAGTTTGGACTTTGGTGGATGGAAGACATGGGGGTTTATTTCAGGAACCCCAGAGGCATGGCGGGTAATGATGTCCCTCAAGTCTGGGCTACTGGCAGAGAGCACATGGGCACTAGACACCATTAATATCCTACTGTATGATGATAACAGCATCATGACCTTCAACCTCAGTCAGGTGAGTATAATGCGTAAAGAAGAATGTGGGGACTGGGGATCCTGAAGTATATAGTGCTAACTGACATAGGGAATTAAGCTATGGTATAGGCTTTAAGATAATTATGTTAATGTCTTAATACAGGATTGACTTCAAAGGGAACTTAGGACAAACTTTTTTATATGGAATGCAATTTCTTTCAATATCAGAAGAGAATACCATATTTGTAGACTACCAGGAAGAAGCAGTCTTCATCAGAGAGCACAGCACTTTGTTTTTCCCTTCTTTCACTGAGTAGAATGAGATCTATGTTGATACCGTTATTCTAAGGTGTAGAATGAAAAGTCTAAAGAAGAAGTATATGTATGAGGGTTTTTTTGTGTTTGTTTTGATTTTTTAAAGTTGTTTTTGCAAAGCTGCTTCTCTAGACCTACCATAAGTTTTTTAAGGTTGTGTAGCTGGAAAGATTTTGTGTGCTGTACCATCCTGTTTTTACTTTTGATCATTTTTAGTCCTTACCAACCCATCTGTCAAGGAGCTAACTTCACTGGAAGGATGGAATTATTATTAATGGTTATTGTTTGCTCTGTCCTTATTTTGTGCCAGGCCCTTTATATTTTGTTTCATGTCTTCCTCTCAACGACTCTTGAGGGCAGGACATGGGGCCATTTAAAGATGAGTAAATAAGATCAAAGGAGCTTATACTTTGCCCTGGTTCATAGAGTTGTCAATGGAATCTTTCTGATTCCAAATCTTGCTTTATATATAATATTTCATATAAGACTTTATACAAGACCTCAGTACAGTGCTGTAAAGTTTAGTTTCCATCATTTCTGATGGGAAGAGGGGAAAACTTACAGCTTGGAGAGCTTTAATTCATACAGCTAGTTCCTTGAAAAAGTTAGAAATCAAACCAGATCTTGGTAAAATTAAGACCCTTATTTTTTCCATTCCACTGTTCTATCCAGCCAGAGATTAATCCAACTGGAAATTAATGTTTCTTCTAGAGGTCTGTACAAGGACCCAAGTTGGATTTTGGGTCTCCTTAATCACCAGTTTGGACAAGTGTTTAGAGAGCTGAGGCCTCGTCCACTCATATTGTGGTGCAAGCTTCATGGAGGTCCAGCCTCCTGGGATGTTGGAGAGCTTGGAGAAGAGAGCAGATGAACATCTGTTCACACTGCATTTCCTCCTTTCAGTTTGTGTTGAAAGGAGTTGTCCTGTCACATCTAGACTGGAACTCTACTTGGCAGTGGGGTGTAAAAGGAGCAATGGCTCAATAACTAGCAGGCAGGAAATCAGGCCTGGTAAAGAAAGGCAGAACATTGGTTGGAAAAGAGGAGTCTGACCCTGAAAGATGAGGTACAAAGCTGTTTGCCAGCATTTCCATCCCACTGGAGGCAGGCCTAAGTGAAGTTAGGTTGGGCAGATGAAAGAATTTTGTGATGTGCTTAGAAGAGATTAAGGCAAACAACTTGCACCCTGGAGAGCCTTTGGGAGAGAAGGCAACTGTATTTCTCCAAAGTGACACAGATATCTGAGCTCTAAGAAAAGAGGTAGGTTAGATAGAAGACCCTGGGAAAGCCCTGTCCAGTCAAGGAGTCTCTTCCTAGCTTTCTCTCTTATTTCCTTTTCTTTCTCGTTTAGCTCCCAGGGTTGCTGGAGCTCCTTGTGGAGTATTTTCGACGTTGCCTGATTGAGATCTTTGGCATTTTAAAGGAGTATGAGGTGGGTGACCCAGGACAGAGAACATTACTAGACCCTGGGAGGTTCAGTAAAGCCTTTAGCCCAGCCCCTGTGGAAGGGGAGGAAGAAGACCTCCTAGATCCTAAACCGGAGGAGGAGGAAGAAGAGGAAGTAGCTGAAAATGATGAGGAGATGGCTTTTTCAGGCAAAGATAAGCCAACCTCAGAAAATAATGAGGAGAAGCTGATCAGTAAATTTGACAAGCTGCCAGTGAAGATCGTGCAGAAGAATGACCCATTTGTAGTGGACTGCTCAGATAAACTTGGGCGCGTGCAGGAGTTTGACAGTGGCCTGCTGCACTGGCGGATTGGTGGGGGGGATACCACTGAACATATCCAGACCCATTTTGAGAGTAAGACAGAGCTGCTGTCTACCCGTCCACATGTACCCTGCCCACCAGCTCCCCGGAAACATGTTGCAGCTGCAGAGGGTATGCCAGGGACGACAGAGCAGGAGGGTCCCCCACCTGATGGCCCTCCAGAAAAACGAATCACAGCTACCATGGATGATATGTTGTCCACTCGGTCTAGCACATTGACCGAGGAGGGAGCTAAGAGTGCAGAGGCCACAAAGGAGAGCAGCAAGTTCCCATTCGGCATCAGCCCAGCACAGAGCCACCGGAACATCAAGATTCTAGAGGATGAACCCCACAGTAAAGATGAGACCCCACTGTGTACCCTTCTGGACTGGCAGGATTCCCTTGCCAAGCGCTGCGTCTGTGTATCCAACACCATCCGTAGCCTGTCATTTGTGCCAGGCAACGACTTTGAGATGTCCAAACACCCAGGGCTGCTGCTGATCCTAGGCAAGCTGATCCTGCTGCACCACAAGCACCCAGAACGGAAGCAGGCACCATTAACTTATGAGAAAGAGGAGGAGCAGGACCAAGGGGTGAGCTGCAACAAAGTGGAGTGGTGGTGGGACTGCTTGGAGATGCTCCGGGAAAACACCTTGGTCACACTCGCCAATATCTCGGGCCAGTTGGACCTTTCTCCGTACCCCGAGAGCATCTGCCTGCCTGTCCTGGATGGACTTCTACACTGGGCAGTCTGCCCTTCAGCTGAAGCCCAGGACCCTTTCTCTACCCTGGGACCCAATGCCGTCCTATCCCCACAGAGACTGGTCTTGGAAACCCTCAGCAAACTCAGCATCCAGGACAACAATGTGGACCTCATTCTGGCCACACCTCCCTTCAGCCGCCTGGAGAAGTTGTATAGCACCATGGTGCGCTTCCTCAGTGACCGAAAGAACCCGGTTTGCCGGGAGATGGCCGTGGTACTGCTGGCCAACCTGGCGCAGGGCGACAGCCTGGCAGCCCGAGCTATTGCAGTGCAGAAGGGCAGCATCGGCAACCTCCTGGGCTTCTTAGAGGACAGTCTTGCTGCCACACAGTTCCAGCAAAGCCAGGCCAGTCTGCTCCACATGCAGAACCCACCCTTTGAGCCAACCAGTGTGGACATGATGCGGCGGGCTGCCCGAGCACTGCTTGCCCTGGCCAAGGTGGACGAAAACCACTCTGAGTTCACGCTATATGAGTCACGGCTGTTGGACATCTCGGTATCACCATTGATGAACTCATTGGTTTCACAAGTCATTTGTGATGTACTGTTTTTGATTGGCCAGTCATGACAGCCGTGGGACACCTTACCCCCCACCCCGTGTGTGTGTGCGTGTGTGGAGAACTTAGAAACTGACTGTTGCCCTTTATTTATGCAAAACCACCTCAGAATCAAGTTTACCCTGTGCTGTCCAGCTTCTCCCTTGGGAAAAATGTCTCTCCTGTTGCTCTTTCCTCCCTCTCTCCCCACCCTTTTCTGTTCCTTGTCCTCCCCTTTCTCCCCTCAGATCCCCACCCTATTTGAAAGACAAAGCTCTGCCTACATAGAAGACTTTTTTATTTTAACCAAAGTTACTGTTGTTTACAGTGAGTTTGGGGATAAAAAATAAAACTGGCTTTCCCGGTCCTTGCATCAACGGGATGCCACATTTCATAACTGTTTTTAATGGTTAAAAAA
>NW_006408565.1:10372659-10385656 GCF_000296735.1 Chrysochloris asiatica | reverse complement strand
AAAAAAAATATAAAAAAAAAACTCTGAAGGACAAAAAAGGTGACTGCTGAACTGTGTGTGGTTTATTGTTGTACATTCACAATCTTGCAGGAACCGAGAAGTTAGCAGTTGTGGACAGACCATGTTCACTGGAGAGGCCTGTGCAGTAGAGTGTAGACCCTTTCATGTACTGTACTGTACACCTGATACTGTAAACATACTGTAATAATAATGTCTCACATGGAAAAAAGAGAAAACGCTGGGTCAGCAGCAAGCTGTAGTTTTTAAAAATGTTTTTAGTTAAAACGTTGAGGAGAAAAAAAAAAAAAGGCTTTTCCCCCAAAGTATCATGTGTGAACCTACAACACCCTGACCTCTTTCTCTTCCTCCTTGATTGTATGAATAACCCTGAGATCACCTCTTAGAACTGGTTTTAACCTTTAGCCGCAGCCTCTGTGCTGCCACGTGTGTATATATATGACGTTGTACATTGCACATACCCTCTGGATCCCCACAGTTTGGTCCCCCTCCCAGCCACCCCTTTATAGTATGACGAGTTAACAAGTTGGTGACCTGCACAAAGCGAGACACAGCTATTTAATCTCTTGCCAGACATTGCCCTCTTGGTGCAATGCTGTACAGGTCTCTGTAAAAAATATCCTTGCTGTCTCAGCAGCCAATCAACTTATAGTTTATTTTTTTCTGGGTTTTTGTTTTTGTTTTGTTTTCTTTCTAATCGAGGTGTGAAAAAGTTCTAGGTTCAGTTGAAGTTCCTGATGAAGAAACACAATTGAGATTTTTTCAGTGATAAAATCTGCATATTTGTATTTCAAACAATGTAGCTAAAACTTGATGTAAATTCCTCCTTTTTTTCCTTTTTTGGCTTAATGAATATCATTTATTCAGTATGAAATCTTTATACTATATGTTCCACGTGTTAAGAATAAATGTACATTAAATCTTGGTAAGACGTTTGTGAGGCTTTTTATTGTTTTCAAACTATTTAAAAATTTAACCTATTGGTGGGGTATATGGGTGGTCCCGTTCTTATAATTCTCCTGATGTGCTGTCTCCCCCAAATGGTGGCATCTTGGACCATGTAATTTCTTGACCATATTCCATTTTAATTTCCACTGTGTAAGTTCATAAAAGTTCTGAAAAGATTTAGCCAACATGAAGAAGTTCCAGGCATAAAAAGTATGTTAGCCTCTTGAAATAAAGTGGATTTACATAGCCAGAGAAAAAATAATGTAAATTGTTTGCAAAAGGAAAATCTCTTTCCTTAGAAATGTTTAAGAAGACACTATCTTGAAGCCATCTCCAACTTAATCATACTATCAGACTGGCTCCCTCTCTCCTGTGACTCCAGACTAGCATATACAGCTGTCCTTTTTACATCTTTGAAAGTTTAATTTGAAATATGCTAAAATGCCCTCTCATCCCCTAGAAATCCACTGCTTTAATAATCATCTCAGTAAATGACAACTTCATTCTTCCATTGCTAGGCAAAGAAAAAAACAATGGGAGTCATCCATTTCCATGTCTAATCTGTCAGCACACTTCAGAAAATAATCCAACCACTACCACTGTAGTCCAAGACACATATCTTTCCTGGATTCTTGAAATAACTTTCAAACTGGCCTCCCTACTTCTTCTTTGCCTGGTTGAACCTATTGTTGATGTAACAACCAGATGATCCTTTAAAAATCTAAGGTCAAAATCCTTCAGTGCTTCTCTAAGTAAGTAAAAGTCCAAATCCTTACAAAAGCCTTTGAGATCCTCAGTTAACTAGTTTGCCACTACCTTTCTGACACTGCTCACCACTGCTGCTCACTTCTTACATAGAGCTGTATCCACCTTAGGAGTCTTTACACTTACTGTTTCATCTGCCTAAATATTCTTTGACTAGGGATCTGCGTAACTCAAGCCCATATCACCTTCAAATCTTCTCTCAAATGTCCTATCATTTAAATAAAAAAGTCTTATCATTAAAGCTTTCCCTGATCACCTTATCTTAAATTACAGTCTCTAGTCTCCTGTCTGTTTCCCTTCTCTACCTTACTTTTCAGAGCACTTGTTCTACCAACTTTTTACTTATTTGTGTTTCACTAGAATGTAAGCTCTGAGAGCAGGAGCATTTGTTCTGCTCACTGTTCTATCCCTGACCTACGGCATGGTCTTAAGATTAGTTGAACAGAATCTTAAGTATTTACCAAAGTCAGTTTTGACAAGGCTAAAACTATAATATATAGCTTCTCTGTTCTTCCTTAGGAAAAAATATGTAGAGACCTTCAAATTCAGGTTCCCAGAAATAGGCTATTACTATGGGTACTTAGAAGTGAAACTTGAAACCACTTTATACCTGTATGCCATATGTTGTTGTTATGTGCTTTCCCATTGACTCCGACTCATAGTGACCCTGTATAGGATTTCCAAGGAGCAGCTGGTGGGTTTGAACTGCTGACCTTGTAGTTCACAATCCAGTGGTGATTGTACAGCACCACACCAGGTACCCATGTGCCATGTAGAACAGTTTATAAATATTTCACTTTAACAGCCCTGTGACAGTGAGGTCAGTATTCTGGCTTCCATTTTATAATCGAGGAAAAAGAGAAGTAAAAACCTTGTATGAGTTCAAACACCTGATTCCCAGACCCATGTTCCTCTCAATACACCACTGCACTTCCTGGATCAAAGGACAATCGGGTGACTGGATCTATCTGTGGAGCTCAGCAAGCAAAAGCAAGATTTGTTGATGTTGCATTTAGGATGACTGGAAGTTGTCCCAATAATTTCAACCAGATATTTATCAAACTAAGTATAGCTGTTAAATATTTTGGTCATAGACAAGAAAAATTGTTAGGTGCCACTGAAGTCAGTACCGACTCATAGCGATCCTGTGCACAACAGTACAAAACACTGCCTGGGTCCTGCGCTAACCTCACAGTTGCCACACTTGAGCCCATTGATGCTGCCACTCTGCCAATCCATCTCACTGAGTGTCTTCCTCTTTTTTGCTGACCCTTCACCTTACCAAACAGCGACTTGGCCATCCTGACAATATATCCAAAGTATGAGAGACAAATGTTTGGCCATCTTGGCCTCCAAGGAGCACTCTGGCTACACTTCTTCCAAAACAGATCTATTGGTTCTTTTGGCAGCCCATGGTACTTTTCCAATATTCTCCAACACATAACAAATGCATCAATTCTACAGTCTTCTGTCCAGCTTTCTCATGCATGAGGTTATTGAAAATACCATGGCTTGGGTCAGGCGCACCTTAGTCCTCAAGATGACATCTTTGCTCGTCAACACTTTTAAAAAGTCTTGTGCAGCAGATTTGCCTAATGCAGTACGTTGTTTGATTTCTTGGGTTGCTGCTTCCATGAGTGCTGATGGTTCGACAACTTCACTCTTTTTCCACTGATAAGAATGTTTATTGGTCCAGTGGTGAGGATTTTTTTCTTTACATTGAGATGCAATCCATACTGAAGGCTATGGTCTTTGATCTTCATCAATAAGTATTTTAAGTCCTCACTTTCAGCAAGCAAGGTCGTATCATCTGCATAGCGCAGGTTGTTAATGAGTCTTCCTCTAATCCTGATGTCACATTAATTAGCGTTCCTCTGTTGAGAGAGGGGTCATGGAGACAAATTGCTAACCTTTCTCAGTCAAGATACGCTCCTAGGACTCTTCTGGAAAATACTAAATGGAAAACTTCTTATCTATATTTTAGTGAGCAAGGTTTCTAATGGCTATTTTTACTCCAAACCATGTTTGCTCTTAAACTCTATTTTCTAGTCTAATAAATGCATTACAGAAGAGTTTGGTTTCCTGGGTTCCTTTCAACTGCTCTCCTGCAATGCAGAAGCAGCCTACCCTGACCTGCAAGTGCTGACTGGAGTTACTGAGGGGCCAAGAGAACTGCTAGCCACTGAGCTGTGAGTAATTTGCTTTTGAAAAGTAAATAGAACCTCACCAATGGAGAACCCAGAGGTGTGGCTAGTAGTTCTTTTCCCCAAGCTCCTCCCACTCCACCCCCTAAATGACCTTAACCTTCTTCCATAGCTGGTGAGCAGCCAAGTCCGGCCTAAACAATACTCTGAGTCTTATTGGCTCTTTTGCCTTGCAGCCATTGCCTCCCCTAAGTGGCTAAGACCCTTCCTGCTAGTAGGTCAGGATTTTTCAACTATTAAAAAAAGACAAGCACTGAAGGAAGGGTAAAAAATAGTATCCACGATTAAAAGGGACCAATGTAAGGCAGAAGCCAAAAGGATGCTTTTGGTAAATGCCCAAGACCTGATAAATGCCACCCTAGATGTAAGAATGGATATGGGTATTTCCAGCATCCTTGGAAACTTGCCAATGAGTGCCCTCTTAACCATAGCAAAAAGAAGTAAAGTTCTGGTAAGGGTGCAGCTGCCTGGCATATGAGCATTAGTCCCGCCTGTTAACAGTAAGCAGTATTAGAGGCCACTGTGTCACTTTTGCCCCAGGAGTCCTGTTGTGGTACTGTGATTTAATGTGCTGGACTGCAAGACTGGTTTGCACCACAAGATCCACGGTTCAAGCTCACCAGCTGGTCCTTGGAAACCCTATACAGGGTCACTATGGATCGGAACCGATAATGGCACATAACAATAACAACAACACAGAGCCAACATCCTAGGTTGGATCAGTCCATCGTTCCGATAGGATTGGGGCCATGATCCTTTAAGTGGTTATTGGTTACATAGGATTGAGGCCATGGTTCTTTAAGTCTCTGGTTATAGGAGTCCTGGTGTGGTGTTGTGGGTTAATACGCTGGACTGCAAAGTCGGTTTGAACCACAGAGTAGGCAGTTCAAGCTCGCCAGCCACTCCTCGGAAACACACAGAGTCCCTACGGGTCGGAACCAACTCAACGGCCCTTAACAGTAACAGCAACAACAGCTGAGATAGGTATACTGGGCTGTCTCTCAGCCCATCTTAGGTCCAAGGCACCACCTCTAGATGTAGAGGCAGAAGTAAGGCAAAACAGATGCAAAGAAATGAGTTGTCAGGAGCTCCAGGGAGGTGAGTGAGAATTATCCAACTTCCTTCTTCCCATCTTCAGTAGGAAAATCACTCTTCTTACTTGTTCAGGAGTCCTGGTGAGATGTTGTATGATAAGCCCTGGACTATTGAATACAAGGTTGGTGGTTCAAACCCACAAGCTGCTCCTTGGGAAACTCTATACAAGGTTGATAGGAATCAGAACCAACTCAAAGGCACTAAACAGCAACAACATTTATTCAGGAATTACAACAGCTCATCTTTATTGAGTGCCTGCTTTCTGCCGAGCTCTATAATCCCTATAAGGTAGGTATTATCATCTGCCTGAGAATGAGGACTGCTTGTCTTGCTCAGTGTTGGATCTTTATCCCTTGGCACATGTGAGATAGGAATTAGGTGGAGTAGGTAGGAGCTGTTAAGACTTGATGTGCCCTATATGGGATTCTCCACCATCCATGTCTCTTTGTTGTACTGTGGTGGCTTACATGTTTGCTGTGATGCTGGAAGCTATGCCACCGATATTTTAAGTACCAGTAAGGTCACCCAGGTTGGACAGGTTTCAGTGGAGCTTCCAGATTAAGAAAGACCAGGAAGAAGGAAAGGCTGACTACTGAAGGTTTAGCCACTGAAAACCTCATGAATAGCAGTGAAACACTGTCAGATACCACCAGAATATTGTATATTGAGACATTATGAATAGAACCAAAATATTGTCAGATATAGTGCCAGAAGATGAACACCTCAGGTTGTAAGGCACTCAAATTATAACTGGAGAGGAGCTGCCTTCCTAAAGTAGAGTTGACCATCATGATGCAAATGAAGTAAAGTTTTTGGGACCTTCATCTGCGGGTAGAGCACAACTCAAAATGAAAAGAAACAGTTGTAAACATTCATTAATAATCCTAGATTATTAATTCCTAGATTCATATGAATCTAGGAAAATTGGAAGTTGTCAAAAATGGAAAAAAAAAGGAATGCATAAAGATCAATATCCTAGGCATTAGTGACATGAAATGGACTGGCATTGGCCATTTTGAATCTGACAATCATATGACTTAACTATCCAAGGAATGACAAATTAAAGAGGACTGGCATCACATTCATCATCAAAAAGAACACTTCAAGATCTAAAAGTATAATGCTGTCTAAAAGGAACATATCCAATGCCTACAAAGAAACTGGTTAATACCACTAATATTCAAATTTATGTACCAACCAGTAAAGCCAGTGATGATGAAATTGAACAACTCTACCAACTTCTTCAGTCTGAAATTGATCAAACATGCAATCATGATGTATTGATAATTACTACTGATTGGAATGCAAAGGTTGGAAACAGAAGGAGGATCGGTAGTTGGAAAATATGACCTTAGTGATAGATCTCGAAAATGCATGATAGAATTTTGCAAGACCAATGATGTCTTTATTGCAAATACCTTTTTTAAACAACATAAAAGACGACTGTACATGTGGACCTCACGAAATGGAATACACAGAAATTAAATTGACTATATCTGTGGGAAGAGATGGTGGAAAAGCTCCATATCATCAACTAAAACAAGGACAAGGGCAGTATGGAAAGGACTATCAATTGCTCATATGCAAGTTCAAGCTGAAGTTGAAAAAAATTAAAAGTCTTCAAGAGCCAAAATATGACAAATATATTTCACGTGAATTTAGAGATCATCTCAAAAACAGATTTGACACATTAGACACTAATGACCAAAGACCAGAAGAATTTTGAGATGGCATCAAAAACATCATACAGGAAGAAAGCAAAAGGTCATTAAGAAAGAAAGTAAAGTCCAAGATGGGTATCAGAAGACACTGAAACTTGCTCTCCAGTATAAAGAAGCTAAAGCAAATGGAAGAAATGAGGTAAAAGAGATGAACAGAAAATTTCAAAGTGCAGTTTGAGAAGACAAAGTCAAGTATTATCATGAAACGTGCAAACACTTTGAGTTAGAAAACCAAAAGGTAAGAACATGCTCAGCATTTCTTAAGCTGAAAGAAGAAAAAATTCAAGCCTCGACTGCAATATTGAAGGATTCTATGGGGAAAATCCACCATACATCTGTCAGTTTGTCATGCTGTAGTGACGTATTTTGCAGTGATTCTGGAAGCTATGCCACCATTATTTTAAATATCAACAGGGTCACCCATGGTGGATAGGCTTCAGCAGAGCTTCCAGACTAAGAAAGACCACGAAGAAGGAGAGACTGACTACTTCTGAATGTTAGTCACTGAAAACCTTATGAATAGCAGTGAAACACTGCCAGCACTAGAATACTGAATACTGAAATATAATGAAGAGCACCAGAATATTGCGAGATATAGTGCCAGAAAGAGTCCCTCAGGTTGAAAGGCACTCAAAATACGACTGGGGAAGAGCTGCATCCTCAAAAGTAGAGTTGACCATGATGACACAAATGGAGTAAAGCCTTCAGGATTTTCATTTGCTGATGGAGCACAACTCAAAATGAAGAGAGCTGTAAACATTCATTAATAATCAGAACATGGGATGTACGAAGTATGAATCTAGGAAAATTGAAATTGTCAAAAATGAAATGGCATGCATAAACATCAATATCCTAGGCATTAGTGAGATAAAATGGACTGGTATTGGCCAATTTAAATCTGATAATCACATGGTTTACTAGGCTGGGAATGACAAATTGAAGAGGAATGGCGGCGTATTCATCATCAAAAAGAAATTTCAAGATTAGTCTTGAAGTACAATGCTGTCTGTGATAGGATAAGACCCATACGCCTGCAAGGAAGACCAGTTAATACTAATATTATTAAAATTTATGTACCAACCACTAACACCAGTGATAATGAAACTGAAGAATTCTACCAAGTTCTGCAGTCGGAAATTAATAAAAAACAAAACAAAACAAAAACCACCATGCAATCAAGATGTATTGACCAGAGACAAAGGCAGAGATGGGGTCATGGAGAGAGGGAGCGGCTGAGGACTCGAGATTCATGGGAAGAGCTAGTGGCTTAGGAGATAGACTTGCAGAAAGTGCCCTGTGGAGGTGTAAATTATTATATATGCCTGAGTGTTGTTGTTGTTGTTTTGTTGTTGTTTTTAAAAAGCTAAAGTGAACAGAGAGAATTACTGTTAACTGAGGGGATTATAATCATTGTAATGAAACAAGGTGTATGATCTGTTGAATGTAAAACTGATGATCTGCCCTGTAAACTTTCACTCAATGCACAATAAAAAACTTTTAAAAAAAAGATGTGTTGATAATTACTGGTGACTGGAATACAAAGGCTGGAAATAAAAAGAAGGATCGGTAGCTGGAAAATATGACTTGGTATATACTGGAGATCGCAGATAGAATTTTGCAAGACCAATGACTGTTTCACTGCAAATACCTTTTTAAACAACATAAAAGATGTTCACCAGATGGAATACACAGAAATCAAATTGCCTACATCTTGGAAAAAGACAGTGGAAAAGCTCCATGTCATCAGCCAATACAAGGCCAGGGGCAGACTGTGGAACAGACCACCAACTGCTTTAGTTTAAGTTCAGGCTGAAGCAGAAGAAAATTAAAATAAGTCCACAAAAGCCAGAATACGACCTTGAACATATCCCACCTGAATTTAGAGATCATCTCAAGAGCAGATTTGATGCATTGGACACTTAATGACCCCAAACCAGAAGAGTTGTGGTATAACATCAGGAACATCATACAAGAAGAAAGCAAAAGATCATTCAAAAAGCAATAAAGAAAGAAAGAAGAAAGACCAAAATGATCACCAGAAGAGATTCTGAAGCTTGCTCTCCAGTGTAGAGATGGTGGTGCTAAAGAAAATGGAAGAAAATGAGGAGGTAAAAGAGATGAACAGAAAATTTCAAAGCAGCTTGAGAAATTCAAATAGTATAACAAATGTGCAAAGACCTGAAGTTAAAAACCAATAAGGAAAACACACTCAGCATTTCTCAAACTGAGGGAACTGAAGAAAAAATTCAAGGTTTGACTTGAGGTATTGAAGGATTCTGTGGGCAAAATATGAATTATGCAGAAAGCATCAAGAGAATAGGGAAGGAACACAGAGTCACTGTACCAAAAAGAAATGGTGGGTGTTCAACCATTTCAAGAGATAGCATATGATCAAGAGCCAAAGGAAGAAGTCCAAGGTGCATTGAAGGCATTGGCAAAGAACAAGGCTCTGGGAATTGATGGAATATAAATCGAAATTCTATTAAAAACAAACAAACAAACTGATGCAGCATTGTAGGTACTCACTCATCTCTGCCAAGAAATTTAGAAGACAGCTAGCTACCTGTCCAACTGACTGGAAGAGATCCATATTTGTGTCTATTCCAAATAGAGATGACCCAATGGAATGCAGAAGTCATTGAATATAGACAATATCACTAAATCTCATACAAGTAAAATTTTACTAAAGATAATCCAAAAAAAGGCTGGAACCACACATTGACAGAGAACCGTTAGTGGTGTAAGCTGGTTTCAGACAAGGACATGAAACAAGGGATATCATTGCTGATGTCAGGTGGATCTAGGCTGAAAAGAAAGAACAAGAGAAGATTGTTTTCCTGTGCGTAAGATTTTCAATTGTGAAGATCATGACAAGTTATGGGCTACATTGTGGAGAATGAGTATTCTGAAACACTTAATTGTGCTCATCAGGAACCTGTACATAGACCAAGAGGCAGTTGTTCGAACAAAACAAGGGAACACAGAATGGTTTAAAATTAGGAAAGGTGTGTGCCAGCATTGTATTCTTTCACCATATTTATTTAATCTGTATGCTGAGCACATAATCTGAGAAGATGGATTATATGAAGAAAAACGTAGCATCAGGATTGGAGGAAGACTCATTAACAACCTGAGATGTGGAGATGATACAACCTTGCTTTCTGAAAATGAAGAGGACTTAAAATACTTACTGATGAAGATCAAAGACCACAACCTTTGGTAAGGGTTGTACCTTAATGTAAAGAAGACAAAAGTCCTCACCACTGGACTAATAAACATTATCTATATAAATGGAGAAAAGATTGGAGTTGTCAAAGACTTCATTTTGCTCAGATCAATCATCAACACTCATGGAAGCAGCAGTCAAGAAATTAAATGAAGTATTGCATTGGGCAAATTTGCTGTGCAAGACCTCTTTAAAGTGTTCAGGACGAAAGACACCATTTTGAGGGCTAAGGTGCACCAGACCCTAGACATGGTATTTTCAATAACCTCATCTGCATGTGAAAGTTGGACAGTAAATAAGGAAGAGTGTAGCAGAATTGATTCATTTGAGCTATGGTTTTGAAGGAGGACATTAAAAGTACCATGGACTGCCTAAAGAACAAACCAATCTGTGTTGGAAGTACAGCCAAAATGTTCCTTGGAATCCAGGATGGCCAGACTTCGTTTCTCATACTTCAGACATATTTTCAGGAGGGACCAATCACTGGAAAAGGATAACATGTTTGGAAAAGTGGAGGGTCAGAGAAAGAGAGGAAGACCCCCCTCCCCAGAGAGATGGATTGGCACAGTGGCAGCAGCAATGAGCTTGGGCATAGCAACAATTGTGAGGTTGGCTTTTCAAGACTGGCCAGGGTTTTCATTCTGTTGTGCATAGGTTCACTATGAGTTGGTACTGATTTGGTGTCACCTAACAACATCAGTGGGCAAAATAGTGAACGATGCAGAAAGTATTAAAGAAGATGAAACGAATACACAGACTCACTGTGCCTCAAATATATATGTTGTTGTTGTTAAGTACCGTGGAATCGATTCTGACTCATAGTGACCCTGCACAGGGTTTCTGAGGCTATAAATCTTTCTGGGAGCAGAAAACCTCATCTTTCTCCTGTGGAACGGCTGGTAGTTTTGAACTGCCAACCTTGAGGTTAGCAGCCTGTTTTGTAAGCAGGTATATATATATATATATGTTAATGTTCTATATTTCAAGAGGTAGAAAATATGATCAAGAGCCAACAGTATTGAAGAAAGAAGTCCAAGGTGTGCTTTCAGTTGGCAAAGAACAAGTCTCCAGGAATTGATGGGGTACAAATTGAAATCTTTCAACAGACTGTTGAAGCACTGGAGGCACTACTCATCTATTCCAAGAAATTTAGAAGACAGCTTCCTAGCCAGCTGATTGGAATGGATCCATATCTGTGCCCATTCCAAAGAGGAATGCAGAAATCATCAGACAGACAATATCATTAATATCACATGCAAGTAAGATTTTGCTAAAGATAATTCAAGAACAGCTGTAACAGTACACTGATAGGTTCAAGCTCGATTCAGACAAGGATGTGGAATGAAGAATATCATTGCTGATGTCAGATGGATTTTGGATGAAAGCAGAGAATAGCAGAAAGATGTTTATCTGTGCTTTATTGACCATACAAAGGCTTTCAATTGTGTGGATCATGACAAGCTACGGACAACATTACAGAGAATGGGTATTCTGGAACACTTAATATACTCATATGGAACCTGTACATAGTCCAATAGGCAGCTGTTAGAACAAGGGGATACTGAATGGCTTCAAATCCGGAAAGGTGTATGTCAGGGTTGTATTCTTTCACCACAATTATTTAATCTGTATGCTAAGCATATAATCCAAAATACTGGACTATATGAAGAAGAATGTGGCCTCAGGATTACGGAAGACACATTAACAACCTCCAATACACAGATAATACCACCAACCTTGCTGAAAGCAAAGAGGACTTCCTTACTGATTAGGATCAAAGACCACAGCCTTCAGTATGGGTTATAACTCAATGTGAAATCAAACAAAAATTCTCCCCACTGGACCAATAAATAACATCATGATAAATGGAGAAATGGTTTATGTTTACAATTACTTCATTTTGCTTGGATTCACTATCAACACTCCCTGAAGCTTCAGTCAAGAAATTATGTGACATATTGTATTAGACAAATCTGCACAAGACCTCTTTAATGTGTTCTAGAACAAAGATGTCAGTTTAAAGACTAAGGTGCGCCCAACCCAAGCCATGATATTTTTAGTAGCCTCATAGGTATATGAATAGAAATCAAATTGACTACATCTGTGAAAAGAGAAGATGGAAAAGCTCCATATCATCAGTGAAAACAAGGCCAGGGGCAGACTGTGGAACAGACCATCAATTACTGATACACAAATTCAAACTGAAGCTGAAGAAAATGAAAACAAGTCCACAAGAGCAAAAATATGACCTTGAATTTATCCCACCTGAATTTAGAGACCATTTGGAGAACAGATATGATGCATTAAACACTGAAGACTGAAGACCAGAAGAGTTGTGGGATGACATCAAGAACATCATACATGAAGAGAGCAAAAAGTCAAGAAAGAAGGTACAGGTCAAAATGGATGTCAGAGCAGACTCTGAAACTTGATCTCCAGCGTAGAGAAGCTAAAGCAAATAGAAGAATTGAAGAGGTCCAAGAGCTGAACAGAAAATTTCAAAGATCAGCTCAAGAAAATAAAACCAGGTACTATAATAAAATATGCAAAGATTTGGAAGTAGAAAACCAAAAGGGAAGAACACAGTCAGCATTTCTCAAGCTGGGGGAACTGAAGGAAAACTTCAAGCCTCTACTTTCGTCATTTAAAGATTCTCTGGGCAAATTATTGAATGATCAGAATGCATCAAGAGAAGATGGAAGGAATACACAGAATCATAGTATCAAAAGAAAATGGTTAATGTTTAACCATTTCAAGAGATACTATATGAACAAAAGCCAATGATACTCAGGGAGGAAGTCCAAAGTGCATTGAAAGAATTAGCAAAGAACAAGGCACCAGGAATTGATGGACTAAAAAATTGAAATCTTTCAAGAAAGTGAGGCAGCACAAGAGGCACTCAACTCATCTCTGCCAAGAAATTTGAAAGACAACTATCTGGCTGACTGATTGGAAGAGATCCATATTTGTGCCCATTCCAAAGAGAGGTGACCCAACGGAATGCGGAAATCATCAGACAC
>NW_006408565.1:10348373-10371669 GCF_000296735.1 Chrysochloris asiatica | reverse complement strand
AACAGTCGCTGGAGAAGGATGTCATGCTGGGTAAGGTGGAGGGTCAGAGAAAAAGAGGAAGACCCCCAATGAGATGGATCAGCCAGGTGGCATCATTCATGGGCTCAAGTGTGGCAGCGGTAGTGAGGTGGGCCCAGGATCGGACATTGTATCGTTCTGTTGTGCATGGGGTCGCTGTGAGTCGGTTCCGACTCGATGGCACCTGACAACAACATAGGTATGTGAAAGTTGGATAATGAATAAAGAAGACCAAAACCACAGAAGAATTGATGCATTGGAGTTATGGTATTGGAGAAGGATATTAAAAGTACCATTGACTGCCAGAGAACAAACGAATCTGTGTATGTAGAATTACAGCCAGAATGCTCCTTAGAAGCCAGGATGGCAAGACTTCATCTCTCATACTGTGGACATATTCTCAGGAGGGACCAGTTCCTGGAGGACATCATGCTTGAAAAGTGGAGGGTCAGCAAAAAAGAGCAAGACCTCCCAACGAGACGGACTGACACAGTAGCAGCAGCAGTGGGCTCCAGCATAACCATGATTGTGAGAATTTTGCAGGACGGGGCAGTGTTTTGTTCTGTTGTGCATAAGGTCACTATGAGTTTGAACCAACTGGTTGGCACCTAACAACAACAATATATGGGATTCTTTGTAGAGGACACAAATACTCTTAGATATTTGGCAAAATGTAGAGTGGGAAAGGAGTAAACCTAAGAAAAATTGGAATAGTGTTGAGCGGTAGAAAGAACCAGTCTGGGAGGCTGGTCTTCAAGTCTCACCTCTACCACTCACTAGCTGTGTGACCTTAGGCCAGTAAGTTACCTTCTCTGAATTGTAGCTCTCTTATCCATAAAATGTAGGTATCAGATTAAACAAATTCACTTACCAAACCTTTGTCTTATATACAAAATGTTCAAAAACACTGTTCTAAATGCTGGGAATACATTGGTGAACACCGTCCTTGTTCCCCTAGAGGTTACATACCAGAAGACAGAAACAGGCCATGAAACAAGAAACAAGTAAAATTAATGGACGAGATAACCAGATAGTATTATGTGCTATGAAAAAAATGGAATAGGGTGATGAAATGGTGCACAGTGGTAGTGGTTGTGGCTGAGTAGTCATGGAAGGCCTCAAGCAATAGGTTACATTTCAACTGAGACCCAAATGTACTGGGCCAACCAACAGGTGGCCTGGTGGTAGAGTTTCAGACAGAGGAAACAAGAAGAATTAGACAACTTCAAGAATAACATAGCCCCTTTGTATTCTAGGATTCTAGTGACAGTGCGTTGCTTGCCTTGTTTGGACTAGATGTGGCATATTTGCTTCCTAATGAATGTGGCTAGAAGGTGTAGTCTTTCCATACCTGGGTTACAGCTCTTTCTGGCTTGTTCTTCATGGTTCTTGTGGCTCAGCTGGCTGCCTATGTTGATGCAGGCTCCATTTTAGCTGCAGACTAAAAGCAAAGATTGCAGAGAGTTGCCTCCTCCACTCCTCACTCACAGCTTTGGAGGTCCAAAACCTCCTCCCATCCCACCCAGCCTTTTTCCAATCTGACAAGCCAGAGCTTTGAAAGCACAAAATTCAGCTTCCCTGTTTTCCTGTCAGAGCAGGAGCCAGAAAATGAAACAGGAAACAGGGGAAGAGGGGGTTGGGTTTTAGAAAGAAAAAGGAGCAACTGCAGGAAAGTAGAGTTGAAGATCTGGATAAAGTTCTACCTATAATGGTGATGAGCTTCTAGAAAATATTCTGAGTTGTCACAAGAGACCCCTGTCCTTTTCGTAGATTTTGGAGAGAATTTGGTGTGTATAAAGATGGTCTTGAGAACGGATGCCTTTTTCTCTTGTGAATTCTCAGAGCAAAGGACAGTTCATTTCAGTTTTGTCTTTACAAAGAGAATGCTGCTTGGACCTGACGGACTTCAAGATTCAAGCCAGAACCTTAGTCTCAGTCACGAGTGTGTCCGGACCTCGCTGCCTGCCTCACTCTCAGGCTGACTGGAGCTAAGAACAAACGCGTGTCACTGAAGAACATGGGGGAAGGGCATTCTAAACTCCGTTTTTTACCTTCTCCTGCAACAACCACTTAACGACTAAAATGTGATTTGTACTTTATCCACCTTACACACAAGAAGTAACTGTGGGCAGTTTAGGTCTCAGGGCCTGTGAGGAGTTAGGAAGAATCAAAAGATACAGTCCCTGGGCCCCACAGAGGTGTTGTGATGTGCACTAGTTTTCTCTGCCTGAAGAGATAGCAACCACCTCTTTGTTCCCACCCATATTAGTAGCTGTTGGAGTAGATAAAGCCCTCCCTCAGGCAGTGTTGTGGCCAGAAGCTAACCCAGACCCCAGCTTCGTTTGGGGGACAGATAACTGAAACCACAGAAGGCTTTGGAATCCTGAGAAACAAGAAATCCACCAACGGAGAAGGATTTATTATCTGTTTCCTCTAAGGAGGGTGCAAAGTTGTTCTAACAGTTTCCGTTACAGGGGTACCAACTGGCCGCTCCTCCCTAACAGACGGTTTTGTTGAGTTAGCTTTTTTTTTCCTTATTTCTTGGCCCTATTTCCTATGAGAGAAACTGCTTGAGTGAGGAAGGAGAAAGGAGTCCTGGGGGTTGTTCTCTGAGGTTTCCTTCACCATCCTCATTAGCAACCTGAAGTGAAGCTGAGGATTGAAGGACGACAGAAGGTTCCTGGTTGCCGGAGGAGGGGAAAGTCAGGGGGATCCCCCACTTTCTTCACACGCAGGACACAGGGTGCCACTGCTGGCCACAGAAGCCCCAAGAAGGCTTTTCTTTCCATTCAGAGAACACCTATTGTGTGCCAGGCCCTGTGCTGAGCTGTTGTTGCCTGACAGCAGGGAAAATGCGGTTCTGGCTTCTGTGAAGAGGCCGCGCGGGGCAGCCCCCAGCTCCAAGAGCCTCAGCACACATCTTCAACTCAGTGAATGCGGATGGAATTGGGCTCTAGAGATAGCAATCCCAGCAATCTAACTGAAAGCCGGGAAGGATATCCGAAGAGGGTTTAGTGCGAGGGAGAACTCTTCAGGTGTCACCATAGCGGGAAGGTGCTAAGGCGTGGGAGGGGAATGGGGCGCGCGGAGTCCTTGGGCCACGCCGTCCCCGCCCCGCTCGCCCGGAGCCAACATGGCCGCCGCACAGGAAGCGGGGCGGCTCCGAGTCCGGGCAGGAGCGGGGCGGGACCGTCGTCGATGGGGCCTGTGCGCAGGCGCTGGTCTCAAAGTCCCGGATGGAGGTGCTGAGGGTCGGGCCCCGCCTGGGAGGTCGAGACGGGCCGGCGCTGAGCACTCGGCGCCAGCCTGGGAGTCCAGGAGCTCTGGGGGAAGGGAAGTTGTCAAACGGAGGTCGTGGGGGAAGGGAGGTGGAGGCCGCCAAAGAACCCCGCCCCGTCGCCATAGCGGCCTCTCGGTGCCGCCTCTTCCTTTACAGCCTCCCGCCTCCCCACCTTCTGGCCCTGAGGCCTGGTGGGGTTCCGCGGGACCCCTCAGGAGTAACCCCTGAGCTACGACTCCTCGAGGGTGCGGGTAGTTGCCCTTTCCCTGGTAGCGTCTGTTTTAGAAAGGTGCAACTTAGAACGAGCTTCGGGTCCGCTAGGGCTGGTGGAAGGCGGCGACTCGGGACGGCCTGTAAGGTCTCTAGCTCTGGACTCTGGTTCAAAGCGACTTCCCTATCCTACTGAGGATTTAGCCTTTCCCAAAGGGACCGTGGCCTCTATCCAACAGATTTTCCTAAATTCTCAGATAGGGCCCTTCCTGCCCTAAACATACCCAGCAAGGTTACCACTCACTGGACGACATACTGTATTAAAAATTGGGAGGTCTGTTTTGTACTCTAGACTTCAAACAAACAAACAAACAAACAAACAGCATACCATTTGGCGGGGTGAGGTCAGGTGAGAAGACCAGGAAGTTTCGGAAACAATAAAACATGACCCCAAACACAGTAAATTTGGGCATATAAATTGACTCCTATGAGCCTCAGTTTCCACATTTATGAAATGGAGATGGTATTTTCTTATGACTTCACAGGGACCAATGAGATCTCTGGTGTAAAAATTGTAAAACGAGATTTCTATCCACTTCTCTCCGGCCTGGTTTCCTTGCAGGAGAATTAAAAAAATTGTAAGTGCCCTGCCAGTTTAAAAAGTGTGATTTAACAAAGGGGTTTGTTGGCAATTAGAGAACTGGCTGTTTTCATTTTGTTTTTACTTAATTTCCCTGTAAACTAAGTGTAGGCTGGCTACAAGTCTGTGGTCGCTGAGGCTAGAGCTTGACTTTGGAGAGGGAAAAGGAAGCGTGGAAGCCTGGTTGAAGAGGCGAAGGTGGGTTAAGTGCTTTTTTGTTCCCGACTTCTCTGATGCATGTGGGTGGGAAGTCACGGAAGGGAAAAAAACAACAACAA
This sequence comes from Chrysochloris asiatica, assembly GCF_000296735.1. Classification (NCBI taxonomy): domain Eukaryota; kingdom Metazoa; phylum Chordata; class Mammalia; order Afrosoricida; family Chrysochloridae; genus Chrysochloris; species Chrysochloris asiatica. The sequence continues at coordinate 10,367,243 of NW_006408565.1, read as the reverse complement.
CTAAATTTACTGGAGGCTAGAGAAGGGACAGCCGTGTGAGCTCGGCTTGTGTCTGTTTCTCTGATTTCTGATTCAACGAATCAGATGTTAGAAATGTTGGATAGGCTTATAAACTACGGCCGCTCTCGGGGGTATTTAGACGCTTGCCTTTGAACAGAATTTTCTTGAGGAACCGGTGTGGAGTGGATGACCCCTCCCTTCCTCCAGGCCTCCTGGCGATGGAGTAAGGAGTAGGCGCCCCCTTGTGCTGAAGAAAAAGTACTTTTGCTGTTGGTCAACCTCGCTCCCTTTCTGGGGAAATTTATTTTCCTGTGGTTTTTGTGACTGTTATCTCACGCTGAACATGAGATATGGTGGGAGGAATACTTGGGGCAATAATTTTATATTTAAAGCCAGTGATTCTGTATCCTACGCTAACCATTTTCATTCATTCAGAACACATGTTTATAGTGCCTGATTGTATGTTTCTTGTTGTTAAGTGCTGTCGAGTCAGTTTCTACTCACAGCGATCCTGTATAGGTTTTCCAAGGAGAAGCTGGTGCGCTTGAACCTCTTGACCTTGCCATTCAAACCGACTTTGCAGTCCAGCCCATTAACCTACAGCGTCACACCAGGACTCCAATTGTATACTAGGCCCCAGGAATATATTTGTGAGCAAGATAGACAAAGCTTCTGTCCTCATAGAGCTGCCAATCTATTGGATCTGACAAACACAAAAGTAGTATCAATAAAGAAGACATGCAGAGTGCAAGGAGAGCATGCCATGGAAGTATATCATACAGTCTAGTGAACGTCGGGGAGTGCAGTCACTGTAGGATAAGCACTGGACTGCAAACCACAAGGTCATTGGTTCAAGCCCACCAGCTGCTCCGCTGGAGAAAGATGAGGCTTTCTTCGCTTATAAAGATTCACAGCCTCAGAAACTCTATACAGAGTCGCTGTGAGTTAGAACAAACTCCGAAGGCATCAGTGAGCATCAGACAATTCCAAAAACAAGTGACACCTAAAGGTTTGGAAGGTGTTAACTAAAAAAGAGAAGGAGGAAGAATCTTCCAGTCCTTATTAGTTTCTCAGTTTAAATATTTTTTTTCTTTTGGAAATACCTTTATTTTACCCATATTGACCAGCTGCCTCTGATGCTTTTGCCCTCCTTTCTGATTTCCCAGGTTGGTGTTTGAAAGTTCCACAGAAGCTATTGCTACTTTGCTTAGTCCAAGAAAAAGCAACCCTCCACCCCACCCCACCCCCCAAAAAAACACCCTTAAAGTGTATTCTTTGCCTCAGAATGATTTTGCAATTGTTTATATATTGCTGTCGTTTCAATAAAGAGATGGGAAATAGCAGTTTTTCCATTTCTAGTAGTCGACTCTGTCTTCACCTTTAGTTTGTTGTAGCAGTATGAGCTGGCCGAAGTTCTGCTGAGTGGTGGTTTTCTTTTCTTTCTCTACTTAATTTAACAGACCAGCTGAACACAGCAGAGATTTAAGCTGGAGAACGTGTCAATATGGAGTCCTGGTGTGGCGCTATGGGTTAATGTGCCAGACTGCAAAGCCACATTAACTGCAAGGTCTATGGCTCAAACTCACCAGCTGCTCCTCGGAAACCCTATACAGGGTCGTTATGGGTCGGAACCGACTCAATGGCACTTAACAACAACAACAACAATGTGTCATTATGGCCTTCCAATACAGTTCTCTGCTCCACTTTGTTTTGGACCTTGTCTATTATTCTAGTTAAGAGGAAAAAGGTACACACCAAATAGTTACAACCACAACATAGATTTGTGTAGTATTTTTTCATGCTTTAGTTCATTTTACCATCATGACAATTTTGTAAACTAGTCAAAGCAAGTAGGGTGGCTCCTATTTTGTACATAAAGAACTGAAGTATAGAGGGAATAAATGAGTACTTGTGACAGACCCAGGTCACTTGAACCTAGATCTTTAGTTCCTTCATAAGAGCACTTAACAGATTTTTAAAGACTTTCTGCAAGCTTCTCAGCATCATGCTTTTCTGTGTGAAACTCTTCCTATAAGAATACAGTGCTTCAGTGGGACACCTAGTATTCCTCTCTGCCTTCAAGATGCTTTTCCTTCATCTGGGCAGTTAGGTGGTTAAGTTTGCCATGGTAATGCTAAAGAGGGAGGGTCTCATGTAGAGTACTTTTGACTCATGTGTGACATTTCCTCCTTGGATTTTGGAGTTTAGAAGCCTGAGGGAACTTAGTCCTGGCAACTCTCTGAATTCCTGATGGTGAGAGGATGTGGCTCCTGGACCCGTCCCGGAAAGAGGTACTGAGGTTTGCAGTCAGCTGCCGGGTCCTGACTCTAGTGCTGCAGGTCAGTCTTTGATCCTTTGTCTTGAACATGCTGCTGTCGCTGCTACGTGATTAGACTAGACACTCAGAGTGCTCCCCATTTCCTTTCCATCTCCCTGGTGTATATGTACCCTGTGCCTTTCCTGTGGTTGGATCCATAGAGAAACAGAGTTTATATAACTGAAAAATAAGCAGGAATGTTAAAAATGATCTATTGATCTCTTATTTCACACATGAAGCAGCAGAGGCCCAGAAAGGGTAAGAGACTTCCAAACTCACATTGCAAATTGGAGAAGGGCCTTAATTATTAATTAGACCCAAGTTTTCTAACTCCTAAGCTAAAGATCTTCCCAACAGACTAAGATATTCTATAGCCAGAGAGACTTACCCCAAAGGTACGACAGCTGAAAACATTGCCCTGGGTTCTCTTGCCAGGAGACTGAGCTCTATGTCAGTCAGTAGACTGGGAGAAAAGTGGTACTGCTCAAGTCCTGAGGCCTCTGTGTATATTTATTTAGGAAGAGACCCAGGGGAAGAGTACTTACTAGCCTACCACATACAATTCTCAGGATGCATTTGTTTTTTTCTAACTTCCTTTCCCTTCCTAGGCTGCCCTTGGTACAAATTTTAATAAAATTTTATGCATATATGAATTATCTTAAGTGCATACCACAATGCCTGGTACCTAGTGTGTCCACAGTATATGTTCATGAATGAATGTTGTTGAGTATATGTTTATACCTAGGGATATTATTTTTGTATAATTGTGTGTGCCTTTTATCACTCTCTGAAAACTCATATCTCATTCCTTTGTGTAAACTTTCTTTCCTCTTTCCTCCCCTACTGTGATGAGGCAGAGCTGGGGCCCAGGTTTAGTTAGAAGTGTTTTCCACTTGGTGACTAGGGTCATTATCTGTGACTGTCACTCCTGTCCCATTTGTTTTCAGTGCCTGATAAAGAAACTGACAAAAAGAAAGTCTTAAAATGGAGTTATGCTCCTGTTAGGTTGGGGAAATTGACTATAGGATCAGTTGGGTTATTGGCAGAACCAAAGGATAGGAAACCAGGACAGCTGGGTTCTAATTTAGATGATGATTTTGAAATGAGTATGTTTCCCTAGACAGTTCACCTAACATCCATTAAACACTTACTGTACTTCAAGAAGTAGCCCGGGTGGTACAGTGGCTAAAGCACTTTGCTTTTAACTGATATGTCTGTAGTTTGAACTACCAGCTGCTCCATGGGAGAAAGATGTGGCATTCTGCTTCCTTAAAGATTTACAGCCTTGGAAACTGAGACAGTTCTACTATATCTGGTAGGGTCTCTATGACTCAGAATTGACTTGATGGCCATGGGTTTATGTTCCAGTAGCTGTCATAGGTGGTAAGTGTAAAAGGTCATGGTCTCTTTCCCATTAAGGAACTTACAGTCTAATGAGGCAAAAAGGCATTTAACAATAAATATTTCATTATCCTTACCTTTTCCCTTTCTCCCCTCACCCCCATCTTTAAAGCTTATGAGATCAGATTATATCCCCAGTTATCCTTCTGAGTTATCATCCACAGATCTATAGGTCATTCCTCCTCACTCCTTGAAGATTTAGCTCCTGGCTTATTGTCTCTCATTCTTGTACTATTTCTGTTGATTTCTTAATGATTTCAATATTAATGAAGATGACACGTCTTTATTATTGGTTCCTTGTCTGGCTCCCTTCTAATGATCTTGTCCTCCCCATATTTATAGTCATACCCAAGATACCCACCCTTGGCCAGATAATCTATGTTTGAAGCATTCCATTTTCTGACCACCATCTCCTTTCTTTCTGCCTTACTCCCTCTAGTACCCCAACTCTAACAATTCTCCCACCCATCCCCAGGACATATGATCCATTTATCTTACCACCATTTCATTGTTTATCTACCTCATGGCTTCACCTCTCCTCCTTACCCAACTTAGATCCCATCATCTATCATGATAATACTTGACTCTCTTGTTCCCCTCTCCCTATGTCATATTTGCAAGGCAAAAGTTCAGCCTTGGCTAAATTCAATTCTCTGTCTGCTCCATTCCTGCACAGAGAAAAAAACCCCACAACTATACTAACTAGTGTGTTTTTACTCATTAACCCAGAGAGTTCTTACTGCTACCTGGCAATCTTAATGTACCTCCCCAGTTACCTCAAATTTTTCTGCACTTCAGAATCACATGGAGAGCTTTTAAAAATCTCAACACCACTAGGACCTCTTACCAATTAAATCATCAGTTCCAGGAAAGGGACCCAGGTATCAGTAGTTCTTTTAAACTCCCTAGGTGATTCCAGTGTGCAGGTTATTTTGAGAACCAGAGTCACCAGAACTGGTGACTTATTTTACATGTTTACCTCTTTTCTCAGTCTTCAACACGTTTTCCCCGATCCACATTTTCAACTGACAACTTCCTTTTCTGAGTGAAAACTCAAAAATGCGATCAGAAGAGACCTTCTGTAATACACATATTTACAACAATGACCACCCTCCACCCCCCAAAAAAAAGTAGTTGCTGGACTACTTCTATACAACCAAACATCTCATGGGATTTGGTTCCTTGGTTGGTTAGGGCCATGTTTTCATGGACCATCCCAGTTAATTGTACTAATAATGTATGTAGTATGTCTGTTCTACCTCCTAGTTTGTTGCATATTGCTTGGGGTCTTAAAAGTTTGCAAGTAGTCATCCAAGTCATAGTTGGTCTCTATTCACCTGCAGTTCCAGAAGGAGAGTGAGAAATAGTGGCTGCTTCCATGAACGACCACTTCCTTTGCTATGACACCAAAAGAATTGGATGGTACCCAGCTACCATTACTGAGCATTTTGATCAAAGATTCTGTAGACAAATCCTGATCACAAGTGGGGAAATGATGAGCAGAATTCAAATTCTCGAGGACTCCAAACTTTCTGGAGCCATAGGAGCTGGATGAACCCCTAAAATGACTAACCTGATATAATCTTTAAACATTAAACCAAAATTATCTTTTGAAGTCTTCTTAAAACCAAACAGTAGTTTATCTTAACTAATGAAAAAGGTTTGCCTAGAATTACCTGTATGGCATCAAATTGACAACAGCAACTCAAAAGAGTAGATAGTAATCTTAGGAGTCAGTGAGTTTAGTTAATGGATGAGAATTGTTGCACAATTCAAAGAATGTAATCGATGTCGCTAAATTGTATACATAGAAACTGTTGAGGTGGTGTTTTTTTTTGTTGTGTACATTTTCAGTAACAACAAATTTAAATTAAAAAACAAAGAAAATGACCTCTGCATGCTTTTATCACCTCCCAGCCTACCAACATTTGCCTTTCTGTGTATTCACTACTGAAGGTTTGAAGGAGGTCTTTTCTCTGTAAGGCTAGTTTCTCCACCAGTATGTCCAGACTTCATCTGATGTCACCTGCTTTAGCAATTATCTGCTTTCTCTCCTACATCCTAAGTGGTTTTCTTTCCATTTGATTAGTCCAACTGGCATGCAAACATTTTTTGTTGCTGTTGTTGTTATTTGACATGCAAGCATTTATCTCTCACCTTCAAAAAACAAACTTCCTTGTGACACTTCATTCTTGTACACCTACTGCCTCATATCTCTGCTCCCCTTGATAGCAAAAATTTTCAAAATAGTTGTATGCACTGGCTTCAATTTCTCTTCTTCCATGTTCTGTTTAACCCACTCTAGTCAGGTTTCTCTTTCCTCCTGTCCACTAAAATAGCTTTTGTCAAAATCACTGATGACCTCCACATTGTTGAATCTAATGGTCATTTTTCATACCTCATCTTACTTGACCTTTCAGCAGTGTTTAACAGACTCTCTTTATTCCCTGATTCTGAGACATCTGCTCTCCTGATTTCTGTTCTAACTCACTAATTGTTACTTCATTATCTTCATTGCTGGCTCCTCCTCCATCTTCCTACTTCTAAATGTTGATGTGTCCAGGATCGAGTCTTTGGACCTCTTCGTTTTTCTATCTGTACTTCCTCCTTAGTCAATTTCATTTAGTCTTAACAGCTTTAAATACCATCTACACACATAAGGAGCTCTGGCAGCATAGTGGTTATGAATTGGGCTGCTAGCCTCAAGGTCGGCAGTTCGAAACTACCAGCTGCCCCATGGGAGAAAGACGTGGCTTTCTGCTCCTGTAAACATTTGCAGCCTTGGAAACCCTATGCAGGGTCACTGTGAGTTGTAATCAACTCCATGGTACTTAACAACAACAACAACACACACATGACTCCCAAATTTATAACTTCAGCCTTAATCTCTTCTGATCCACAGACTCATATTTCATGACCTGGTCTAGCTCTTGCACTTGGATGTCCAACTCAAATTTAACTAGTCTAAAACTGAATCTGATTTCTCCCAACAAATCTGTTCTTCCTCTTTTTAATAAATGATGATTCTTTTCTTCTAGTTGTTCAACTAATATCCTCGTTCTCCTTCACCCCAAAGGCCCTGTTCAATGCCATCATCCCAGATCACCATGCAGAAGCCTTCTCACCTCCTCGTCTGGCTCCATCCAGCTCTGTGGACCAGCTTGTGGAAGTTCTTCTGGGTGGCCTGTCTCACTGGGATGCTGAGCACTTCCTGTTCATCGCTGAGCATGGCTATCTGTATGAACACAACTTTGCCTTCTTCCCTGGTTTTCCCCTGTCCCTGCTGGTGGGGACTGAACTACTACTAAGACCCCTGCGGGGGTTACTGAGCCTGCGGAGTTGCTTGCTAATTTCAGTAGCATTGCTCAACTCCTTGTTCTCCGTGCTGGCAGCAGTGGCACTTCACGACCTGAGCTGTCTGGTTCTGCATAGTCCCCGCCAGGCCTTCTACACAGCACTACTCTTCTGCCTTAGCCCTGCCAATGTGTTCCTCGCAGCTGGTTACTCAGAAGCTCTGTTTGCCCTCCTGACATTCACCGCAATGGGGCAGTTGGAGAAGGGCCGAGGTTGGACTAGTGGACTCCTCTTTGCCTTTGCCACTGGTGTACGATCCAATGGGCTGGTCAATGTTGGGTTCCTTGTGTATGCCCAGTGCAGAAGCTTTTTTTCTTCTCTCAAGATGGAGAATCCCTTGAAGCAGCTCATTAAGCTGATAGCCTCTGTGTTCCTGTCAGTGCTCACACTTGGCCTTCCCTTTGTCCTCTTTCAGTATTATGCCTATACCCAGTTTTGTCTACCAGACTCCTCATCCCAGCCCATACCTAAACCCTTGCTCCAGTTAGCTGTGGATAAGGGCTACCGTATTGCAGATGGAAATAAGCCACCTTGGTGCTCCTGGAACCGTCCCCTAATATACAGCTATATCCAGGATGTCTACTGGAATGTTGGCTTTTTGAGATACTATGAACTCAAGCAGGTGCCAAATTTTCTACTGGCTGCACCAGTAGCTATACTGGTTACCTGGGCAACTTGGACATATGTGACCACCCACCCTTGGTTCTGTCTTACACTTGGGCTACAAAGAAACAAGAGCAATCAGACCCTAGAGAAACCTGATCCTGGGTTCCTCAGTCCTCAGGTGTTTGTATACCTGGTCCATGCTTCAGTGCTGCTGCTGTTTGGAGTTCTGTGCATGCATGTTCAGGTAAGGTGAATTCCTGACTAGGGTAAAAAAAATGTAAATACAGGCAAAACTCCTTAACCATTGAGTGGGGAATATAGATAACTTCTCCCATTTGAATGACTCATACCAAATTTATTCATCCAACAAAGTATTTGGGGACTTTCTTTATGTCAGACCCTGGGTAAGACTACTAAGGATAGAATTGCTGCCTTAGTTAGTCTCATGGTATAAATGATGAGATAGACATTTAACAGATAAAATGGAATGGAAGAGGGGTTACTGTTTTGAGATAAAGTTACTGTGGAACCTCAGAGGGAAAACTACTCATTGATTAGAGTTCAGGAAGACATTACATTTATGCTGGATCCTGAAGAGTAAGAAGGAATTTTCCATATAAGAAGCTGAGGAAATGGAAAGATGTGTGCAAAGACAGGAAGATTGTGGATGGATATGGTATAGCTGAGATATAGGAATAAGCAATGCATCTCTTTGGGACCTTCCCCTAATATACAGTTATATCCAGGATACCTACTTGAATGTTGCCTTTCTGAGGTACTCTGAGGCGGGCGTCTGGTTTTCAGAGGAGATACCTTGTCTTGTGTCTGCAGTGTTAGGAAAAGAGATAGAAAGGGTGTAATCACATATCTGATTTTTCCTCCTGGCTCTGGCCTCAGTTTCAGTATAATCCCAAGAAAATCTTTTTGCCCCTAAACAATCCTGTGCAGTTTCTGTCACTTGGAGGTGCATGTTGACAGTTTGTAAAGTTCTTTGAATTATATGGATAAGAGACATAGGGGAAATAGAAAATAGCATTCTGTGTTTGTAGCTGAATTAGTAGAGTGAGAGCCAGCACAGTGTAGAGTTTTCAGGAGGTTAGATGAAGAATGCCATTAGGAGACCTGGCTCGGAACTCTCCATGAAGTGAGAATGGTGAAACTACCCTCTGCTCTGATAACCCTAGGATATGAGGGAACTAGCCTAGGTTCCCAAGCGCCACATCACAGCCCAGTTTAGTCTAGGCCCTAGGCTAAAACTGGACCTCATACATAGAGATTTTAATGTTGATTGTACCATTATGTGGTAATTACTCTGTAGCTATGTTTATTTGTAGCATTGAGGTTGCATGGCTGGTGTCACATTTTTATGAAGCAGATCCTAAGCTCTCTTAATTTTTTTTCCAGTGTAGTACCTTTCTGATGCATGTCCTGGGGCCAGTGATTACAAAGAACAGGGAAGTCCCCCCAGCTGGTCCAATTTAAATCACTGGCATTCCAGTAAATGTGTGGGTTTTTCCCTCTCCAATGATTTCCAGGTTCTCACCAGGTTTTTGGGATCCTCCACTCCTATTGTATACTGGTTTCCAGCTCACCTGCTTCAGAATCAAGAGCCATTGCTGAGGTCCCTAGAGACTGTACCTTGGAAGCCTCTTGCAGGGAACTCTCCACCAGGACAAAAGGTCCCCAGAAATCCTATCAAGGGACTTTTGTACAACTGGAAAACCTGTTCTCCAGTCACACGATACATCTTAGGCTACTTCCTGATTTACTGGCTCATGGGACTACTCCTGCATTGCAACTTCCTGCCTTGGACATGACCTGGAGTCTCAAGAGACAGACTTAAAGCTGACTTAGCCCAGGCCTCTGAGAGCACACATACATATGGGGGCTCTCTTTGCCACCCTAGGATTATTTCTCCTCTTGGAAATCTGATTAGGTACAGGAGAGATGTGAGCCACTAGAGAACCCTTCTGTCCTGGCTAGAACAAATTTTAGAGCAATAACTATTTTCACTGTAAGTGAAGATGTTTAATTCTAGGTCTAACGAACACCTGCATCTGTCCTCTGGAGACCGTCTTAAACCTACCGTTGATTCACACATGGATTTACATGATATGAATTTAAATTTAATCAAAGCTTCTTGCTGACAGGATGGTGGAGGTAGGCCATCTTTCCTAAACAGGACACTTTTCTAATGATGTGTGGATTTATTTATATGAAAAATCTTACAAATATATGCAAGTTAAACAACATTCACCTACACATGCAATGAGTTAGCTTTTTCAAAATTTTACAAATTGCTTGGGGAAAAAAAAATTTTTTTTCCAGGAAAAACAAAAACCAAAGTAAGGAGAACACTGTATGAAGAGACAGAAGACCTGGATTCTAGTCGTCCCAGTAAAACTATTTACCAGCTCTATGACTTTGGGTGATTCTTCAGAGCCTTCATTACTGCTCTGGCTCTAGGAGAAAATATATTGTTCCTACTGGGGAGCTGAACCCTTTTTGCTCTAAGATTTTAACAGAATCATCCCAGTCAAAGAGGCTCAAAGATGTGATTGTAGCATAAAATATCTTCAGTACTCCTACTTTCAGCAATTATAAGATGCAATTCTAAAAAGTAATGTAAATGATCTCTTCTTTGAACGAAGGAAAGCAGTAACATCTCACAAATAAAGCTCACTGACCTGCATAAATAAACCTATGGCTGGCTTTCCGTTCATTTTCCAGTGCCTGTGCTTGCTTGCATGGTAGACATGGATATGGATCAGAGGAATCAGTGCAGCAGCATGAATTGTACATTGTAGGTAAGTCTAAGGTACAATGAAAATTTTTGGCCCTGCTTCTGTTTGTTTATGAGACCTGTCATGGATCGAATTGTGACCTCCAAAATATGCCACATTGGCTGGGTCATGATTCTCAGTGGTTTGGCAGTTATGCAATGATATAACATGGCAGGTATGTGACAATTCCCCATGATGTGATTTTGATGTCATAAACCAATAAGAGGATTGAGGGTGAGCTGCAATACCCTTAATCCCATCCAGTATGAAAGTGTTTTCTGGGAGTGTGGCCTGAAACACCTTTTATCTTACCAAGATAAAAGGAGAGAGAAATGAGCAGAGAAAGAGGGACCTACTACTATCAAGAAAGAAGAACAAGGAATGGAGTTTATCCTTTGCACCTAGGGTCCCTGTGAAGCTCTTATCTTAGATCCAGAGGAATATTGATGCAAAGATTCATGGAGAGCTTCAAGTAATGCTTGACCTACAGATGCTGAAAGGAGACAAGGACCTTTCCCCAGAGCTGACAAAGAAAGAGAAAGTCTTCTTCACCTAAAGTCAGCTCTCTGAATGCGGACTTGTAGCCTCCTAAACTGTGAGAGTAAATGTGTTTGTTAAAGCCACTCACTTGTGGTATTTCTGTTATAGTAGCATTAGATACCTAAGACAACCATTACTGTAACGGTAGTAAGATCATTAGCTACTGCTGAGCTCTGTATTATCACCATTCTGATTCCCCATTTGAGTCAAAAATTCCAACAGGCAGGATAGATGGGTAACCAGAAGCAGCTTCTAAATAGCCCTGAGAATTGGAATTTTGACACACTCCCTATGACGGTGACAGACCGCTTAACTTGCCAGCTGAAGGGAAGCTCCTGGCTGAGTCCCAGCACCCTCTGTTGGAGTTTCTGGTCAGCCTGGCCAATAAGCATTTCCCATCCATTGCCCCAGCACTAACACAGCTGAGAGAATTTGGTCCAGAGTCAAATGCTTCTGAAAATGTACACACAGATCGCGGGGCAGCCCTCAGCCTTCTGCCAAGACATCCAAGTGCCCTTCTTGGCAAAACATAATCACCCTTGCCCTAGTGTCTCTTCAGCTGGCAGAAACTGTTCCTTCTGTCCTCACCAACAGCTGCAAATCCAGGGACTTCCACCCTGTGTGCAGGAAGAGTTGGGGCCTTTTCCCATTCTTTACTGCTGAGGTAGGAAGGAACACTGGATTCTTGCTCTCATGGATTCTCTTCTTTGCCTCCTTCTGGGAGATAATGGGAATGGATTGTTCCCCTACTGGAAGAGGTAACTCAAAGCAAACAGGGTCAGATGTGGTTTCACTGCTCTGGCAGTCTTAGCTTAACCTTCACACTAGATCTCATCACCCCTAGAAACAAGTGATTTCAAGGATCCTATAAGTGAAAATCTTCTCAACTGATACTGGGGAGCTAAGTCACTCTGGTATTCTGCAAAGACCTTTATAATTACAGCTGATAACTGAACACCCCAGCTATGTGGAAGCACCTGGTGTGACCAGGAGAAAGAAATAGTTTTCTCTCTGACTTTGGAGGGATCTAGTTGCTGTTCTCTGAGGATCTAAGGAATGGGCTGATTTTACGGCCAGCAGCTGCCCTTTTACCATCCTATTACAATCTTTAATAGGCTGGGAGAGGGACATGAAGGGCCCAAGTCAGGAAGCTTCCTGTTTACCCTGAGGTCTAACAATGCCGCAGCTGGGTTGGGCATCTACAATTTCACAGAAAAGTCATTTCCTTCTGAGACCCTGCTAAAACAAACCAGACGCTTAGTGTACCTAGAATTAGATGTTTTTTGTTCTTTAATGAAGGTGGGAGGAGAGGGAGTGTTTGACATGGTTTTACCAGTCCCCCGGGAAGGGGGAGGGAAATCACTTTTCCTGAATAAACCCTCACCGTTATCTAAACATATTAAGTACATAGGCTCAAGAAATTTGAAATTGTTGATTAAGGGATTAATTTCAGGGTAATAAAGATGGCTTAGCTATGACTTCTGTCCTCAAGTAGCTGTCTAGTAGAGTAACTGGCATACATAAACAGCAATATTAAGGTACAAAGTGACAAATGCTGGAGGGTGAGGGGATATTTAGACTTTTTGCTCTATGTCCCTGATGAGAATGAACTGAAGTTTTTCCTGTATACTTAGAAAAAGTTAAGTGAAGTACAGAGCAAATACTCTGTAAATTAATATACAGTGGAGCTCTCTTTCAGCCTGGATACCTAAGAAGACTTCATGGAGAAATGGTTGTTAAGCTGGGTTTTGAAGGCTAGGTTGTTGTGAGGTGCCATTCAGTCAGTTTCAACTCAGGGATACTATGCACAACAGAACCAAAGATGCCAGGTCCTGCACCATCCTCACAATTGTTGCCACTCTTAAGCCCATTGCTGCTGCCACAGTGCCAGTGTATCTCATTGGGGCTCTTCCTTTTTTTCGCTGACTGTCCGCTTTATCAAGTATGAGGTCCTTCTCCTGGGACTGGTCCCTTCTCATAACATGTCCAAAGTATAAGAGATGAAGTCTCAGCATTCTAGCTTCAAAGAAACATTCTGGCTATTCTTCTTCCAATACAGACCTATTTGTTCTTCTGGCAGTCCATGGTACTCTCAATATTCTCCAACACCATAACTCAAATGAATCAATTCTTCTACAGTTATCCTTATTCATTGTCCAACTTTCATATGCATATGAGGCTACTGAAAATACCATGACTTGGGTCAGGCACACCTTAGAACTCAAAGTGATTTCTTTGCTCTTGAACATTTTAAAGAGATCTTGTGCAGCAGATTTGCCTAATGCAATATGTGATTTCTTGACTGCTGCTTCCATGAGTATTGATGTGAATCCAAGCAAAATGAAGTCTTTGACAACTTCAGTCTTTTCTCTGTTTGTTGTTATTAAGTGCCATCGAGTCGGTTCTGACTCATAGTGACCCTGTATAGCGTTTCCGAGTAGCAGCTGGTGAATTTGAACCTCTGACCTTGCAGTTCAAAGTGACCTTGAAGTCCAATGCATTTTCCTATAGCACCACACCAGGATTTCTTTCTCTATTTATCATGATGTTATTTATTGGTCCAGTGGGGAGGAGTTTTGTTTTCTTTGCATTGAGGTGCAATCCATACTGAAGACTGTAGTCTTTAATCTTCATCAGTACCTATTCAGCAAGGTTGTTAATGAGTCTTCCTCCAATCCTGATGCCATGTTCATCTTCATATAATCCAACTTCTTGGATTATTTGCTCAGCATACAGGTTGAATAAGTAAGGGGAAAGAATACAGCTCTGGCACATACCTTTCATGATTTTAAACCACTCAGGATCTCCTTGTTCTAAGGTACAGGTTCCTCATGAGCATATTTAAATGTTCTAACCATAGAAGAATTGGTGCTTTTGAGTTATGGTGTTGGAGGAGAATATTGAAAGTGCCATGGGCTGCCAAAAGAACCAATAGATCTGTTTTGGAAGACGTGCAGCCAGAGTGCTCCTTGGAAGCCAGGATGGCCAAACTTTTTCTCTCATACTTCAGACGTATTGTCAGGAGGGTCCAGTCGCTGGAGAAGGATATCATGTTTGGTAGGGTGGAGGGTCAGAGAAAAGGAGGAAGACCCCCCCACCCCCCAGCGAGATGGATTCGCAAAATGGTAGCATTAGTGAGCTCAAAGCGTGGCAACAGTAGTGAGGTTGGCCCAGGATCGGGCAGTGTTTCATTCTGCTGTGCATAAGGTCGCTATGGGTCGGTACCGACTTGATGGCACCTAACAACAGCAACAACATAGTACCTATTCTTTGCAATATTATCCATAGCTTGGCATGATCCACACAGTTGAAACCCTTTGCATAATCAATAAAGCACAGGCAAACATCTTTCTGGTATTCTCTGCTTTCAGCCAAGATCCATCTGACATCACCAATGATGTCCTCCTTCCACATCCTTTTCTGAATACAGCTCAAATTTCTGGCAGTTCTCTATCAATGTATTACTTTAGATGTTTTTAAATTGTCTTCAGATAAATTTTACTTGCATGTGATATTAATGATATTGTCTAATGATTTCCTCATTCCGTTGAGTCATCTCTCTTTGGAATGGGCACAAATATGCATTTCTTCGAATCGGTTGGTAGGTAGCTGTCTCCAAAATTTCTTGGCCATAGATGAGTGAACACTTCTAGTGCTGCATCAATTTGTTGAAAGATTTAAATTTGTATTCCATTAATTCCTGGAACCTTGTTTTTTGCCAGTACCTTCAGTGCAGCTTGGACTTCTTTCTTCAGTATCATTAGTTCTTGATTAAATACTACCTCTTGAAATGATTGAACACTAACCATTTCTTTTTGTTACAGTGACTGTGTATATACCTTCTATCATCTTTTGATGCTTTCTGCATCATTCTATGTTTTGCCCATAGAATCCTTCAATATTTCAAATCAAGGCTTGAATTTTTTCTTTAGTTTTTTTTTTTTTTTTTTTCCACTTGAGAAGTGTTGAGCGTGTGCTTCCCTTTTGGTTTTCCAACTCCAGGTGTTTGAACATTACATTATAATACTTGACTTTGTTTTCTTGGACTGCCCTATGAAATTTTCTGTTCAGCTCTTTGACTTCTTCATTTCTTCCATTCATTTTAGCATGTCAACACTGGAGATCAAATTTCAGAGTGTCTTCTGACATGTAATTTGGTCTTTTCTTTCTTTCCTATCTTTTTTTTTTTTCTTTCCTATCTTTTTAATGACCTTTTACTTTCTTCCTGTGTCATCCCATAGCTCTTCTGATCTTCAGTCTAATGCATCAAATCTTGAGATGGCCTCTAAATTCAGGTAGGATATGTTCAAGGTCATCTTTTAGCTCTCATGGAGTTGCTTTAATTTTCTTCAGCTTCATCCTGAACTTGCTCAGTTTGAGGGGAGCTGGATTTTTCTCATTATTTCAATTATTAAGATCCAGACTTTGAAGTCAGCCAGGATCCCAATTTTATCAAGTACTAGCTATGTGAACTTGAGCCAAACATTGACTCTCTAAGCCTCAGTTTACAGAGGTGGAGTCTGTAGGATAAGCACTGGACTGTAAACCACAAGGTCAGCAGTATAAACCCACCAGTCATTCTATGGGAGAAAGATGAGACTTTTGCTCCTGCAAAGACTTACAATCTCAGAAACCCTATACACGGCCACTATAAGTCATAACCTATGAATAATAATCTACTTAACTACACTTAACAAAATGTTGATAATAATACAATTACTTCATGATGGTATTATTATCAACATTTTGTTGTGGTGCTGTGGGATAAAGCACTGGACCACAAGGTAGATTTGAACTACAATGTCAGTGATTCAAACTCACCAGCCACTCCTGGGAAACACGTTATAGGGTTGCTATAAGTAGGAACCGACTCGATGGCACTTAACAACAAAAACAACTTCATGGTGATGGTGGTGTACTGTGGAGTATCATTTGCAGTCCAGTTCTTATCCTACAGACCCCACCTCTGTAAGCTGACTTCAAAGTCCACATTGCAGATTCATGGTTATTCTTCAACATTGCTTGGTATTCTATTGTGTGTATGTACCAAAGTTCATTTACCTTTCTTTTGTTGATGGGCATTCAGGCTGTTTCCATTTTTTTGATGTGTCTCTTGTTGACAGCATGTTGAAGGATACTGTTTTTGTATCCATTTTGCTCTGTCTCTTGATTGGTGCATTTATTCCATTTACATTCAGTGTAATTATCAGTAAAAGGCACTGTGGGTTAATGCACCAGATTACAATGCCATTTGAACTATACGGTTGGTGGTTCAAGCTTACTAGCCGCTCCTTGGAAACCCTATACAGAGTTGCTATGGGTCAGAACCAGCTCAATGGCACTTAACAACAACAAAAATGAATTGATGGCTGACTTTTTGCTGTGTGTGTGTGTGTGTGTGTGTGTGTGTGTGGTGCTTCTGGTTTCTTTGTTCCATGTAATTTTCTGCACTGAGTTCATTTTGTATGTGGGTTTTTTTTGAATTTTAATTTCTGCTGTGTTATACTTACTAAATCTTTCTGATTTTTAAAAATAATGATGTGCAGGTATAAACATTTTCTTGGAGGTTACACTGAAATTTATTAATATTTACCTCTATTTAAAACAATCTGTTTCATTTGAAATCTACTTGACTTCCTTGCCTTCTAGAAGTTCTGTATCTGCACTATTCCCTCTTAATGCTTTGTAGTTGACTTCATTATAAATTGATATCTCTGGTTCCCTACTGTCAGTCTTGTAGGTTTGTTTTACTTTTTATACTCCTATACAATAAGTCCACCACTTGTCTGTCAGTTTGTTGTACTGTGGTGTTTTATGTGTTGCTCTGATTCTGGAAGCTATGCCACGGGTATTTTAAGTAACAGCAGGGTCACCCATGGTGGAAAGCTTTCGGCTGCGCTTCCAGACGAAGACAGACTAGGAAGAAGGAGAGGTGGACTACTTCAGAATATTTAGTTGCTGAAAACCTTATGAATAGCCTTGAAACACTATCAGTACCATATCATTGAACATTGAAACCTGATGAAGATTACCAAAATATTTTCAGATATATAGTGCCAGAAGTTGACTCCCTCAATTTGGAAGACACTCAAAATGCAACTGGGGAAGAGCTGCCTCCTCACAGTAGAGTTGACCATGATGACACAAATAAACTAAAGCCTTTGGGACCTTCATTTGCTGATGGGGCACAACTCAAAGGGAAACAGCTGTAAGCATCCATTAATAATAGGAAATTGGAATGTACAAATTAGGAATCTAAGAAAGTTGGAAATTGTCAAAAATGAAATGGAATGCATAAACATTGATACCCTAGGCATTAGTGAGCTGAAATGGACTGGTATTGGCCATTTTAAATGTGATAATAACATGGTTTACTATGATGGGAATGACAAATTGAAGAGGAATGGTGTTGCATTCATCATCAAAAAGAGATCAGTCATGAAATAACACAGTCTGTGAAAGAATGATACCTATATGTCTACAAGGAAGACCTGTTAATATCACTGTTATTCAAATTCATGCACCAACCACTAAAGTCAGTGATGATGAAATTGAAGAATTCTACCAACTTCTTCAATCTGAAATTGAAAAAAACATGCAATCAAAGATGTATTGATAGCAACTGGTGATTGGAATGCAAAGGTTAGAAACAAAGAGGAAGGACCAGTAGTTGAAAACTATGGCCTTGGTGATAGAAATGATGCTGGAGATCACATAATAGAATTTTGCAAGACTAATGACTTCTGCACTGCAAATATCTTTTTAAAACACCATAAAAGACGACTGTACACATGGACCTCACCAGATGTAATACACAGAAATCAAATTGACTTTGTTGTTGTGAGGTGCCATTGAGTCAGTGCTGACTCATAGCGACCTTACACACAACAGAACGAAATACTGCCTGATCCTGGGCCAACCTCACTATTGTTGGCAAGCTTGAGCCTATTGATGCTGCCACTTTGCCAATTCATATTGCTGGGGGTCTTCCTCTTTTTCTCTGACTCTCCACCCTACCAGACATGATATCCTTCTCCAGCGACTAGTCCTTCCTGACAATATGTCCGAAGTATGAGAGACAAAGTTTGGCCTTCCTTGCCTCCAAGGAGTACTCTGGCTGCACTTCTTCCAACACAGATCTGTTAGTTCTTTTGGCAGCCCATGGCACTTTCATTATTCTCCTTCATCACCATAACTCAAAAGCATCAATTCTTCTATGGTCTTCCTTATTCACTGTCCAGCTTTCACATGCACATGAGGTTATTGAACATTCCATGGCTTGGGTCAGGCACAACTTAGTCTTCAGGCTGATACCTTTGCTCTTCAAGATTTTTAAAAAGCCTTATGCAATACATCATTTGATTTTTAAAAAAATGTTTTATTGTGAATTATGTGATAGTTTACATGGAAGAACATTAGTTTTATATTCATCCTAGCGTATATATCATTTCATTGCCATGGTTACGATCCCCTCCATGCATCATCAACCAACCAAAGGGTATACACTACAAGCCCGCCCCCCGGTCGTCAGCACACAGCCCCTCTCACTCTCTGGGTCTTAAGTCCCCAGCTGCTCCATCTCTCCATGTCATCGTCTCTGCCTCCATCTCAGGCATCACTGCTTCTCTGGGTAGGATCCTGCTCTCCGCTCTTCTCCCTTGTTGGTCCCAGGGACCTCTGCTCCTAGACTGAAAAGTTAATCACTCCCATCCTTGCTACAAAATGTCTACCTTTACATTTCCAATCCTCACAATCAGTCCTGATAACAATTATTCACTATTGTATGGCAAGAGACCTATCCGCATTTCATTTCATCAGCCCCCCTAGACAGATTGGATACTACTCAGTGGAGATTCTACCTTCCTCCAC
>NW_006408565.1:10338598-10339923 GCF_000296735.1 Chrysochloris asiatica | reverse complement strand
CTTGAAAGATTTCAGTTTTTATTCCATCAATTCCTGGTGTCTGGTGCCTTATTCTTTGCCAGTTTCTTCAATGTGCCTTGGACTTCTTCCTTCAGTATCATTGGCTCTTGATCATATGCTACGTCTTGAAATGGTTGACCATCAACCATTTCCTTTTGGTACAGTGACTCTGTGTATTTCTTCCATTTTCTTTTGATGCTTTCTGAAAACCTTATGAATAGCAGAGAAACACTGTCAGATATAGTGCCAGAAAATGAGCCCCTCAGGTTGGAAGGCCCTCAAAATGCGACTGGGGAAGAGCTGCCTCCTCAAAATAGAGTTGACTGTGATGACATGAATGGAGTAAAGCCTGTGGGAGTAAAGCCCTTGGGACCTTCTGATGTGGCACAACTCAAAATGAAGAGAAACAGCTGTAAACATCATTAATAATCGGAACATGGAATGTACAAAATTGAATCTAGGAAAATGGGAAGTTGTCAAAAATGAAATGGAACGCATAAACATCGGTATCTTAGGCATTAGTGAGCTGAAATGGATTGGTATTGGCCATTTTGAATCTGACAACCACAGGGTTTACTATGCCAGAAATGACACTATGTGTCGGTACTGACTCAATGGCACCTAACAACAGTAACATACAATAAGCAGTATATTGTGAACCACAAGGTTCGTGGCTCAAGAACACCAGCCACTCTGCAGGAGAAAGATGAGACTTTTTGTTCCCACAAAGATTTAAAAGCTTGGAAACCCTATACAGGGTCCCTATGAGTCGGAACTGACGGTACTTAACAACAACAACTATGTACCTGGATTGAATTCTGGGTATTGTTGTTATGTATGGTAATCTCAGATTATTTTCTGCTGTTGTTATTTCTCAGTCCAAAGAATACCCATCTCTGGGTCTAGAGTGCCTAGCCACTCCATCCCCTCTACACCATCGTTTCTGCCTCCATCTCTGGTGTCACTTGTTTCTCTGGGTAGGGTCCCACACTCCACTCTTCTCCCTTGATGGTCCCAGGGACCTCTGCTCCTAGACTGCAAAGTTGACCACTCCCCTCCTTTTACTACAAAACATCTACCTTTACATTTCCAACCCTCACAGTCAGTCCTGATAGCAAGTATTCAATATTGTACCACAAGAGTCCTATCCCCATCTCCTTTCATCAGCCCTGCCCCGGCAGATTGGATACCACTCAGTGGAGATTCTACCTTTATCTGCACCCTCTGGATCTAGGTTCTTTCTTGAAAGCTTGTAAGCCAGTCACTTCTTGCCTTTGGAGAACCCCCATTTTGGGTAGCCAATGTCCAAGTTGCCCATCCCTGTC
>NW_006408565.1:10328308-10337483 GCF_000296735.1 Chrysochloris asiatica | reverse complement strand
CCACCCCACCCCCCCTTTTAATACGGGTTCTTTTTCTTAGTCTTTTAAAGTAGTGGTCCTATGCAGTATTTCTCCTTTTGTGATTGACTAATTTCACTCAACATAATGTCCACAGTGTTCACCCATATTATGCAGTGGCTTGCAGCTTCCTTGTTATTCTTCAAGGTAGATAATATTCCATTGTGTGTATGTACAACAGTTTGTTTATCTATTCTTCCGTTGATGGGCACTTAGGCGGTCTGCATCTTTTTGGTATTGTAAATAGAGTGCTGCTATGAACATTGGTGTGCATATATCTACTCGTGATATGGCTCATATTTCTTGTGGGTAAATACCAAATAGAGGAATTGCTGGATCATAAGGTAATACTATTTCCAACCTTCTGAGGAAGCACCATATTGCTTTCCAGAGTGGTTGGACAATTTTGCAATCCCATCAGTAATGCAGGAGCGTCCTACTCTTTCCACATCCTCACCAGCATTTATTATCCACTGCTTTTTTTTATCTTTGCTGTTATTGCTGGTGAGGATCTAGTTTTTGACAATGGATTCTGAAACATGATACCAAATACAAAATCAACAAAAGATAAAATAGATAAATTGGACTCCATCAAAGAATTTTATCAACATAGTGCAGACAACCTAAAGTTTGGGAGAAAATTGGGGGAACTATATAAATGCTAAAGGAGCTCTGGTAGTGTAGTGGTTACAAATTGGGCTGCTGATCTCATGGTATGCAGTTCGAAACTACCAGCTGTTCCGCGGGAGAAAGATGAGGCTTTCTGGTCCCGTAAAGATTTACAGCCTCAGAAACCCTATGCAAGGACTCTATGAGTCGGAACTGACTCCATGGCACATAACAACAACATATATCTGCTAAGGATTTAATATCCAGAATGTATAAAGAAACCCTGCAATTTAGCAACAAGAAGACATGGCTAAAAAAAAAAAAAAAAAAACTAGACAAAGGACTTGCATAGACATTTCACCAAAGGTATATACATAAATGACCAATAAACATATGAAAAGATGCTTAAGATCATAATCATTAGGGAAATGCAAATCAAAAGCACCCCCACAACAATGGCTATGCTTAAAAAAAGAAAAAGAAAACTCTTACTGGTAAGGATATGAAGAATGGATCTCTCTCATCCACTGCTGGTGGGAATGTAAAATGGTACAGCTGCTTTGGAAAATGGTTTGGTAGTTCCTCAAAAAATTAAACATAGAATTACCATATAACCCAGAAATTCCACTCCTAAGCATATATCCAAAAGAATTGAAAGCATAAATGCCAACAGATACTTGTACACCAATGTTCATTGCAGCAGTATTTACAATAACCGAAAGTAGAAACAACCTAAATGTCAATCAACAGATGAATGGGTAAACAAAATGTGGTACATACATACAATGGAATATTACTCAGCCATAAAGAAAAATGAGGTCCTGATATACACTACAACATGGATTAACCTTAAAAACATTATGCTGAGTTAAATATGTCCTTTCCTGTCCAATCTGGAAAGGACAAATGTTGTATAAACTTACGTAAGTATGAAATATCTAGAATAGGCAAATGAATAGAGTCCAGAATGTATTAGCGGTTTTCAGGGGTGGAAGGGAGTTGGAACGAGGGAGTCATTGCTTAAGGGACACTGAGTTTTTGTTACGGGTGATGGAACTGTTTGGAAATGGATGGTGGTGATCGTACAACATGATGACCTTAATTAATGTCACTGAACTAGTAAAAATTGTTGAAATGGTCAATGTTATGTATATTTTTATCACACACAACAAACCAATGACTGAATAATAATAATGTGCCTTGCTTATATTTGTAACCTAGTGCAGATTTGTAGAGGGAGATCTATTCCAAATAACTGGATCAAGGTTTCTTTCACCTTGTGACTGCCTGATTCTCTGTCTTCAGAGCCCTCTGTTTTCAGAGAGACTTTTAGGGACCAAGCCTGGACGAGATGCGTACACTTTCACTTACAACAGTTGGATACAACTCAGCCACAGGATCACATCTAACTGCAAGGAAGACTGAGATGTAGGGTCGCCCATTTAAATACAGAATGCCCAGTTCAATTTGAATTCCAGAGAAGCAATGAATAATTTTTCAGTATAATTGTATTCTAAATATTACATTATATTTCTTATACTAAGAAATTTTTCATTGTTTTTATCTGAAATTCAAATTTAACTAGGTATACTGTATTTTTAAGGAGCTCTGGTAGCGTAGTGGTTACGAATCGGGCTGCTAACCTTAAGGACAGCGGTTTGAAACTACCAACTGCTCCGCGGGAGAAAAATGAGGCTTTCTACTCCCATAAAGATTTACACCCTCGGAAACCCTGTACTGGGTCTCTATGGGTCGGAACCGACTCAATGGCACTTAACAGCAACAATACTGTATTTTTATTTTCCAAATCTGGCAACTCTACTGGGAAGTGAAGTCTGGCTGTGGGTTCAGAAAAAAAGAGAACACATGTATTTGTATGTCACAGTATATCTCTGTTTGACAAATTCTGCCTTTCTAAGCAAAATACCTGTTTCTGATATTTTCATATAGAATATAACTCTTCTCAAGGATGAATATCGGAAACTCATCTAGTCACTATATCCAAGTCTCTCAGTAAGCTCCAGATATAGTGACCCATGGGCTAAAAAAGTCCTAACTAATCTGTCCCCCACAAACACACCTAATATACAATGGTAGAGCAAGGATAGGATACCTTCAATGTAAATGCCTGTTTAAAGAAGGATAGGATGAAAGTATACAGCAGTCATTAGTCAAAACCATTTGAAATTCTACTGATCAAACAGGTCAAAGACTTCTTCCCTGGGACCTTGATTTTGTTCTTTAGGGGGGCTCCTTTGCCCATTGTTCCCTTTACTGGTTGTGTCCTCTAAGTTCTTCCTTGTTGATTATCCTTTATGGTCACTTCTGAGATGGGCTTTGCAGAGTATGTCCTCCTCAAATAAGGCTCAAATTTCACAGTCCATTTCCTGAGGGCATGAGCATGGGGCCCTAAAAGTTATGTTATGTCCCCCCTAGTCAAAGACTTCTAGTTTGGGCTCATCATTTGACAATGCTCTTTTTGCTTCTAGTCAAAGCCATGGAACAGTAACAACATTCAAGTTCTTTGCTAAGCACAATTCTCAAGCTGATGTATGTATTTTCTTTGTTACTTCTTTGCCTCCCTCTCATTAGAGACTACCTTGTCATCTAAATAATATGTGGGAATGCCACACTTGCAATCTGATATTCCCCTCAGAGATGATCACATCTTTCAACTCATGTTGTTCAAGACCTTTTCCCATCTTAACTTGTACTATTAGTTGTTCATAAGCAGTGAGCGTTTCCAAGGTCTCTATTTCCCTTTTATCATTACTTGGAAACCAGCGAATTTCCACCTAAGCTTATCTCTTTCTTACAATAGTCTATAAATGCATCTGTACCAGTTATTATCAATAAGCAAAGGTACTGAAGACATTGGCAAAAAAAAAACAAGTCTCCAGAATTCAAAGATTGTAAATTGAAATACTTCAACAAATTGGTAAAGCACTAGAGGAGCTCACTCATCTATGCCAAGAAATTTGAAAGACAGCTACCTGGCCAACTGATTGGAAGAGATCCATATTTATGTCCATTCCAAAGAGTGGGAACCCAACGGAATACGGAAATCATCGGATAATATCCTTGATATCCCATGGGAGTAACGTTTTACTAAAGGTAATGCAAAAACAGCTGCAATCTTACATTGACAGAGAGCTTCCAGAGGTTCAAGCTGGACTCCGAATAGGATGTGGAATGAGGGATATCATTGTTGATGTTAGATGGATCTTGGCTGAACGTAGAGAATATCAGAAAGATGTTTACCTGTGCTTTATTGACTATGCAAAAGCTTTCATTTGTGTGGATCATGACAAACTATAGATCACATTGTGCAAAATGGGTATTCTAGAACACTTAATTGTGCTCATGAGGAACTGGTGCATAAACCAAGAGACAGTCATTTGAACAGAATAAGGGTGTACTGAACAGTTTAAAATCAGGAAAGTTGTGCACCAGAGTTGTATCCTTTGACCATACTTATTCAGTCTGTATGCTGAGAAAATAATCTGAAAAACTGGATTATATGAAGAAGAACATGGCATCAGGATTGGAGGAAGATTCATTAACAAGCTGCGCTATGCAGATGATACAACCTTGCTTGATGTAAATATATGTTTGCTGGTGAAGATTGAAGACTACAGCCTTCAGTACAGATTGCACCTCAATGTCAAGAAAACAAAAATCCTCATAACTGGACCAATAAATAACATCATGATAAATGGAGAAAAGATTGGACTTGTTGAAGACTTCATTTTGACTGGATCTACAATCAATACTCATGGAAGCATCAGTCAAGAAATCAAACCATGTGTTGCGTTAGGCAAATCTGCTGCACATGGCCTCTTTAAAGTATTCAACAGCAAAGATATAAGTATGAAGGTGTGCCTGATCCAAGTCATGGTTTTTCAATCACCTCATGTGCATATGAAAGCTGGACAATGACTATGGAAGACTGTAGAATTGATGCATTTAAGTTATGGTGCTGGAGAAGAATATTAAAAGTACCATGGACTGCCAGAAGAACAAACAAATCTGTGTTGGAAGAAGTACAGCTAGGATGCTCCTTAGAAGCCAAGATGGTGAAAGTTCATCTCTCACACTTGGGACATGTTATCAGGAGGGACCAGTCCCTAGAGAAGAGCATTATGCCTGATAAAGTGAAAAAGAGGAAGACTCCCAATAAGATGGATTTGCAAAGTGGCAGCAGCAATGGGCTCAAGTGTAACAACAATTGTGAGGATGGTGTAGGACCGGGCAGTATTTGAGTCAGAATTTACTTAAAGGCATTTTACAAAAACACCAGTTATTAAGTTATTGTCTCTCAGCCCCTTTTTAATCTCTTCAATAAAATATTAGTTATGGAACTGCCTGCAAATCACTTTGGCTGTGTTAATTGGCACTGTATTTTGCTCTGCCAATAAGGGCCACTAGAGGGAGACAGGGAGGACAGAGGTAGAAAAGGGACTTACCCCTTCTTGCTTCCTTTTCCTTTAAGAATCACCCTAGTGATGCCTCTTTACCTGGCAGCAGCAGCAGTTCCTTCCCATAGCATCAACGGACTCTACTTTGCAATTTCCCCAGTAATTGTATAACCAGCTTCTTCATGTCTCCTTCAGAGACCAACACCAGCTGGGCAAACCCCTCCAAAAAAGGTCTGGGTCCCTCTTCCAAAGTCAGAGACATTAGTACCAGGCAGTTGGTGGCCTCCTCAGAATTTCAGTTCTGCAGAGATACAACCCTAAAATTTCTAAATTTTAGTAATTCCAGCCTTTTCCCTGTGTTTCCTCAGTCCTATGATTACAGAGATAGTGCAGTGGCTCTGTAGGATAAGCACTGGACTGCTAACCCAAGGTTGGTGGTTCTAGCCTACTAGTTGCTCCTTGGAAGAAAAATGAAGTTTCCTGCTCCAGTATGTTGTTGTTATTGTCAGGTGCCATCGACTTGGAACCAACTCATAGCGACCCCATGCACAGCAGAACGAAACAATGTCCGATCCTGGGCCCCTCACTACCACTGCCACACTTGAGTCCATGAATGATGCCACCTGGCCATTCCATCTCGTTGGGGGTCTTCCTCTTTTTCTCTGACCCTCCACCTTACCCAGCATGACATCCTTCTCCAGCGACTGTTCTCTCCGGACAATGTGTCCAAAATATGAGAGACGAAGCTTAGCCATCTTGGCCTCCAAGGAGCACTCTGGCTGCACTTCTTCCAAAACAGATCTATTGTTTCTTTTGGCAGTCCATGGCACTTTCAGTATTCTCCTCCAACACCACAACTCAAAGGCATCAATTCTTCTACAGTCTTCCTTATTCACTGTCCAGCTTTCGCATCCATATGAGGTTATTGAAAATACCATGGCTTGGGTCAGGCGCACCTTAGTCCTCAAGTTGACATCTCTGCTCTTCAATACTTTAAAAAGTTCCTGTGCAGCAGATTTGCCCAATGCAATACGTCGTCTGATCTCTTGACTGCTGCTTCCACGAGTGTTGATAGTTGATCCAAGAAGAACGAAGTCCTTGACAACTTCAATCTTTTCTCCATTGATAAGAATGTTTTTATTTATCCAGTGTGAGAATTTTTGTTTTCTTTACATTGAGATGTAATCCATACTGAAGGCTGTGCTCTTTGATCTTCATAAGTAAATGTTTCAAGTCCTCTTCACTTTCAGCAAGCAAAGTTGTATCATCAGCATATCGCAGGTTGTTAATGAGTCTTCCGCTCCAGTATACATTCGTGGAAACTCAATACAGTCTCGCTATAAGTCGGAACTGACTTAAGGGCACTTAACAATGATTTGAATTATGGTATTAGCAAAGAATATTAACTATATTATGGACTGCCAGAAGAATGAACAAATCTGGCTTGGAAGAAGTATAGCCAGAATACTTCTTAGAAGTGAGGATGACGAGACTTTGTATCACATAATTATCCTGAACAGGGTAAGTGACAAAGAGGAAGACCCTCACTGAGATGAATTGATAAAATGTCTGCAAGAATGGGCTCAGACATAGCAATAATTGTGAGGATGTTGCAGGACACACAGTATTTCTGTAGTACCTAGCAACAACAACAGGCTTATAGATGTTTCCTTCTATTGCTATCTCCATGATTGATGCCTCAAATTTCTCTTTTTAATCCTTCCAGTTAACTATTTGACAACTTTATACCTAATAACCATTCTAACCATTCTTTATATTAAATAATCTCTATCCAAATAACTGTTTCATTGTCCAAGCCCTGACTGATACAGAAATTAATACTTGGAGAAATTCCAAGCAATGGAGGCGCTCACTCTTTATGCCAAAAAATTTGAAAGACAGCTACCAGGCCAACTAATTGGAGGAAATCCATATTTGTACCCATTCCAAAGAAAGGTGACTCAATGGAATGGGGAAATCATCAGAAAATATAATTTCTATTATATGCAAGTAAAATTTTGCTAAAGGTAAAATTTAAAAATGGCTGCTGTAATACATTGACGGGGAACTCTCAAAGGTCTCAGCTGGATTCAGATGAGGATGTGGCATGAGGGATATAATTGCTGATGTCAGATGGATCTTGGCTGAATGTAAAGAATACCAGAAAGATGTTTGCCTGTGTTTTACTGACTATGCAAGGGCTTTTGACTGTGTGAATCATGACAACCTATGGGCAACATTGTGAAGAATGTGTATTCCAGAACATTTCATTGTGCTTATGAGGAATCTGTATGTAGACCTAGTGGCAGTTATTCAAACAGAACAAGGGGACACTGAATGGTTTAAAATTAAGAAAGGGTGTGCATGAGGATTGTATTCTTTCACCATACTTAGTTAATCTGTATGCTGAACTGATAATCCAAGAAGCTGGACTATTTTCAAAAGAAAATAGCATCAGGATTGAAGGAAGACTCATTAACAACCTGTGATATGCAGATGATACAACCTTGCTTATTGAAAGTGAGGAAGACTTAAAATACTTATTTATGAAGATCAAAGGCCATACCTTCAGTATTGGTTGCACCTTAATGTAATAAAGACAGAAATCCTTACCACTGGACCAATAAATAACATCATGATAAATGGAGAAAAGATTGAAGTTGTCGAAGAATTAGTTTTGCTTGGATCCACTACCAATGTTCATGGAAAGATCAGTGAAGAAATCAAATGACGTCTTGCATTAGGAAAATCTGCTGCACAAGACCTCTTTAAAGTGTTAAAGAACAAAGATATAAGTGTAAGGACCAAGGCTTGCCTGACTCAAGCCACAGTATTTTCAATTGACACATGTTCTGTAAAAGTTGGACAATAAATAAGGAAGACTATAGATTTGATGCACTGGAGTTACAGTGTTGGAGAAGAATATTAAAAATACCATGGGCTGTCATAAGAACAAACAAATCTGTGTTGGAAGAAGTACATATATATCCCACTCTTCCTCACTATTTGCATTTCACTCACTTTCCATGCCTTCTCAACTTTGTCCTTCAGAAAATGATGCCCTTTTGTTTTTCAATAATTGGTCATTCCTTGGTGGACATTATTGTCCTCCACTATAAACCTGTCTACTTCTTGGCTAAACATTGGACTATGAGGGGGAGTTTCAGACCTGAAGGGTGGTCAAGCACCATAGCCTCAGGTTCCTCCAGTCTATCTCTGACCAGTAAACTATTTTTTAAAAAATATTTTTAGTTTTGTTTCACATTTTCTCCCACTCTATCTGGGACCCTCTAATTTGATCCTTCAAAGCAGTTGGTAGTGGTAACTTGACACCTTCTAGTTCTTCTGGTCTCAGAGTCATGGAGACTGATATTCACATGTTTATTAATTCGACGGCACTTAACAACAACAATTAATCCTTTGGACTAATTGATTCCACGCTTCTTCAGTTCTTATCACTCTTCTTTCTTCTGCACATGCAGAGACCAATAGAACTTTAGACCTTTGATGGTTATTTATAAGCTTTCAAGATCCCATATGCTACTCACCAAAGTAGGATGTACAACATTGTCTTTGTGGTCTATGTTATGCCAATTGACCATGGTGTCCCCTAAGACTGTGGTCTTGAGCCCCCAGGCCCAGCAAACTCATTGCCTTAAGATGTTTGATAGTATCTAGAAAGTTTTAACATTTTGCCCACTGTATGCTCCACCACATTCATAATTGTGTTTTCAGGAAAAGTACTCAAGTACAAATGCCCTCTTTCAAAGTCTTACATATATTTTGTTGTTGTTGTTGTTAGGTGCCGTCAAGTCAGCACTGACTCAGCGACCTTATGCACAGCAGAACAAAACAATGTCCAATCCTAGGCCAACCCCACTACTGCTGCCACACTTGAGTCCATCAATGTTGCCACCTGGCCAATCCATCTCGTTGGGGGTCTTCCTCTTATTCTCTGACCCTCCATCTTACCAAACAAGATATCCTTCTCCAGCAACTGTTCCCTCCTGACAATATGTCCCAAGTATGAGAGATGAAGTTTGGCCATCTTGGCCTCTAAGAAGCACTCTGGCTTCACTTCTTCCAAAACAGATCTATTGGTTCTTTTGGCAGTCCACGGCACTTTTAGT
>NW_006408565.1:10325338-10326727 GCF_000296735.1 Chrysochloris asiatica | reverse complement strand
TCTACCTTTACAATTCGAACCCTCTCAAGCAGTTCAGATAACAGTTATTCACTATTGTATCTCAAGAGATCCATCCGGATTTCATTTCATCAACCCCACCTAGACAGATTGTAGACTACTCAGTGGAGATTCTATCTTCCTCCATGCCCTATGAATTTAGCTTCCCTCTTGAAAGCTTGTAAGCCAGTCACTTCTTGCCTTTGTAGCACTCCCCCCCACTTTAACCATTTCCTTTTGCTACAGTGACACTGTGTATTCCTTCCATCTTCTCTTGATGCTTTCTGTATCATTCAATAATTTGCCCAGAGTTTCTTTCAATAATGAAAGTCGAGGCTTGAATTTTTTCTTCAGTTCCCCCAGCTTGAGAAATGCTGACCATGTTCTTCCTTTTTGGTTTTCTGATTCCAGGTCTTTGCACATTTTATTATAATATTTGGCTTTATCTTTTCGAGCTGATCTTTGAAATTTTCTGTTCATCTCTTGTTGTTGTTGTTGTCAGGTACCTTTGAGTCAGAACCAACTCATAGCGACCCCATGCCCGGCAGAACGAAACAATGTCCAATCATGGGCCAACCTCACTACTGCTGCCACACTTGAGTCCATCAATGATGCCACCTGGCTGTCCATTTCTTTGGGGGTCTTCCTCTTTTTCTCTGACCCTCCATATTACCCAGCATGACATCTTTCTCCAGCGACTGTTCCCTTCTGACAATATGTCCAAAGTATTAGACCTCCTTATTTCTTCCATTTGTTTTAGCATCTCTACGCTGAAAAGCAAGTTTCAGAGTCTCTTCTGACATCCATTTTGATCTTTGCCTTCTTTCTTGTCTTCTTAATGACTTTTTGCTTTCTTCACGTATGATGTTCTTGATGTCATCCCACAACTCTCTGGTCTTCAGTCTTTAGTGTTTAATGTATCAAATCTGTTCTTCAGATGATCTCTAAATTGTGGACTTCGTTTCATTTTCTTCAATTTCAGTTTGAATTTGCATATGAATTATTGATGGTCTGTTCCACAGTCTGCCCCTGGCCATGTTTTCACTGATGATATGGAGCTTTTCCATCTTCTCTTTCCACAGATGTAGTCAGTTTGATTTCTATGTATTTCATCTGGTGAGGTCCATGTGTATAGTCGTCTGTTATACTGTCTAAAGAAAGTGTTTGAAATGAACAAATCATTGGTTTGCAGAATTCTATCATGCATTCTCCAGCATTATTCCTATCACCAAGACCATATTTTCCAACTACTGGTCCTTCCTCTCTGCTCCTGACCTTTGCATTCCAATCACCAATAATGAGCAATACATCTTGATTGCATGTTTGATCAATTTCAGATTGAAGAAGTTGGTAGAATTCTTCTGTTTCATCCTCACTGTCTTTAGTGGTTGG
>NW_006408565.1:10300538-10324311 GCF_000296735.1 Chrysochloris asiatica | reverse complement strand
TTCTGTCAGGAGTTCGTGGCTGTTCTGATCCGTCCCCCACTTGTTCTCTCCCAAGATGGTGGCTCTGGGAATAACTGAGCGTCTTAAATTAAAAAGCAATGGATGTCTTGATTCTCCTACAAATTTCCCTAGCTGTAAGCTTTCCAATCTTTGAAATATTCCTTTGTATGTGGTTCAGAGTTCTAGCACCATCCCCTGAGCCTGCTTGGCCTGGTATTCTGTGTTGTTGGTGATGGAGCTCCTCACTGCACATCTACACAATCCACCATCTTGATTGTATCCAAATACATATATTTAGGATATATAAATATATATACCACTCTTTCTCCCTTACCCATTCAGCCTTTGTCTCGATCCATGTATCTACACAGCAAACACTGCTGTTTCAATATTATATATCTATCTTTATTTACCTCTATCCCCTTTGGCCCATGCATATCTATCTCTCTGTGTCTTGTCTTCATATATAGTTCTTCTGTCACCCTCCCTCTTCTTATATATTGCCCTCCTCCTTCTTGTATATTGTCCTTCCTATAAGCTGAGCTAACATGTGTCTACCTCTCGCTCCCACCCCTGGTAACCATCAAAGAATGTTTATTTTAATATGGAAACCTTTTCTTAAGCTTTTACAGTAGTAGTTTCATACATATCTGCCCTTTAGAGATTGGCTAATTTCACTCAGCATAATGTCCTCCAGGTTCATCCATGTTATAAAGTATTTAGAAGACTCACGGTTATTCTTCAACATTCCATAGTATTTTATTGTGTGTATGTACCAAGATTTGTTTATTCATTCTTCCATTGATGGGCACTTAGGCTGTCTCCATCTTTTTGTTATTGTGAATAGTGCTGCAATGAATATTGGAATGCATAAAACAACACTTGTCCTGGCTCTTATTTCTTATTGGTGGTAAGGATGAGGATTTTTGTTTTCTTTACATTGAGGTGCAACCCATGCTGAAGACTGTGGTCTTTGATGTTCATCAGTAACCGTTTTTAATCTTCTTTGCTTTCAGCCAGCAAGGTTGTATCATCTACATATCACAGGTTGTTAATGAGTCTGCCTCCAAATCCTGATGCCACACTCTTCTTCATATAATCCAGCTTCTCTCATTATTTGCTCAGCATAGAGATTGAATAAGTATGGTGAAAGAATACAGTCCTGGTACACATCTTTCCTAATTTTAAAACAGAAAAAAGTCTATGTTAATTGACATCTAGTCTTTTCAAACTTACAGCTACCCCATGTGTGCAGAGTAGAGTTGTTCACAGGTTTTTTGAAGCTGTGACTTTTCCACTAGGTCTTACTTCTGAGATGCCCTAGATGGGTTTGAACAACCAACTTTTAGATCAGTAGTCCAACACTTAACCAGCTTAATCATTTGCATCTCGCAGTGACTTCACTTTTTGGTTTCAATCAACAAATTGAGGAAAAGAATGTGTTAAAAATATTCATGAATCCTTGTCAATGAACACTTCCTGATAGTGTGATTGGCGCTGGGTCTGCTAATGCACTCTCTTATGTTCAAGTTGCTTTCAGGCTCCCTTTGGAGCCCTTCTGGTTTCCTGTGAGATTAAGCAGTAATTAATTTCTTAAATCCAAGAGTATTTTCTATAGCAGGACTTCTTGTATATCTTACTTATGTCACTGAGTCTCTGTACATCATTTGGAAACATCTACATAAATTTATGTTAACTACTTGATATTATGGAGTTCTGGTGTGGTGCTGTGGTTAATGCACTAGACTACAAGATTGGTTTGAACTGCAAGGTCAGCATTTCAAGCTCACTAGCCGCTCTTGGAAACCCTATATACGGTCGCTATGAGTCAGAACTGGCTCGATGGCACTTAACAACAACTTACTATTGGGAGTCCTGGCGTGGCACTGTGGAATAAAGCACTGTACCACAAGGTCAGTTTAAACTACAAGGTCAGCAGTTCAAACTCACCAGCCTCTCCTTGGAACCCTATACAGGGTCACTTTGAATCTGAACCAACTTGACAGCACTTAATAACAACACTGAATATTTTGGGTCTTAGTGTGGCACTATAAGCACTGGACTGCTAACCAGAAGATCAGTGGTTCAAATTCACCCATAGCGCCTCAGAAACCCTATATAGGGGTTACTATGAATTGGAACTGACTCAATGACACTTAAAAACAACACCAGATATTTTGTTTTTATAATATTTTCATAAAATAAAATTTTTGACACATATAGAATTTGGCACTCCATTAAGCCTAACACCCCTGACAGCTGCCAGTATAGATCCAGCGCTTAGTAGAAGTAGTTTACCTGGTTGTATCTGAGGAGACTAGACTTCTTTGCTTGATAACTCTGTAATAACCTTCTCTGGGGAAATGGCATTGCAAGAGGATGTCATTCTCCTCAACAGCAACCCCAACCACCTAGACTCTTAACTAGGATCAAACCTTAGTGTGGTCCAAGGAGAAATCTCACACAGAAGAAAAACCTTCATATACATCAAAATAACTGCAAAGTTTTATTTACCAGCATCCACCAGTAGTAACAGAAATCTGGGGAATATGTGTGGGAATGGATTCTAAGAGTGTTAGACCTAGAAGGGTAGAACAGAACACTGGATGGAACAAAATTTGATATGGGTGCACTTGAGTACCTGAACCAGAGTCTCTCATGCCCCCTGATTGGAGGACCCTACAACACTGCCACAATACACATGGTAAATTTTCCTTCAAACTTTCCCCATAGGGACTTTGTCCATTCATTGGCGTGACTGTGTAGTAGAGAAAAGGAAACACTCAGATCTTTGGGACATTACTGGACTTCAGTTTTGAGCCAATGCTAGTTCCTGGGGACCTGAGATGCCCCTCTGGTCCACCAGTCGAAGTAGAGGATTTTGGTGGCGACTCTGAACACATCAGTTTCTGAATATATAATTGGAATACAAATACTTAGCATCTGTTGTTGTTGTTAAGTGCTGTTGAGTGATTCTCACCCATAGTGACCCTGTATAGGGTTTCCAAGGAGCAGCTGGTGAGCTTGAGCCACCGACCTTGCAGTTCAAACAACTTTGCACTCTGACACATTAGCCCACAGCTAATGGACACACCAGGACTCCACTTAGCAACTAACATGGGTCAATTGACTCTCTGACCATAGAGTAGGGCCATTATAGTAGAACGGACTAAGTGGATGTCCCTAGAGCTCTCTTTCTCTGTGAGATAGCAAACCAGAAGTAGACCACATGCCTTGCAGAGATTAGTGTCATCCCCAAAGACTTGAAAGATACTAAGGTGATACTACCTATCACTTTTCTATTTAAACTGTCTGCTGTGGCCTATACATAAGGTGCTTGGATCTTGGAGAATTACTATGAATTATTGTAAACTTAAGTAGTAACTTCAATGATGGCTGCTATTTCAGATATATTATCTTTGTAAGAGTAAACCAACACATTACCTGGCATTTGATATGCAGCTATGGACCTGACTTTTTCCTGCATACCAATTTTTAAAGAAACACCAGAAGCTTCTTCTTCTACCTAGAAGAGCCCAAAGTATATCTTAACAATCTTGCCTTAGGGTTATAGCAACTCTTGGTATTTATTAATGTAATCCAAAGAAATTTTGAACATCTTGACAGTGAAAATTATATAACATCACTCCATTGATGACATTATGCAGACTAAGTCTGACAAGAAGTAGCAAATATGCCTTATTAAGGCATATGCAAAATAAATGAGAAATAAATACAAAAATTCAGGAAGCTGTCATTTCAGAGAAGTTTCTTGGGGGGTCTGAAGTTGTGGAATCACAGAAATATACCGTCTACAAGAGCAGACAACCTCATATTTTTCATGGTCCAGTACATTATTTAATGTCCCTTCTAGCTACTGTATTTGTAAACCCCCGCCAAACAACTTTTACGTAATGGATCTGGGTTAAAAGAAGTTTGGGGAAAATGCTGATGGATTATAAGGTTCAGTTGTGAGTGGTGGTTAACAGGGCTAATAGTGATTGGTCAGCTTTGCCATCTCTCGGGGTATAAAACGAGTCATTTCAGAAGCAGAAGGGGAGCTCGCTAACATAAACGAAGAAGAGCCAGGAGTGGAGCATGTCCTTTGAATGCCACGATCCTTGTACATTGAACCTCCTTGACTCAAGGACAGAAATTTGAGACACTGGAGGAGTGACTGAGTAGTAGCAGCAGCAGCAGAATCACGAGCCAGAGCACCAGACAGAAGGCTGGACTTCCCAGTTCATGGAGCAAGTAATGCTGAGTGACTTTGGGCAGAATGCTTTTTTGCAGAATGGGGTGCCTCCAGGCACTTAATTGGGGGACGTAGGTTTGCTGAGCCATGGCGCTAAAGCTGAGTGCCTTCCAGTTGAAGCTTATGGTTGAGTGGTATGCCCTATGGGCATTTATCAGCAGCCCTAAAAGAGCTTTGTAACATGCCAGAGCAGGGCAGAGGAGGTCAGGACCAGAGAGAAACCACCTTGTGGGCATGGCAGAGGAAAGGCTGTCTTGACTGGGGAAACAAAGCCCTGAACATTTCTGATCCTGTTAACTTCCTTAATAAACCCCATAACTGTGAGTATGGCGTCTCGGTTTTGTGTGGCTATTGCAATAGATTATTGAATCCAGCTGAGCAGAGTACTACAGGAGGCATTGTTGGTGTCATTATTTTGGCATTTCTCCTGTGGAATGGTTGGTGGAATTGCTTTGCCGAGCTTGCAGTCAGCAGCCCAACACCTAACTCTCTTGGACTCTTGAGTCAGTGAATTAAATGATAACTCAAAGTGTTCATCACATCAAATAGGAATAAGAAATGGTGATGTGGAAAAGCACCAATAGGTGAATCACAGCAGAAACCTCTAGGATTTGGGAATAAATTCATGCCCTCTTTTGCAAGAAAAGAGCCCTGGTGGCACAGTGGGTAAGTGTTGGGCTGCTAACCAAAAGGTCAATGGTTTGAACTAACCACCTGTTCTACAGGAGAAAGATGAAGCAGTCTGCTTTCATAAAGATTTTCATCTTCAGAAGCCCTATGTAGCAATTCTACTCTTTTCTATAGCTTTACTCTGAGTTAGAATAGATGCAGTGGCAGTGGGTTGGGTTGGATTTTTTGTTTTTGTATTCTCCTTTTGAGAAACATATTCCAGCTTGCTTCTGGACCATGGTAGCTTAACCGTAGGACACTATTGACCATGTAACCTGAACTTTCTATCATGAGATAGATGTTATCTGACCCACCAAGCCATGAAGTTTGACATGCACAGCAGCAATCTATCTTCGGGTGGAAATGGTATTTAAGAAATCAGGTTCAAGCTGGTCTTGGAGGCATAAGTAAGTTGCTTGAAGAGGTAACTAATTTTCTTTTGACCTCAGCTCCTGTTGTATTTCATCTTCTTCCTCAATTGACATCTTTGGTCTCATGAGGAAAAAACAAAGGCCTGGTTGACAGATGATTCTAGACAATGTGCTAGCACCATAGGACAGGAGCCCTGAAGGACAGTGAGGATTCCCTCCCTCAGGAATAAGGGTTTGGACCACCTTGCTGTGAACAAATAGAGATGTTTTGTTGTACGGAAAAACTGTGGAGACAGCTGCATATGAAATCTGAGTAGTCAAAGAGCAAACGTAGTATTATCGTCTCTCAGCTCCAAACTTGCCTGTTTATACTCTGAACTACTAGAATTAGGACCCTTCAACCCACTTTCTGTTGTACCACTGGTTCTTTGCCTGGCTCTGCCAAGAGGAGGGCACCTGGAGGAGACTGAAGCTGGAGGACAAGAAGGGACTTGCTCCATATTGTTTTCCTTGGTTCTCTTCACCCCGGTAGAGCAGGTTTTTCCTATCAAAGCAGCTGAATTCAGTTTGCAGTTTTTCTAACAACTGCAGAACCAACTTTATCATGCCCTATCTCAAAGATAAGGACCTCTGGTAGTGTAGTGGTTACGAATCGGGCTGCGAACCTCAAGGTCAGCAGTTTGAAACTACCAGCTGTTCCACAGGAGAAAGATGAGGCTTTCTGCTCCTGCAAAGATTTACAGCCTCAGAAACCCTCTACAGGGTCTCTATGAGTCAGAACCGACTCCACAGCACACAACTACCACCACCACTACCTCAAAGATATTAGCATCCACCTATTGGTACCTCTTCCTCAAAGGTCTTGGTGCTAGCTCCACAAAGACCTTTTTCTAAGTTTCTAATGGTTCCAACCTCATTTCTTTGTTCCCTCAACCCTGGTTGTTGTTAAGTGCCGTCCAGTCAGTTCCAACTCCTAGTGACCCTGTACCGGGTCTTCGAGGAGCAGCTGGTGGGTTTGAAGCACCATCCTTGTAGTTCAAACCATCCTTGCAGTCCAGTGCTTTTTCCAGGCTTACATGCCTGCTTCCTGTAATTGATACCCCTATGATACTCTGGAGGTCTCTTTTTATGTTTTCAGTTACCTAGTTAACAGAATTTTATCTAGATTAACAATTCCTTGCATTCTCTCTCTTCAAACAATTGGTGTGGTTTGTTTCCTGATTTGACTTTGACTGATAGAGCGCCAAGAGCAGCCAATCACACCACCACTCTGACTCTTTCCAGCTCCTTCACATAGACTTGTAGGTTGAGTAAGCTCCTGATCTTCCAAGTTATTTTATTTTAATTTTTTATTGTGAATTGAGTGAAGGTTTACAGAGCAGATCATCAGTTTTACATTCAACAAATCATATACTTACTTCATTTCATTACAATGATTGCAATCCACTCCATGTACCATCAGTTAACAATTTACCTCTCTTCCTCCCCCTGTCTTCCACTACCCAAGTTCACACATGTCTACATTTGAACCGCAAGGTTGGTGGTTCAGACTTACCAGCCACTCCTTAGAAACCCTATACAAGGTCACCATGAGTCAGAACCAACTCAAGGGCAATTAACAACAACAAAAACACTTTAGTCCACGAATAATTTTCCTTTCCTTCCACCCCTGGTAATTATCATAGTATGTTTCTTTTATCAAGAAAACCTTTTTTCTGAGTCTGGGTGAACAGATGTGAGAGTGAACAGATGCACTTAGTAAACTCTCTGCAACAAAGTCATGAGAGACAGAGTGAAACAGATACACAAAGTGATCTTGAAACCCTGAGCATCAGAGGACTGAGAGATGGATTGAATGCTAACTGGAAGAGAAAACTGTGAGAGAAGGAAAATGGACAAACTGTGGGTTGGCATATGTGGTGCAACCATATTGAGCTTCTGCGAGCAGCTATTAACACAGTGGCCTGGGCACAGGACACAGCTAGAGGTTGGCAGCAAGGGGGCACTTCTTCCTTATTCCTCTGCCCTCCAGGTATCCAGGGGCATGATGACCCAGTGACCAGTGGTACCCCTTCCTGTGCAGCCTCTGCTCTGCCTGGGTTTGGGCACCTGGCATAGCACCCCTGCTTCTGGATGCATGTGAACTTGCTCTGAACTATGTTACAAAAACAGTGAACAGAGAACTAACTGCGTCCACAATCCAGCTTCTACCACATCTACCAGGAGACTGGTGGTGAGTGTCTGAGGACACACCAATATACTATCATCAACTAACTATAAATATGATACCACAGAGCCATGTCAAAGAAAAAAAAAAAGACAATTTCAACTTACATAAAGAAACAAGGCAGAGTGCCTCAAACAAGTGACTAAAATACAGAGTCAGAAAATATAACACCAGAAATGGTATTGGAACTACCTGATCAGGAGTTTAAACTAATGCTAACTAGGCAACTTCAGCAGATTATGAGAAAGATGGAGAAAACTACAGATGAAATCAAGAAAAACATAGACAAAAACTATGGAAAAACTCAGGAAACAAACTGATAAAATAATTTAAAAAGTGAGAACCATATAAAAACAGCAATTAGAAAACCAGATGATTAAGACTTCAGAAGTAGATAGTATGCTAAAGATTAAGACTTCGGAAGTTTAGATAAGCTGAAAGTGCAAAGAAATAGAATTGATTGAACCAATGGAAAGTTGAATTACTAAGTTTCAAAAAAACTCTCAATATTCATCAGCTAGAGGAACACTCAGAAACAAAGAACAAAAAAGAAAATCCAAAGAAAGCCTAAGATTTATGTGGGACATAATTCCCATACAAAAAGCACTGGACTGCAAAACATAAAATCAATGGTTTGAGCCCATCAGCTGCTCCCAGGGAGAAATATGAAGTTTTCTGCTCCCCCAAACATTTACAGCCTCAGAAATCCTGTAGAGGGTCATTATAAGTTGGAACTGAATTGATGGCACTTAACAACAACAATCAAGAGTAATAACTTACGTGTGTTAGGAATTCCAGAAAAGTAAAAGCCAAAAAAAAGAAAAAAACTATTGTCGAATAATTGTTGGAAGAAAACTTCCCTAAGATCATGAGAAATGAAAAGACATTCAAGAAGTTGAGCAAACTCCAAACAGGTTAGACCTCAAAAGAAAAACACCAAGAAAAAACATAAACTTTTCAAAACCAAAGACAAGGAAAGAATCCTGAGAGCAGCTCAGGAAAAATGAAAAATTACCTACAAAGGAGAACTAATCAGACTAAGCTTTGATCTCGCAGCAGAAACCATGCAGGTAAGAAGACAATGGAATGACATACATAAAACTATGTAAGAAACAAATTGCCAATCAAGAACCATATGTCCAGCAAAACTGTTCATCAAATATGATGGCAAAATCAGGTTATTTTCAGACAAACAGAAATTGAAAGAATTTGTAAAAGCCAGACCAACCTTACTCCCCTGCCAACAACAGCACACAACAATCTGAGACTAACATACATGACAATATCACCTAGACTCAGCCCAGATACAGAAGTATGCAAAGTAAAACATACCTATAAAACTGAAAATGGAGAACCAGAAATATAGTTGCAATGACAATAAAAAACACCATAAAGTAATAAAAGGAAATAATGTAGTTATAGAACTTCCAAATAAAGAAATTAAATAGATTTCAAGAAAATTAAAATTTCTTAAAACTAGACCAAGCCTTACTCCTAGCCCTGCTGTTGTTAAGTGCTGTTGAGTCGGTTCCGACTTACAGTGACCCTGCATAGGGTTTCCAAGGTGCAGTTGGTGGGTTTGAACCACTGACCTTGTGGTTAGCAGTCCAGTGCTTACCCTACAGTGCCAGGCCAGGACTCCTAATCCTACCTTCCCAAGAAAATAGACATTCTAAATGATCTCATGCATATTGTAAAACATACACAAAAGCAGAACTAAAAAAAACTTTTAACTTTTTACAATGGTCTTATACAATTTTATCCTTTTTAAAAAATTTTTTATTGTGAACTGAGTAAAGGTTTACAGAACAGATCATCAATCCCACAGTCCCACGCATCTCATGTCATTACTGTGAGTGCCTTCTCCATGTACCAGCAGATACTAGTACCATCAGTTATAGGTATTTACCTCTATTCACTTTAACTTTTACACTCCTCCTTGTGTCTTCTGCTACCTTCATCTTTCTACTGCCAACCTCTCTTGTGTATTGTCATCCCTGTCACCTAAGCTAACCTCTATCTAGTGAATAATTTTTCCTTCCTTTCCACTCCTGGTCACCATCATATAATGTCTTTTAGCAAGAAAACCTTGTCTTACCTTGTTACAACAGTGGTTTCCTACAATTATTTGTCCTTTGTGATTGACTAATTTTACTCAGCAGTCTTCCAAGATATCAGAGACAATTTTGCTAAATATTTTGCTATAGAATCATCTAACATAGTATATTTGTTTAAATGTAACCCCGTGCTTGACTGTTATAATCCAATGTCATATATTTTAGATAGCTAACCTAAAGATTTTTGGTTCAGGATACTACACTGCACCTCAGGGTTGGTTTGAATTGTAAGATTGGCAGTTCAAACTCACCAGCCACTCCCCAGAAACCCTATTACAGGGTCACTATGAGTCAGAACCTACTTGAAAACACGTAACAACAACAACCTAAAGATTGGTGACTCGAACCCACCCAATGATACTATGGAAGAAAAGTCATGTCAATCTGCTTCCTCTATTATTACAGCCAAAAAATAAACAATAACCCAGTGGAGCAGTTCCACTCTGTAACACGTGGGTTGCCATGAGTTGGCATTGACTTGAGGGCAAACAACAATAGCTGCTGTAAACCTCCAGAACTTAGTCATTTATGTAATAAAACATTTTTTGTTTGCATCAGAGTTCAATATGAGTTAGTAGTCACTGGAGGGGAGATCTTCTCTGCACAATCATGCAGGGACCCAGGCTCCTTTTATCTTCAGGTCAATCATCTGCTAGTTTCTCAGAGTCTCCTCCATTCTGTTTACAGATAGGAAAAAGAGCAGGGACCCACACCTGAGAGTTTTATGAGCCAGCCTGGAAGCAGCAGCAATACTGCTATTCACATTCCATTAGCCAGAATTCTGTTACGTGGCCACACCTGTCTGTAAGGGAGGCTAGGAACTGTAGGTATTGGTGAGACTGAGTAACCTATGCCACACTAAGTGGACTGTTAAGAGCTCTGATAGTGTAGTGGTTATGAATCGGGCTGCGAACCTTAAGATCAGCAGTTCGAAACTACCAGCTGTTCCGTGGGAGAAAGATAAGGCTTTCTGCTCCTGTAAAGATATACAGCCTCGGAAACCCTGTACAGACAGGGTCGCTATGAGTCAGAACTGACTCCACGGCACATAACAACAAGTGGACTGTTAAGGAGCTCTGGTAGTGTAGTAGTTATGTATCAGGCTGCTAACCTCAAGGTCCGCAGTTCGAAACTACCAGCTGTTCCCTGGGGGAAAGATGAGGCTTTCTGCTCCCATAAAGATTTACAGCTTCGGAAACCCAGAACTGACTCCACGGCACATAACCATCACCAATTGGACTGCTGGTGACATTTAAGATAGAGGTTTTAGGGAAGTGGTGACAGAAACTAAACTGTAAAAAGTTAAGCAGTGGATGTTGACGTTGTGTGCTGTTGAATCAATTCCGAGTCATAGTGATCCTACTGCCCCATAGGGTTTCCTAGACTGAAACCTTTGTGAGAAGAGATTGTCAGGTCATTTCTCCCACAAAGCTGCTGGTGGGTTTAAATCATCAACCTTTTAGTTAGCAGCTCAGTGCTCTATCACCAGAACTTAAGAAAGGAATAGTTGTAGTGTCACCGAGTTGGTGCCTACCCACAGCGACCCTGTATAGGGTTTCCGACGACTGACTGATGACTTACTTGAACCACTGACCTTGCAGTTCAAACTGACTTTACAGTCCAGCGCATTAACCCACAGCACTACCCCAGGACTCTAGGTCTGAATAGATGACAAGAAAGTGATTTTACCTAATGAAAGAACAAAAGATAAACCTGAAACTAAAGTGAGGAGGTAACTAGCCGTGGAAAACTGTTTTTGTTACTTTCTTTAAAATGTTGTTTTGTAACTGATAGAGAATTAAGCATATGTTTGCAATCTCAATGAGCAGGAAGAGAGTTAGGGCACGAGTGGAAGGTTGGCCATGGTCAGAAGGAGGCTTACATCTTTGAGATGAAAGCCATGAATAAATGCAGAGAAATTAATGAGGTACAGGTGGGAGGGGGGACCTGAAAATAAAGTAGGATGCTTTGATCTTGGTAAAGTGACAAGGGGCAAGAAAAGGTTTAGTGTTGCAAGAGGACACAATTAAAGTGGGACATCAAAGTGTAGTTTTATGACTTCGTTTCATAGCCAAGGAACAAGGGCAGGAAACATAATGTAGTCCGCACCAAGGTGGGGTTCACTGAATCCAGAGTTTGGGGCACCAAGAGAATAGCTGAGCAGCCTTTGGCATGTGTACTGATTAGTGGCCCTTGAAATCACTGTTGGTGGCTTTTTACCCATTCCATTATGTATTTTTACTTCTGTTCATACTCACCCTTATCTTAGTCTACAGCTTGTGAGAAGTAAACAGCCACTTTGGAGAAGCTAACATGGCAAGGAGCTGCTGGTGGCCTCTAGAACCTGAGGGAAGCCTCCAATCGATTCTTAGCAAAACTTAAGCCCTCAGCTATACAGTCCAAGGAAACAAATTCTGCTAGCAACCTGAATGAGCCTGCCGTTGGAGTCTGCTGCAGTTGTGTTGCCAGATGAGAATGCAGCTTAGCTGACACCTTGATTACAGTCTTGTGACACTGAGCAAAGAACACAGCTAAGCTGTGCCTGTGTTCCGGATGTGTTGTTTTAAGTTTATACTATTGTGGTAACTTGTTCCGCAGCAATGGAAAACCCAGAATTCCTGAAAA
Organism: Chrysochloris asiatica; assembly: GCF_000296735.1. Lineage (NCBI taxonomy): Eukaryota > Metazoa > Chordata > Mammalia > Afrosoricida > Chrysochloridae > Chrysochloris > Chrysochloris asiatica. Next base: position 10,312,047 of record NW_006408565.1, on the reverse strand, counting down.
CATTGGGTATGACATGTTTTCATACGCCTTATATTAGGTGATACTTAGGATACTCTGGGCCTGAATGAAATTCCAGAACTGGGCACAGAGCTGGGTGAGGGAACACAGGTTGTACCCTACATGTCCACCGAGTACTTTGAATCTCAAGACAATAGTTAAAAGGCCCTTGGCATTCAAAGCAGATTGGGCCTACCCATTCACCTGCCCTCCAACACATTTGTCCAGTCAGTCCTCAGAGATGAAGAAAGGCTGGCCCTGGAATTACAAATTGCCAAGAACTATCAGGAAGTCCATAGCCCAAATCTGGATGCTTGGCACGGTGCCTAGCCCACAGTAGATGCTCAACCAATGGTTTAATTTTAAAAGGGCAGAAGGAATCTTTGGGGATCTATCCTCTGTCCCCTGGTGACAAGGCCTGGCCAGATTCCTGCAGCCAGTCAGGGCGGTACAACCGACCTAAGCCTGGCCTGGGGTCGGTGGGCACTAGGCGGGCGCCATCCCTGGCCGGGGCGGAGGGGGCGCTGCTGCGGGAGGCCTGCGCAAGGTGGCAGCGGGCGGGGTGGAGCGGAGCTGCAGCTGTGAGGCCGCCCTCAGCGAACGCGCGCTGTGCGCGCCGCCGCCTCCACTCCGCTGCTTGGTGCGGTCCCCGTGTGGCCCGGGCGGCCCGGGGGCGCGGAGCCAAGGCAGCGGCCGGCTGCATGAAGGACTGCGAGTACCAGCAGATCAGCCCCGGGGCCGCCCCGCCGCCCGCCTCCCCCGGGGCGCATCGCCCCGGCCCTGCCGCGCCCCCCGGACCGGGCCCTGGACCCCCGCCGGCCGTCGCCCCCGCCCCGGCGCGCTGGAGCAGCAGCGGCAGTGGGAGTCTTGGCCGCCGCCCTCGGCGCAAGTGGGAGGTGTTCCCAGGCCGCAACCGCTTCTACTGCGGCGGTCGCCTCATGCTGGCCGGCCACGGCGGAGTCTTTGCGCTCACATTGCTGCTCATCCTCACCACCACCATCCTCTTCTTCGTCTTCGAGTGAGTTTGGCAGCGCCCTGGGCCCCGCCCCTCTGCAGGCCCCATCTTTGAGTGGCCCCATCACCTCCTGCTTTTCACCCGGTCCTGCTTTCCCCCGCATTTGGCTGACTTTACATCTTTCCCTGTCCTCCGCCTGGCACCTCATCTTCTGCCATGTTCTCCATCCTCCCTTGGAGCTCCATCCTTGCTGGCCCTGTCAGCCACCTGCCCCACCCCTGCCTCTCTTAGCATCTGCCCTTAGGCCTTTCTTGGGCCCCTCCACCTCTCCCAACCCCCCACCCTCTCTAGCCCTGCCCTGGCACTCCCACCCTTCCTTGCCCTTCCTTGGCACCCTGCCTTAGCTTGCACCTGCCTGGAACATTGCTGTCCCATGGCCCTCGACTCACTGTCCTCAGTACCCTATCTGGATCTGCCCCCCAGGCCTCCTGGCAACTCTTCCTCACCTGCCCCTCAGACCATCTCTTGCCCATCCCCAAATTTCTGTTTTTTCGTTTCATTATATCCATTCCAGGCAGCTTTGAAATTTCTGTCCTTTGGCTATATACACCCTCCTTCATCCCCCATAAATTTCCTAACCATCCTCTTCCAGGGGACCCCACCCACTGTCATCCTTCTACTCTCAGCCTGCCTTCCCCTCAGTATTCCTCACCTAAGGCATCTTCTCCCCAGCATCCCTGGGCCTCTCAGGCCTCCCCTTTCCCTCTATATTAGTTGCCTCAGTTTCTCCAGAGCTTCCTGCCCTTGCTTAAGCCCCCATGGTCCCCCAAAACATCTCCCAGGCCTCTATCTCCACCTCCTGACCTCCTGGCTTTTTTTTTTTTCCTTTCTCAATTTTTGAGCATCCTTCTAGCATGTCCACTTCAGGAACAACTGCAGTGCCTCATTTTTTTTCAACAGAGTCCAGGGGCATTCATGTGACAGGTCGGTCACATTTGTCCTCACAGATTTCTGACCTCTTCATCTACCCAAGGACCCAAGACTGGTCAATTTGGGATGCAGTAGCTCCATTTTATGGATGGGAAGGTGGATTTATTACTTATTACACATGAGGAGGCTTCAAAATGTTCATGGGAAAATTTCATTCTCTTGTAATTCTGTTTTCCATGGACTTTAAAAATCCCCCCTCATATTTATAGTAGAAGCTTTCCACCCCATTCTCTCTCGCTGAGCCACCTACAATATGATTTCTTGTATGCACATTCACACAGACACACGAGCACCTCCTCCCCACATGCTGCATGAACCCCATCTTACCCTCCCTAGTTCTTCCATCCTTTGTGGTCATCAGCCTTAATTATGCAACATGGTCTAGAATTCTATCTTGGGAGCAAACAGACCTAGTTCAAATCCTAGCTCCACCCCTTACTAACAGTGTGAACTTTGTTAATGGAGTCCTTTTACTTTTTACATTTTCAGTTTCCTAACTGTAGATTGGGGTTTATTAGAGGACCCACCTCTAAAGGCTATCTTGAAGGTAGCATGAGGTAATGCACGTAAAGCTCTCAGTCCAGTAAGTAACAAGCACTTAGTGCTAGCACTGTTATTACTGTTTGTTTGACTAAAAGAACAAGTCCCAAGGGCATGCAGTAGAAGTAAGGCTGCCACAAATACATCAGCCCCCAGGTGCTCTCTGTCAGATCTGTTGCCTCTACCTCGGGTTTCCCCTGGAGACATGGTGAGGACTTCCTCTGAATTAGCTTCTCCCTTTTGCTAGACACTGCCCTTCCTTTCTGAGTCAGGGTAGATGAAGAGTTCAGGGATGATTTGACAAACAGAAGCTTTAAGGAACTCCCAGCCCCCAGCTTGGTCCCTGGGCTGAGTTTCAGATCCACCTTACCCAGCCACCAATGTGGGAGCTTAGAAGTGCCATATCCAATATCCCCATGGCGGAGGCAGGAGGAAGCGGTACTTGCTGTGGTTGGAACCTGTGATCCTGCATTGTGGGATTGGGTCAGTTCAGGAGCAGGACCTTCCAGGCAGAGGAGGTATCTTCACAGGTGACTGATTCATTCCTGGACAGGGAGACAGCAAGACTTCTGGGTTCTGGGAGAGCTATAAATCATCCTCATCATTTGGGGTATGGGCTTAGTAGAAAGGTTTGGATTGGGGCCAAGAGTGCTCACTTGGACCTGAAGTAGACAAAACCTCAGCGGGACCTCGTATGGTGGGAACACTGTTGGTGAGGACAGGGAGGCTGAGTAGGCACTCACACTCCTCCACTGCTCTGGAAGAAGCCATTCTTGTCATGATGGTTTTGCTTCACTGTTCCAGGGCCTATCGCATAGAGCTCCCAGTTTCTGCCCTACTTCCCAGCCTCACACAACAGCCAGAGAGTTCCTTTAATTCTAAGTCAGATCCAAATGTGCTTTAACTTCCCATTTCCCCCGTCCTCATTAAGAGCTAAAGCCCTGATGATGGATTCCCTCCTACCTCTCCCTCTTCACCCCAATCTTCTTCCACTCACCCCTGCCCATTCCCTGCAATCACACTGGCCTCCTTATATACGCCTACCTCAGGGCCTTTGCACTGTTTGGAATGTCCCACCCCAGGTGGCTCTATGAAATAGAACACCACTCCCATTTCTCCTATCTCTTCTGCCCTGCTTTATTATGCTCCAGAGTACTTGCCACCATCTCCTATCCTATATGCATACGGGTTTGTTTCTTGCCTGTTTTTCTCCACTGCTATATCTTCAGTGCCTAGAATAGTGCCTGGTCTGTAGTAGGTGCTCAATACAATATTTGTGAATGAATGAATGGACAAGAGCGTATGATAGGAGCCCAGAAACCACAGTCTTGTCACTGGCTGGGTGACCTTGGATCTGGTTGTGACACTCAGAGTCCCTCCCTCTCTGGATAATCAGGACATAGGACTCTCTAGTTCCCTAGGCTTCTATTAGTCCCATAGTCCCAGTCTCCTCTGTCTTTCCTGGAGTCTGGTTGTATATGAGCTGGTTGAGGCCACACTGGCTGCTGTGTTTGAGGGTCAGGCCCCAGGAATACTGAGATGTGTGGAGCAGAGCATGGCTCGCTTGGAAACCTTGGCCTTGGCAGTCTCTGTTCCTCAGGGAAGATATCTCAGGAGGTCAGAGCCTCTGTCAATGGAAGCTTCAGAAACAGTGCCTAGGTGCCCATGGGGCCCTCCACTGGGTGTGATTGGTTTACTCCCTGCTGCTGTGCTAGTCTCTAACTCCAAACACTGAAACCTGAGGCTCCTGGACCCATGACTGACTCTGACTTCCCAGGATGGTGCCATCCTGGCTCTGGGAAGGAAGGTGGCATGGGCTAGAGGTTATCAACATGGTCCAGAAGTCAAACCTGGCAGGAATTCCCACTTCAGCACTCCTAAGCTAAGTGACCTGGGGCAAGTTTCTTAAGCTCTTTGAGCTTCAGTTTCCTCAACCTGTAAAGTGAGAAGTATATTTCCGAGGCTTGTGGTGGAGATTTGATGAGAAAGTACATAGAAAGTATTCAGCATAGTATCTGGCACATAATAGTACTTCAGATATTATTAATAATGATTTATTAACTAGGGAATTAGGGTAGTTGGTAGCTATTTTTCTGTCCCTTGGCACCAGGAACAAACTGTATTCATTTATTCAACAATTATTTATTGGGCGTCTTCTTGGTGTCGGGTACTGTGTAGTATGCTGGGAATATAATCGTGAACAGGAATGTCTAGTCTGTACCCTCAGAGGAGCATTAGTTCTAGTGGGGAGACGTATCTGACACATAAACAGGCAAGTTAGTTATTGAAATTTCTAATAAATGCTCTGCAGGAAGAAAAGGCAAGGTGGTAGGAAATTGTGGAAAGGCCTACTTTGTAGAGTTGTTAAAGAAGGCCATGCTCAGGAGGGAAGAGTATTTTGTAGATAAGGAACCACAAGTGCAAAGGTCCTGAGGTAGGAAAGAACTTGACTTATTCCAGGAGCTGCCAGTGTGATGGGAGCAGCAGGGCAGGGGGAGAGCCTTTGTTAGGGTCCAGGTTATGCTTGGCTTAGAAGGCCATGGTGGGAAATGTGAATTTTATTCCAAATGTAATGAGAAGCCGTGGAATGGTAGTAAGCAGAAAAATGGCATGATCTGATGGACACTTTCAGAAGACAGCTTTGGCTTCTGGATGGACAGTGGAGTGGCAACAGAGACAAGTGTTATGAAGAGACCTGAGAGATTCACTCCATCACCAAAGCCATGTCTCTACCAGTGGCCAAGACTTCTAGAATGGCCCAGCCCTAAGATATGAAGAAGGCTTATGGGGCCCTGTGGTGGGCAGTCTACAAGGTAGAAGAGGAGGCATAGTCCATAGTCCAGCAGACATGGGCTGTTCTCCCAGCCAACTAGGGCCAGAGAGCCTAACAGAACCGCCTTGGGGACTATCCATCCTTAGGTGACAGTGGCTGTGACTGAATCATGCTGATTTGCCCTCCTCCCTTCACCTAAGTGATCCTTACTCATTCTTCAGGTTTCAATATAGGTGATATCTCCTTCAGGGAACCTTTCCTGGCTGCCCATTGCCTCCCCTCTCCAATTATAGCATAATTGACTGGTCTACAATATGCTTCCCTACCCTACTCCCCAGCCCCTCACCAGTTACAGCAGACATCCATCACCTTGCATGGCAGTGCCTTTTACTTCTCTATTTTTTCCACTAGACCATATGCCACTCTAGGAAGGGACTCTGATTCGCTGTCATTATTCCCACTGCTTATTGCATGTGTTGCCTAACATATAAAATTTGTGTAGAAATATTTGTGGAGTGAATGGATGCATGCACGATGGTTTATCTCAAGTGCTAGTCCAATTAGTCGGTAGAGGCTGCCTGATACTCTTGTGTTGAGAAGGATTCTGAAGTGGCAGCTAAGTGTGTAGGAGGTTAAGAGTGCTGAGATATATTAGTCACATCTGTTAAGGACTCAGGAGAAAAGTGCATGGATCAATTAGTGATGTCTGTTTGTAGGGGGCGTGGCAGCACTCACCCTGGGAAGAGACTCTAATCAAGAATGTGGTGGTGATTGCTGGGAGGACACTGGTCTAGTGCTGGAGCCCTGTGCCCCATTGAACCCATGGGTATCTGCTGATCTGTCTCTCCCTCTCTTATTCTAGTTGTCCTTTCCTGGCCAGCCAACTGACCCTCGCCATCCCCATCATTGCCGCCATCCTCTTCTTCTTCGTCATGAGCTGCCTGCTGCAGACAAGTTTCACTGACCCTGGGATCCTGCCCCGGGCCACTGTCTGTGAGGCAGCTGCCCTGGAGAAACAGATCGGTGAGGCTCCCTACTTCCAGCTGAAGTTTCATCTCCCTGACTAGGAGGAGACCTGGTTTTCTCTTCCCAGCTGTGTTAGGAACTAGGGACACAGCAGTGGGCAAGACAGGCTGCAGCTGCCTTGGAGTAGAAGGAGACAGATGTGATACAAGTGAGCCAATAAAGAAACAAGAAATATTAGCAAACAAAAACCATGATGACAGCAACCAAGTGCTGAGTGTATTGTCAAGCACTGGTTTATATACATGGTCTCATTTGTTGTTGGCTAGGTGCTATCAAGTTGATTTCAACTCACAGAAATCATATATGACAGAGTAGAACTGTCCTATAGGGTTTTCTTGGCTGTACTCTTTATAGGAGCCAATTACCACATCTGTCTCCTGTGGAGCCATTTAGTTCAAATTAGCTGAGCACTTACACACGGCACCATCAGGGCTCCTGATGACCTCATTTAATTCCCCAATAATCCTATGTGGTAGGTACTATTATTCTCATTTTACAGGGAGATTGAGGAGATAGTCCAAGCACACAGTGAATGGTAGAGCTGGGATGAGACCCCCGTCAGTCTGACCAGAGCACTTGCTCTTAAACACTTCACTGTACGCTCATCATTTCATTCATCAAACATGTCTTGATCCCCCTACTATATTCCAGACACTTTTCTAGGCCTCTAGGAAGAAGGCACACTTGATATGAGTTGGGAATGATGCAGTAGGACAGGTACAAGAGGGCTTCAAAAAGTTTGTGGAAAAATACCATTATCTTTTCGTTCCATTTTTCCATGAGCTTTTGCAGCCCTCTCATAGTATGAGAATCAGGTGCAGAGTGCTTAAGGGAGAGGGCACAGTAACAATAAATACCCCAAGTGGAGGATAGGCTTGAGTGTGTTTGAGATATGGCAGGAAAGCCAGAATGGTCTCCAGGTGACCCCTAGTTCCTCTCAGACTGTTGTGTGGATTCCCCTGGGTGGTGGGGCACTGTCGCTGACTTAGCTGACTCCACCCCAGCTCCTTCCTGCTAAGAAGTGATACGGGTATTTGCACACCTTGGGGGTTTCCGGCCTGTGGTTTGCTCTTTCCCCTAACAGTGTAGCTTTCAGACAGGCTTTTAAACACCCAGCTGCCTAAAGGGATCCAGTGGCCTGGAAATGTCAGAGCCCTGCTGCATCCTCACAGGAAATCATCTCGATAATTTCTCCGGAGCTTGGGCAGGAGGAGAGAGGATGTACTCTCCAACTCCATCTGCTCTTTGTCTCATTCCTCTGCCCAGGCCTGTCCTCTGCCACACTCTCAGTTGTATCTTCCTGTCTCCTACAGCCAGCTTCCTTCCCCTTGTACCTCTGGACCTCTTGGTCTCCTGGATTCTGCCCCTTGAAAATCCCACAGTCTGACCTGGGCAGATCTGCTGGGGAGCTGGGAAGCCATTGGGTCAGAGCTAATCATGAGGCAGGATTATTGTCCAGCTCAGCCCAGCTGAAGCCTGCCTGCCTGGGTTCCTTTGGCTTCTTGTGAGATGTTTGGGTACTAACAACAACAGCAGTATTCCCATGTTTGGGGGAGTTTGACTGAGCCCTGAGTGCTTCCCCCTTTTACCCTACAGATCTTCACAACAATTTAGAGTAAGTCTGTTAGCCTGTTATACTGATGAAGAAGATGAGGCAGGCCATCTCAAGGCCAGGGAGCACAGGAGCAGACACAAAACGTGTGTCTCTCAAGCCCCTTGTTTTCTCCTGAGATGGCAGCAGGGACACATCCGTAATCTGTATGTGACCCTGCCTTCTTCATCCTTACATCTGTACTTTAGTGACCCTTTCTGTGGGAGCCTCAGGTCTTCCGTGATCACGTGTTCCCAGAGCACACTGTGCTGGGTGGCACCTGCCATGACGTGGGCAGTCCTGCTACACTGAGAGGACATGGGCTGTGCTGCTTACTCACCTTGTCTGCTGTGGGACTGGGAAAGGACGAATGAATAATTAAAGAACGAGCCCTTTTGAAGCCCCTCTTTGCTCTCCTGAGGTGATTATTTTGAAAGAACTTCTCCTAGTTAGCTATTGTGGATTTGTTCATCGTTGTGTTCATTCACTTATACTGATTTCTGACGGTAAGGGTTGCTGTTGTTCTTAAGTGCCGTCGAGTCAGCTGCAACTCAGCGCTACCCTGTATAGGGTTTCCGAGGAGTGACTGGTGAATTTGAACTGTCGACCTTGCAGTCCAGTGCATTATCCTGCAGTGCCACACCAGGACTCTGACAGCAAGGGTTGTTGTTGTTGTTAAGTGCCGTTGAGTCGGTTCCGACCCATAGCGAACTTGTTTAGGGTTTCCGAGGAGCAGCTGGTGAGCTTGAACTGCCAACCTTTCCGTTCAAATGGCTTTGCAGTCTGGCGCATTAACCCCCAGTGCCACACCAGGACTCTGACAGCAAGGATAGGAGGGCACAAAAATGGCCCTGTGAACACTCCCTTTGGTGGTTTCCAGTCCAGTTCAGCCCAAGATGGAAGGCCTCACTGGCTTCTGAATAGGATTGTGGGAGTCTGAAGGACTTGTAGAGGTGTCATGGAGAGGCAGTATTGGAGCCTTAAAGGCTGGGTGGAATTCAGACACGCAGGATGGTGTGAAGGGGCCCCTCTAGGCAGATGGAACATAGGGAAGACAAGTCAGAAGCGGAAAGGAGAAGGAAAAGGCATAACCACTGAAGTGTACGTCAGAGAACTGAGGATGGAATGGAGCCAGACTTGTAGGGCTCTGAGTGCTAAGACCTATGTATGACCTTCCCTTTAGAATAAATGCTTAGCCTAAAACAGTGGCATCTTTGGGGGCTTTTGGTTCTCAAACTTAAGCAGAAACCGAATTTTGGAGTGTTCCCAGGAAGCGTCTAACCAGAGTGAACTATATCTTCTGGAAAGGACTGTCCCTGAGCTGTTTTGACAAGTTTAGGGGTCAGCTCTGAGATGGGTGGTGTTGCTTAAACATGTCGTGGACTCCTGCAGACGTGTGGGTGTCTCACAGTTGGCCTCAGAGGCCAACTCCTCCAGTCTAGCAGGGTTCTGACCCAGGGCCCCTACCCTGCAAGGACTGTGTGAGGTAGGTGACTAGACCCAGTTTGCCCAAGATTGTCCCAGTTTTAACACTGAAAGTCCCGCTTCCCAGGAAATCCCTCCACTCCAGGCAGATTGGGGTGGTTGGTCACCTTGTTTGTGATCCTCTGCTGTGGAGCACCCTGTAGATCAGGCATTCTGGGAAGTTGGGGGAAAAATAGGAGTTGAGAACATTGCCTTTTAGGAGCATTCAGTCTGATGGGAGACATGTAAATATAAGTGATGGTTGCTCATCTAGACACAGTTCATAGGACAGATACAAAAGTTGCTTGACCCCTCTGCTGTCACACAACAGGGTCACTAACCCCTCCCCCAGCACAGCCCTCTACTTTACAGGTCAGATTGCAGAAAAGCCATTCCAGGATGACCCCCTTAGATCCTTGTCCTCCTTAAGTGCATTGCCTGGGGCAGACTTAGGCTCATTTCCACCGGAATCAGCTCAGGGATCTACTAGTTAGTCCCTCCACCCTGGTCTCCCCTTCTGTCAAAATTGTCACTCTAAGACCCTGGCCCTCCATGGCTCAGAGTTTGGGCAACACTCTAGTGCCTTCAGCATTGTTTCTTGAATATCAGTCATTAAATATATTTTGTGGAAAGAATAATTTTGTATCACCCTTGTAAGTAGAAAGCCAGAATCACTTGTTCTGAATAGAAGATAATCATAAAAATGAAAATATAACAATGTTACTCAATTCTTGGTAGTTACAGTTGCCTGTGAAAAGTAGGCACTTAGAGCTGATACATTGCGCAAGTGTGTTATTAACAATGGAGACTTTCTCTTGAGTTGAGTCAGAAGACTGAAGGAGACTTTTCACCAGTGATTCAGTGTTGCTTAATGTCATAACCAGGAAGCAACCTCCCACCTTCCATATGCCCGCCCACAGATGGTAGAACTTGCTCAGACCCTTTTGCCTGCCAGGTGGTGAGACTTTAGGCAATTGGCCTCCAGCTATACCTCAAGTCCTATCCCCAGGGCACACTTTGTGCAAGATTGCTTCCATTCCATGCTGTTCCCTTCTGGTGAGCCGGGCTTCTCTTTCTGATCCAGTTTAATTGCAACTGCTGCTTTTTCAGCTGTCCTCAACTCTGCTCCCTTGCCCCTAGCCCTACGTAACATCAAGTTGATTCTGATTCATGGAGACCCAAGTGTGTCAGAGTAGAACTGTACTCCATAGGGTTTTCAGTGACTACTTTTTTGGAAGTAGGTTGCCAGGCCTTTCTTCTGAAGTACCTTTTTCTGTCTGAACTCAAACCTCAAACCTCCAAGCTTTTGATTAGCAGCCAAGTGTATTAACTGTTTGCACCACCTAGGATTCCCCTATCCCGTGTATCTACACCCACACCCAATATTCTCAAGATATGGTACATCTACATCAATAATACTATTATGTGGCTAGCTATAGGCTAGACCCTCACATTATTATTATTACCTATTTTAGAAGTAGGAATCCTGGTTGGCATTATAGGATAGGTTCAAACCTACCAGCTGCTCCTTGGAAACCCTATAAGTCAGAACTGACTTGACAACACTTAACAACAACAATTTTAGAAATAAGGAAGCAGACTCAGAGAGGTTGAGTTGCTTCCTCAAAGTTACAAAGCTAACAAGTGGCCAAGCCAGGTTTTGAAATCAGACCAGGCTGTCCTGAGTCACCACATGGTGTTGACTCAGGGCGTGTGCCAATGACTCTGTAATTATCCACTTCTGCTCTGACGTTGTCCGCTAGCTGAGCTCATCCTAGACCCCCGGGTCTATCACTGAACACTGGGGACACTGTAAACCTCTGGAATTAGTGGAATAGTCAGATGCAGGTTTCCAGTGACCCTGTGCTCACAGCCTGGACACCATGGCTGATCTTGAGCTAGGCCTGTAGCCTCATCACCAAGCCCAAGAGCCCATGGGGATTCCACAGCCCTGCAGCTGTTTCCTCCACAGGTGGCCTCAGTGGAAGGGCAGAGGGAAGTCAGGGCCTGTCAGAAGGGGCAGAGATTGCAGGCCTTCCCTCACTAAAGCTGTTTCAGTAGACTATGGCCAGCCCAGAGACTTCCATGCCAGCCACTGGGCTTCAGGCCCAACTCCAGCTGTTCAGGCTTTGAGGGCAAAAATTCCTGCACACCGTCACGGATACCACCCCCC
>NW_006408565.1:10296272-10299995 GCF_000296735.1 Chrysochloris asiatica | reverse complement strand
CATGGCAATGAAACGATATACGATAGGATGAATGTAAAACTAATGTTCTCCCATGTAAACTATCACATAATTCACAATAAAACATTAAAAAAAAAAAAAAAAAAAAAGAGCTCTGGAACAGATTTAGATTCCTTTAAGAGAAGTGGCACAAACAGAAAAGTTGGCAGTTCCTACCCACCCAGAGATGCCGCATAAGAAAAGTCCGGTGATCTGCTTCAAAAAAGTCATAGTTACGAGAACTTTATGGAGCACAGTTTAACTCTGTAACACACGGAGTCACTATGGGTCAAAATGGACTTGAGAGCAACTTGTCTGAGTATCTTTTGCTATCACTCCTTCCTTCATTTCTCTCTTACCATCTGTGGTATGTGAGGACTCCTGGTGTGGCATTGTAGGATCAGCACTAAACTTCACACTACAAGGTCAGCAGTTCAAACCCACCAACTGCTCTTTGGAAACCCTATACAGGGTAGCTATGAGCTCTGGTAGCGCAGTGGTTACGAATTGGGCTGTGAGCCGCAAGGTCAGCAGCTCGAAACTACCAGCAGTTCCGCGGGAGAAAGATGAGGCTTTCTGCTCCCGTAAAGATTTACAGCCTTGGAAACCCTGTATAGGGTCACTATGAGTCGGAACCGACTCCATGGCACACAACAACAACAACAACATGAATCGGAACTGACTTGATTGATACTTCACAACAGCAACAATAATGGTGTGCCAGGTAGGCACATTACTTGCTCCTTGCTTCTCCCCTCACCTGCCAGGTCAGTACCTTGCACGTAGTAAGTAGGTGCTCATGGTTTCAAAGAACGAGCAAATGAATACCTTGGAAGACAGGATTCTAATTTCAGGTTCTCCTTATACTATAAGGAGCTCTGGTAGTGTAGTGGTTATGAATCAGGCTGCTAACCTCAGGGTAAGCAGTTTGAAATTACCAGCTGTTCTGTGAGAGAAAGATGAGGGAGGCTTTCTGTGCCCGTAAAGATTTATAGGCTCAGAAACCCTGTGCAGGGTTGCTATGAGTAGGAACTGACTCCATGGCACATAACAACAACCTTATACTATTGTAGTGAATTTGATTTCTCCTGCCGTAAAATGTGTATTTTTATCCCCTTGCTCAGATCAGTAGATTTGTGAAGCTAGTGAGATGGAATGTCAGTACATGAATTTTTTTTTGCTCTATTAAAACCTAAAAGATTTGAGCCTTTTGGTCAGGAATGGCAACTAGACTTGTTCTGTTGTTGTTAGTGTCACCAAGACAATTTTGACTTATAGCAACCCTGTGTGGGGTTTCTGAGGAATGACTGGTGGGTCTGAACTGCTGACCTCGTGGTTAGCAGTCCAGTGCTTATCCGACTGTGCCACACTGGTAACAAACTGCCATTGGCAGTGACTGCCAGGAGGGCTGGGTTGAGGAGAATTCTGAGGGCAAATCCAGGGCTATGATTGGTCAGTACTGTCTGAGATTAAATGAGATAAGGTAACTGCTTGTCCCCCTTCACCACCCAGTCAGGTGCAAGGACCCTGCAACTGGGGACTTTGATCCAACATCTGGGTGGCACCCTGACTCCATGTGACACTTCTCTCTTGGTCTCGGCCAGCCCTAAGCAGCCAAGGAAGTTGGGTGTGCAGAGCTTCCTTTCATCCATCGCTGAATTCCAAAGAGGAGGAGGTCTGACTATGGAGGCCTGAGTCTGCTGATGAGGGTCCCTCCCTGTTTTAGGGAGAGGCTGATGCTGGTCTCTGTCCAGTGAGGATTTCCAGTAATTTCTCTCTCAGTGCTAAAGAGGGTGATGGTTTGTTCTAGGCTTCACTGTAAATAGTTTTTTGGGATCTAGTGTTCCATGTTGTTAAGTGCCATCAGGTTGGTTCCGACTCATAGCAATTCTGTATAGAGTTTCCAAGGAGCAGCTGGTGAGTTTGAACTGTAGACCTTGTGGTTCAAACTGACCCTGTGATCCAGTGCTTTATCCTACATGCCACATAGAAACAACAATAAAATAGCTAATATTTATATAGCCCTTGTCAAGTGCTAGACACTTAACTAATCCACCCTAAGAATTCTCCCTTAATCCTCCCAAGGGCCCTGTGAGGTAAATTCAGTAATGTCTCTTTATTTCTGAAGGTGCAGAGAAGTTAAATGATATAGTGGACATCAGAGAGTTAGAAGTAGTTGAGCCCAGATTCATACCCATGTATCTGTCTGGCTCCAGAGCCTGTGCCCAAGCCCTGGGGTAGTAGTTGGCAGGAGGCCAGGAACTGGGACCCTGGGGACTGTGGACTAGGAGAGACTAGGAGTTTGGTTTGGAAAGAGCTGAGGAGTTCTGCACACTAGAGTGCCACAGTGGGACTGTGTATAAGGATTGATGATAGTGGTTCTTGTGACTATAGCATGGGCTCTAGACTATCCTTCCAGCATCTCAGTCAGCCCTCACTACAGCCTTGTAAGGTTGAAACTGTCATATGTCCATTTTACAGATAAGACTGAGAGGCTCAGAGAGGGGAAGGGACTTCCTTAAGTAGCCAGTAGATAGCAGAACAAAGGTACTACTAATAGGCAGCTAACAATAGCTATTTCCTTTACATTCAGCCTTTCTGATCCTTACAAACCTTTAACACTGTGGTGGTTTGTCTGCTTTTACAAAGGAGACAACCGGTTCAGAGAGGTAAAGTAACTTCTCCAAGGGCACCAGCTCATAAATGGAAGGATCAGGATTTGCACTCTAGACATGGCTTGAGTCAAAAGGATATTTTCTCTTTGCCTGCTGCTTCCTGGCTCATAGGCCCAGGACTGCCTGTTTATTTACACTGCTTTTGCTCTAAAGAGGCACCAGTCTAATTTGAGAAACAAGGGACATGCCGACACAGCAGAGCTGTCACAACATGACACTGAGCTGGGAGGGAGCGAGGCATGAGAACTCACCTTGTTGTTGAAGTGGGCAAAGACTTGGGCGGGTCCTGGTGAGCAGAGGCAGGAGAGGCCAGGGCATGGCAGAAATAAGGGCAGGAAGACCTTTGCACCCAACTCGTGAGGGAAGCATAGTGGGAAAAGCCGGGGTGAGATTGGGCCCATTTGTGGGAGCCCTACATATCAGAACAAGATGTTTTTCCTTTATCTTGATTTTTAGGGGAGGCCAGTGGAGGGCTTTGACCTGGGAGGTAACTGGAAGGGGATGTTTAAAGGAATGCAGCAGTGTGTGTGTGAGGTGAGCTGAGAGGTACAGGAACAGGGAACAGGAAGTCTTGTAAGATTGAGTAGTGATAGGGCCTGGGCTGGGCAGGGGCTCAGGAGAGGAGGCTGAAAGATTATGAAGGACGAAGCTGACCAGGCAAGGATGAGGGAAAAGGAAAGGATCTGTAGAGACTTCAGACAGGGCTCCCTGGTTCTGTCACTTACTGGCTGTGTGACCTTGGGCAAATCCTCTAACCTTTTAGGGCCTCTCTCTTATTTTTAAACTGGTGTTGGATTAGATGTAGTCAATGAAGGGACATTTATTGACTACCTAATATGTTTCATGATGGATCTTAGCTGAAAGCAGAGAACACAAGAAAGGTGTTTTTCTGTGCTTTATTGATTACACAAAGGCTTTTGATTGTGTGGATCATGACAAGCTATGGACACATTGCAAAGTATGAATATTCCGGAACACTTAATTGTGCTCATGAGGAATCTGTACATGGACCAAGAGGCAGTTGTTCAAACAGAACATGGGAACACTGAAT
>NW_006408565.1:10291436-10294106 GCF_000296735.1 Chrysochloris asiatica | reverse complement strand
TCATGTATGAGATTACTAGCAAGCATACTGAATAATCAGATGAGGGCCAGTTTGCTATGTCTGCTAGGTGACCAAAGTCTGATCCTCAGAGCCTATGGTTTGGACAGTCTGCAACGCTTAGGCCCACAGGGTCTTGAGCTCCTGACTGGGTCTGCACTGTCTGCCAGATTCCCCCTTATTTATTATTTGTTTAAGGGACGCTGCCTGTCTTAGGCGGTCAGTGCGAATTCCTCCGTCTTACCCGTCATCGAAACCCATTGCAGCATGGCAATGGCTCTGTCTTAGGTTGCCGAGGTTCCACGTGATCCTTACCCGTCTCTGGCCACACGTCCAGCATAAACAGCCACCATCCGAAGAAGGCAGGGAGGGAGGAGACCCGGTGGGGACCCCACACGCAAGACGTTGCCAGACCACCACCTGCTCTAAGTTGACCGAGCAGGATCACTATGCTGAGGTTCAATTAAGTTCATAGGGGAGCTTAATCTCTAGCAGAGGTAGCAAACTAGAAGCCACTCAGTGCTCAGCTTGAGAATTAATTATATCAGGAATTTGAGCATGTAGCTGATGAATATCCACAGACAGGTGGCTATTATACCACAACCTCCTAAATGCTGTTGAATTAAGTTCCAATCAAGTTCTGGGTTGCTGAAAGATATCACAAATCTACTTATACAGTGAATAACCTTAGCTGGGAGTGTAAACTGGATACATGGAATCTTTTTTCCCTTAAGCAATCTTCCTTTTTCTAAAGCATTTAGTCTGTTTTGTAAACCTTTGTCTGTTTACTCTTGGACCGTATGAGTGAGACTAATATCCCTGGACAGTTGATTTACATGGTGGGCAGGGCAAAAAAGGTATCAATTCCTATTAGTGCAGTGATTCTTGACATGAGAGTAAAGACACGTGGCATGTTTAAGGGCCGGGCACCACAATGATTTGCCTAGCTTCTGAAAACATTAACAGACAATAAAGCATATGATGGTTGATGAACAATTGCAAAATCAGTAACATCTGTTAACTCCCCATTCCCCATGCTCGACAAGCAAAGCAGCAGAAAGTCTCTAGCGTTTAACCAGTTCTCTAATAGTTAAACAGTTCTTAAAGTCTTCTCTGCTGTTGAAATGGCTGGCAGACTCCTTGGTGCTCTTGCCGGAGGTGCCTCAATGGAGAAGCAGATGACGTCACTCTTTCAGATGGGTCTTCGGTGAATGCTGGCTCCCTCAGACAAGCTTGCTCCGAAAAGGGAGAAGTGGCTGTCCTCTCGCTATAGGATCGAGTTAGTCAGGCTGGAATCCATACTGGAGAGCTTTTGACCTGTAACACAGACTAAAACTCTCGCCCCTTGGTTAGTCACGTAATAAAGAAACATTCTGGCATCCTAACATGATTCCCCCCCCCGCCCAGGGTGCTATGTTATTATTCTCATTTTAGTAATTGTGGAAGCAGAGACACACAGCTTGGTTGTACATCTAGCAAATAATATTATTACGGGAAACCCTCCCTCATAAGAGGTGAATTCATGTACCATTCTACTGTTACTCCCATTTCACACATGACAAAAGTGAGGTTCAGAGATGTTTATTTGACTTCAAACACAACCACTCAGCGGCAAAGCCAGGTTTCATTTGCCTCTAGCCTCCCAGCCCTTCACCACACTGTTGGTTTTGAAGGGGAGCTGCTTAGAAGCTTTGTTCCATTTAAAACACACTGGTTGAGGTGATGGTGAAGCTGCCTAAACTATTTGGTGATCGAAAATGTGAGCCTGGAGTCTCTGCTTCACTCAACTATGCCAAGTACCTCACATAGTATCTGGCACATGACAGTCAGTAAATAATCATTGGAGACAATTGACCAAACTAGAGATATTATCTGGGGAGTCAGTCCTGTGGATGCCATCGCTGGGAGAATCAGTGCAGTTGAATTATGGTGTTGGAAAAGAACATTGACAGTAACACGGGCTGCCAGCAGAATAAACAAACTTGTGTTGGAACATTATAGCCAGAGTGCTTCTTGAAAGCCAAGAGGGTGAGACTTCGTCTCTCATACTTCAGACATGTTATCAGGAGGGACCAGTCCCTGGAGGACAACATATTGCTTGGTAAAGTGGAGGATCAGTGACAAAGAGGAAGACCCCAATGAGATGGATTGGCACTGGCAGCAACAATGGGCTCAAACATAACAACACTGTGAGGATGGCACAGGACCAGGCATTGTTTTGTCCTGTTGTGCATAGGATTGGTATGAATCAGAGCCAACGCAATGGCACCTAACAATCTGTATGAAAGCAAATAGTTAACATTCTTTGTCCAGAAGAGTGGCTGGTAGATTCTAACCACCAAGCTGTCAGTTAACAACTGAGCACTTGACCACTGTGCCAGAAGGAATCCTTTATGTGATTGTTAGGACACTTTTAAAAAATCTCTTCTATTATTGATCCGATGGATCTTGGCTGAAAGCAGAGAATACCAGAAGGATGTTTACCTATGCTTTATTGACTACACGAAGGCTTTCGATTGTTTGGATCATGACGGGCTATGGACAACATTGAGAAGTATGAGTATTCCAGAACACTTAATTGTACTTCTGGAATCTGTACCTAGACCAAGAAGCAGTTGTTCGAACAGAGCATGGGAACACTGAATGTTTTAAAATTGGGAAAGGTGTGCGACA
>NW_006408565.1:10283598-10290593 GCF_000296735.1 Chrysochloris asiatica | reverse complement strand
TTTGTTCTGCTGTGCATGGGGTCTCTATGAGTCGGTACCGACTTGATGGCACCTGACAACAACAACAACATTATTGTTCCAGACTCTGGCTATTATGAGAATTGCTTCTTTGAGCATTCTTGTACAACACACGTCTTTTGGTTCACGTCATATCTTGCACATTTCTGTTGGGTGGATAACTCTGAGTAGAATCGCAAGGCTTGATTTGCTCTGCATTGGTAGTTATTGAAAATAGTTTTCCAAGGTGGTCATATCAGGGTTTTTCATAGTTTTACATTTTTTTTACAAAGCTTGGTTTCCCCCATGCCACCATGCCAACTTTTTTTTTTTTTTCCCATATTAGCCAACTTGTGCTGTTGTTATTGTTAAATTCGGTCAAGTCAGTTACGACTCATTGTAACCCTATAGAGGGTTTCCAAGGAGCCACTGGTGGGCTTGAACTGCCTACCTTGCGGTTAGCAGTCCATTGCTAAGCAGGACCTTGATGCTTGTATAGTGTAGCATAGTATGGTTATAATTTGCATGTCCTGATGATTAACGAAGTTAACCACCTCTTCCTGTGCTTGCTGGCCTTATGGATATCTTTTTTTATCCTTTTTCTATTCAGGTACCTGACTCGTGTCAAGTTATGGGAATTCTTTATATATTCTGTATGCAAGTTCTTTGTCAGATAAAACCCAAAACCAAACCCACTGCCATCAAGTTGATTGTGGCTCCTAGTGGCCTTAGAGGACAGTGTTGAACTGCCCCACAAGATTCGGAGGCGGAACTCTTTATAAAAGCACAGGCTCATCTTTCTTCTGTGGAGCAGCTGGTGGCTTCAAACTGCTGATCTATCGGCAGCCCAATGCTTCACCCACGGCATTACTAGGGTTCTTTGTCAGATACGTTGTTGTTGTCTGGTGCCATCAAGTCAGTTCTGAGTTGATTATGTGTGCGCACAGCACAATGAAACGCTGCCCCATCCTCTCATCTTTCTTCTGTGGAGCAGCTGGTGGCTTCAAACTGCTGATCTATCAGCAGCCCAATGCTTCACCCACGGCATTACTAGGGTTCTTTGTCAGATACGTTGTTGTTGTCTGGTGCCATCAAGTCAGTTCTGAGTTGATTATGTGTGCGCACAGCACAATGAAACGCTGCCCCATCCTCTCATCTTTCTTCTGTGGAGCAGCTGGTGGCTTCAAACTGCTGATCTATCGGCAGCCCAATGCTTCACCCACGGCATTACTAGGGTTCTTTGTCAGATACGTTGTTGTTGTCTGGTGCCATCAAGTCAGTTCTGACTTGATTATGTGTGCGCACAGCACAATGAAACGCTGCCCCATCCTCTCAGTTTTTACAATTGAGCTTATTGGTGCTGCCACTGTGTCCGTCCATCCCACTGGGGGGTCTGCCTCTTTTTTGCTGACTTTCGACTTTATCAAGCATGATATTCTTCTTTAGGGACTTTGGTACCCTCATGATAACATGTCCAAAGTATGAGAGAGGAAGTCTTGACATCCTGGCTTCCAAAGAACATTCTGGCTGTACTTCTTCCAACAGATTTGTTTGTTCTTCTGGCTGTCCATGGTACTTTTATTCTTCTTCTCCAATACCATCGCTCAAAATGCATCAATTCTTTTTTTAAGTTTTTATTGTGAATTGAGTAAAAATTTACAGGGCAGATCATCAGTTTTACATTCAACAAATCATATACTTTGTTTCATTACAATGATTGTAATCTCCTCCTTGTACCATCAGTTAACAGTATTTCTCTGTATTCATTTTTTTTTTTTTAAACACTTAGGCATATATAATAATTTACACCGCCAAAGGGCACATTCTGCAAGTTTGTCTCCTGGCCGCCAGCTCTCAGTCCCTCTCTTTCCGTGAGTCCTCAACTGCTCCCTCTCTCCATGTCCCCATTTCTGCCTCCATCTTTAGTGTTGCTTCTCTGGATAGGGTCCCATTCCTTTTGTGCTCTTCTCCCTTGATGGTCCTAGGGTCCTCTGTTTCTGGACTATAAGATTAACTACCCATCTGTTTTTGTTATAAAACTTCTACCTTTACAATTGTGACAGTCGTAATTAGTCATGATAACAATTAATCATTATTGAATCATATGAATCTTATTCCCATCTCTTTTTACCGGACCCATCTAGACAAGATGAAAACTATTCAGTGATTCAGTGGGGACTCTTATCTTCTCCCCCCGCCACTTTTAAACTAAACTCCCTCTTGAAACCTACCTTGTAAGCCAGTCACTTCATGCCTTTATCACCCCCCCATTTTAGGTAGCCAGTGGCTAAGTTATTCATCCTTATCTACCCTGTATACAGAGGGAATAGCATTGATACTTGATGTGAAGACTCCGTCCCTCTCTGTTGGTATTTTTTGAGCTACTGCCTCCATGAATATAGGTCAAGTTCATCAAATTATAGCAATTTACCCTCATTTCCTTAATCAAAATTTGTTTTCTTTTTTATCTTCCTCCAGTGGAGTTCTGATTATCAAGCCATTGAGGCTAGGTCAAATGGGTTCTGTCTGCAAGTTTGGATGTTCTTGTGTGTCTCCCCTCACTTCATATCAGCTGGATGCTTCGCTCTTAGCTCTAGCCCTCTGGGACTATGTCTTGTCCATGGGCTCAAGTATCCCCAGGTCTCACCACACTTTGGATCAACTGGTCCTTCCTCTTCTCTCTCTCATCTCCAGGTCAATGGGAGTCAATGAAACGTGGTTGAACTCAGCCCATTTCTTCATTGTTGCCTTTCCCACTCCTCCATTCACCCATAGACCAGTGTGGTTGCTAGCAAGTTTACTTGCCTGTTCATGTGTTCCCTTCCATTCACCCATAGACCAGTGTGGTTGCTAGCAAGTTTACTTGCCTGTTCATGTGTTCCCTTTGAGTTTTCAGTCTTATTCTTGTAGCAGCCAATCATACTGCCATTTTGTTTTGGGTTTTTCCTGATGATCTTTTTTGTTGTTCTAGCTGTTCCAGGTTGGTCTGCTTGTTCTTGCTAGTGGGAATGTCCCACCTCAGAAGGTTCTGGATGGGGCTCAGGATTCCACCTAAGGTCCTACACACTGTAAAGGCCCTGCAAGAGGCCTATTTCACTGGGCAAGTTGTAGAACCCCTTTTAGGTATTCCAATTAGTTATAGGCTGCAGACAGGCTTACAAGCCTTCTGTAATCATGTTTCCTGACATTCCTTTCTATTCCATTCAAGTGCCTATTTTACAATAGTAGGCAAGGGAAACCAATATTCATAAGATAGTCATCTTAGTATTATTTCCCCTCTTCATACTATGCCTCCGTCTCTGTATCACAGAGCCAGCCCATTGTTCCAAATTTGAGCAAAAATACATCAGTTCTTCTATGGTCATCTTTATTCATTTCCCAGCTTGAATATGTTGTTGTTAAGTTCTGTCAAGTCAGTTCCGATTCATAGTGACCCAGTATAGGGTTTCCAAGGAGTGGCTGGAGAGCTTGAACTGCCAACCTTGCGGTTCAAATGGACTTGCAGTTCAGTGCATTAACCCACAGTGCCACACCAGGACTCATGCATATGAGGCAACTGATAATACCATGGTCAGGCACACCTTAGTTCTCAAACTGACAGCTTTGCTCTTGAATGCTTTAAAGAGGACTTGTGTGGCAGATTTGCCTAACGCAGTATGTTGTTTGATTCCTTGACTGCTGTTTCCATGAATGTTGATTTATCAGGTACACATATTGTAAATGTCTTCTCTTGACAGTCACATTTTTATTCTTTTAATGATCTTTATGTGAACAAAAGTTCTTATATAATCCAGTTTTTCAGATTTTTCTTTTTATGATTAACTTCTTTGTATCTTTGGAAGAAATCTGTTATCTATTCCAAGTCACAAAGACAGTCTCTTATTTTTCTTATCCCAAACTTTATTATTATATCTTTCTTATTTAGAGCTGTCTTCCATGTGGAAATGAATTTTGTGTTTGGTGTGAGGCAAGGGTATATATGCACTTTTCCTATATACGTACTCAATGGGCCCATACCGTTTACTATGAGAAGGCTACCTGTCTTCCTGGTGTGTTGTCCTTGCCTTAAACCATCATCTTGTACAAATGGATCTGCCTTTGGATGCTCTCTTTTCTGTTCTGCTGCTCAGTGTTTCTATCTTTGCACCAAAGCCATGCTGTCTTAGTACTGTAGTTTTGTCATAGGGCTTGATAGTTGGTAGGCAAGTCTTCCAGTTTTATTCTTTGTCAAGAGCATCTTGGTTATTCATGGACTTTTGTATTTCCATGTGAATTTTAGAATAAGTTTGTAAATTTCCACAAGAAAATCTACTAGATATTTTATGGAGATGGTATTTAAACTACATTCCTTCTATTTGAAAAAGAATAAATCCCTTTATAATAATAAGGGAAGGATTGTTGTTGTTAAGTACTGTGGAGTCGGTTCTGACTCATAGTGACCCTGCACAGAGTTTCTGAGGCTGTAAATCTTTAGGGGGGCGGGGGGGGGGGGGGAGGAATCTTTGTGAGAGCAGAAAGCCTCATCTTTCTCTCGCGGAATGGCTGGTAGTTTCGAACTGCCGATCTTGAGGTTAGCAGCCCGATTCATAACCACTACACTACCAGAGCTCCTAAGGGAAGGGTTAGTACAGTGAATTACTAAACAGGCACTATCTAAGTTCCAACAGTTGTTGATATTTTGTTGTTGTTAAATGCCATCAAGTTGATTCTGGCTCATAGTGAACCCTGTATAGGGTTTCTGAGAAGCAGCTGGTGGGTTTGAACTGCCAACCTGGCAGTCAGCAATCCAGTGCTTACCCTAGAGCACCACACCAACAGTTGTTGGTAGTATATCTTATTTATTTTACATACGCATATAGTTTATTCTTCTTTAAGCATAAATTGCATCATCATAGATACTTTTCCATAAACACTTCAACATTTATCTTTAAAATCTAAGGATAGTCACCCACATAGCCATAGTTCCATTATGACACATTAGAAATTTAGTAACTCCATAATTTCTAATCTAGAGTCAAAATTTCCCAGTTATCCTCTAAATATCTCTTTGGTGCCCTGTGTTTTTAGCACCCCCCTCCAAACCAATTAAGGTTCATGCACAGCATCTGTTTATTTTGTCTCCACAGTGTCTTAAAGTTCTCCCCTCTCTTAATGTCACAACATCCTGACATTGACTCTCTGTAGCCATCAGGCAAGTGGTCTGTTGGTGTCCCACATTCTAGATTTGTCTGATTGTTCCCTCGTGATGTTATGCCCTTTGTTTCTCCATCCCCTGAACCTCCTAGGCTTGGTGTGATCCCCACAAACCTCACTAAGCCTTCTTGAGGTTTCTTTCTCTGCTGGTCCTTCTCAGCAGAAAAAGAGCAGGTCTGAGAACAGGTCTGTAAGGCTTTACATGGTGCCTGGCAAATGCTCAGGATATAACAGTGCTTACTATTTTTCCCTGCCTTAGGCCAGGCATGTTACCCTGATGTTTGCTCCCAGGAAATTGTTTCCCTAAGGTCTCTCCTGCCCCCACAGCTGGGGCTCTTGGCTTTCTGCTGCCTTTATCATTGCCCATCTTTCTCTCCTCTCGCCCTCAGACAACACAGGTAGCTCCACGTATCGCCCACCTCCTCGGACCCGGGAGGTGATGATCAATGGGCAGATGGTAAAGCTGAAGTACTGCTTTACCTGCAAGATGTTCCGGCCACCCCGGACCTCACACTGCAGTGTCTGCGACAACTGTGTAGGTGAGTGGGAGCTAAAAGATGGGGGTAGGAATCCCTGATACATACCAAATCCTGGGGATGACCAGGATGGGGGAGATGGTCTAAAATATTGAGGGTGGGGCAAGAAGTCCTCTTCCCCAGATTTGCTCTGGCTGAGACAGAGCCATGGTGAGGGACTCTGAATATGGCCTGAGGTGTCCTGGCTTCAGCCCAGGCTTGTGGGTTCCTTTCCCCCAGCTCTGATGTGAGAAGTTCCCAACCCCTTCTCCTGGCCTCAGCTTGGTCCCCAGTATACCCAGAGGCTGGCACAGTTGTATTCAGATATGTTTGTGCTGAGAAGAGAATGACTCACCATCCAGTGGCCCAAGGCTGGCTACATGGAAGGACAAGACTCTGGGAACAGAGGAGTTTCAGAGGGAGGTGAGATGTAACCAGGGTTGGGATCTAGGCTCCTGTCCCATATCTGCAGTGGTTGCTGGGTAACCAGAGTCTGTTTGGTTCCCTCTCCCTGTTCTCCAGAGGCCACGTGGCTCTTATGGGGACTAGAGTGGACCCCTGGGAAGGTGTGTTTGAGGCCAGGTGAGCTGAGGCACAGTTGACTGTACACAGTTCCCAGAACAGTGAGCTTATGGCGCCAGCTCAGCAGTCCCCGAGCAGGACAACACTGGGGAACACCCCATGACGTCAGACCACAGAGTAGGTGATTCAGTGGGGCTCATTCAGCCCTGAGAATCTGCCCCACCCATCCAATGTGAACTGGCAGGAGGCCTGCAACAGACTTTTGACCCACTTTCCCACAGGGGACTTTCCTCACCAGTCTGGGTGTGCCCTACCCCCAGGCCACAGCACTGCTGCCCCAGGAGTCACTGAGTCCCCTAGACCTCTAGTTAGAGTCAGAGTCAGGGGTCCTTGGCTGTTGGTGTATAGCCAGGTAGTAGGTCAGACAGCATGTACTTTTTGTGGGTATTCTCTGTATCAGACACTGCACTGGACCCTAGGGCTTCAGCATGGTGTGAGGTCAACACAACCACTACCCTGAGGGGTGGCGGGGAGCTTATTGTCCAACTTATCGATGAGAAATAAATGGGTGAACACACACGGACAAATGCTGCCAGAGAAATGCCAGGCAACAGGGGCAGATGACAGGGATCCCCACCTGGCCTGGGGTCAGAGACTTTCTTTTTTTTTTTTTTTCTATTAATGTTTTATTGTGAATTATATGATAGTTTACATGAGAGAACTTTAGTTTTACATTCATTCCATTGTATATCATCTCATTGCCATGGT